>NC_136408.1:203868538-204268538 GCF_051521515.1 Lactuca serriola
CTTGGAGCGTGGGACAACTATTGTTTTAAATTCAAGAATAAAGTTGATAGCTGAAACCGTATACAATGAATTATGTGTAATCATATGGTGATAAATAAAAGGTTTTTTTATTTATGTTCATAGGTTTTGATACCATATTGGATTCAGTTATTCTTGTGTTTCATTTTGCATGTTTTGACTTCCAGAATAAACTAGGTTATTCTTCCGGAATGACTAACTTATTCAAACCATCCACAGTCGGTCATATGTTGGAAGTTGATATGAATTAAGACTGTCATGGGTTGGCTTGTAGAGGTCTAAGGTGTTGGACAAAGGGCTACAACACTCATGAGTGCTCATAAGTCTGAGTATTGGATTCAAGCCGCGCTCATTGGAATCACTTCATGGATTTTATCGCGAGTGATCATGAGACGATAATATCTTATATTCTTCAAACCTAGAGATACGAGTTGTTGCTATGAGTTGGTTGTACATTGATTGCACGAAAACGCACTCGGTAACTCGGTGTTATAAAACGTGCCTTTGTGTATGATTCAACAAGTAGTAGAACAAGCCATATGAGTCGAAGTTTAACCATTCCTTTTACCTTCGGGATAAAAGCGATATCTATGGGCCCCTCGATGATTTGATGATGACAAATGAAAGTGCTCGGTCGGGCCAGGACTGATTTGATTTGTTCAATTAGTCAGTCGTCATAAACCGGAAATCGGGAAACAACAAATGGACAAAGAGAATGATTATAATCCATGTCTCAGTCCATATGATATCTAGAATGGAGGAATATATGATCCTTTATCTAATGGACAAGTCATTGACAAAGGTCAGAGTTCATCTACAAGGTCAGAGTTCGACAGAAGCTTTTGAGAGCTACGATTTCCAGTTAGTTCTTGAAGTCATACGCAATAATAGTTTTAGACTTATCCAAGTGGGAGACTGTTGGATTAATGTCTAAGTCCATAACTATAATTGGTAAGACTTGACGCGACCCGGCATGGTCCATTTGGGTTGCATGGCACCATGCATTTGGATAGACTAAAATGAGAGAAATAACACTTAAGGTTTGTTAATATATTATAAGTTCTAATATATTAATAAGGTTATTTAATTAGTATTGATCAAGAATTAATTTGGAATTAATTAAGTGATCAAAAGGAGACTAATTAAATATATGGGTTGATTGTGTAAATCATTCATTCTTATATATGTGGGCTTGTGATCCAAGATTCCTTATGTTGGACTAAGTCCATGGGGTGACCCATGGATGCTCCATGGAGGTTAAAATCCATGGAGCATAAGGAATGGGTAAAGTCATGAGTTACATGGTGTAACCCTAATAGCCACCATATAAAAGAATCTCATGGCTCAAGAAATCATGCACTATGTGTGAGTGTGAGGGCTAGACGAATTCATGGAGTGTTCAAGTTTCTCGCAAGTTATTCCAAGTGTATTTGGTGTTGTGTGAACCATTTGAGGTGTCACACTTGGGGCACTAGGCACTCAAGCTTCATGAAGACTTTCTACATCAAAGAGGTATGTATTCTATCTTGTTATATTCATTGTTTTGTATGCTAGATTAGGATAATACCTTGGAAGTTCATATTTGCATGTATAATAGAGAAAACATAGATCCAAGGTATTTAGGGTTGCATGTACACTTAGGAGTGTTAGAATGCTCAAAACCCAATAGATGTAGAGTGTACGATCAGCCGGAGCCAGTAAGTAGACCCCAAAATACAATACAATTAGTTGATTTTGTGATATGTTAGAACAACATGCTATTACTAGGCTAGGGATCTTTAGGAATTGCATGATAGAATTGCTTGATTACATGATGCCTGATAGCCTACGGTTTTCCTTATATGAAATTGACGTCAGTACTGTAGTTGCTCAGTGTAAGGATCATAGGTTCTACATAATTAAAATCTTATAGCCTGAGAATGTTTGGTTCAGCTTTGTTTCTTGTTCCTAATTTAGTTGTGGGCTTAGAGAAGGACCGAGTATTCGGATGGATATGGAGTCCAGCGTTATGTATGGCTAGCATACACTAGTGTTGCAGGGTTGGTGGAAGTTTCATGGATGGGTGGGTTGTGCGAGGTCGGTAGGCCAGTTTGAGATATTTAGCATTCCTCTAGGAGTGAGGATTGAGCGATCACCATGCATATGTATAATGTTAGGGTGTTGTGACGATACTTAAGGCAAATATGGGTAGGTGTGGAAGGTAGTATGGGCCCGTACTACTGAAATCACAGGACCCATACGAGTAGCAAGGAAGTCACAACCCCTAGGGTTTAGTTGGGAATTGGTTCCCTGTTATTTGTGTGGATTATCTGGTATCTTCCTGGTTTATTTTCAGTACGGTGGTTACAAGGCATTTTATGGCTGGATCCGGATCGGGATCAGGGTGCCCCAGCAGCACCCGAGATCATCAGCCAGGATGGGCCAGCATTGACAGAGGATCGCGTCAGGGAGATCATCCGTGAGGAGGTGGTCGAGATTGTCCAAGGTCAGATTCCAGAGATGTTTGGGTCTATTAAGACCACCATGATGGAGTATTTTGATGACATATATGCAGCCCCAGATGAGACGGTTGTAGCAGCAGCTACAGTAGCTATAACAGCGGCAAAGGGAGGATCCAGTCGGGGTTTCCAGTATCGGGACTTCAATAACACGAAGCCCCCGACCTGCGATAGGACTCAGGAACTAATCATAGCAATGAGGTGGTTCTCTGACGTGGAGGGATGTTTCTTCATGTGCTCATGTCCTGCTGACCAGAAGGTCAGATGTGCCCTGAACTTCTGAGGTCTAGGGCAAAGGAGTGGTGGAGATTAATGACTAGGTCATATATGGATGACCAGCTCACAGCAGAGGAGGCCAGGGCAGTACCAGACGTGGTTGCTGGCATGTTTCTCTTCCTTATTTTACTGGTTATATATGTTTTATGCTTATCGGTTTGTACCTGTGATTAGGTGCATTTTTAGTGAACTCCTTGCCTGCATTGGTTTTATTTGACCCAGGGGCGAGTCGGTCGTTTGTATCTCAGACATTTAGTAGGGAGCTCATTATGCCAGTAGGAGAGCTAGAGTGTTCGTTGCGAATCTCTATCGCCAACGAACACGTGTTTCTGCTTCTTCAGTCTACCGAGGATGTAAGTTGGAGATCTTCTGGGTGTCTTTCCCGATAGACTTGATTCTGATTCCCATGGGGATGTGTGTATGATCGTGGGTATGGAATGGCTTAGTCGCTTCGATGTCATGATTGATTGCGAGGTTCAGCGAGTGGTGGTTCAAACCCCAAGTGTGGGAGAACTGATTGTCTATGGCAAGGGTACCAGACTGGGATCAGGGTTTTGTTCAGCTGCCAGGGCTCGACAGTAAATTCAGCATGGGCGTGTGGGTTATCTAGCGTATGCGGTGGATATGCGGGTCAGAGATCAGATTTCAGTATCAGAGGTTCCAGTGGTCAGGGAGTTTGCTAACATATTCCCGGAGGAGTTACCCGGAGTGCCTCTAGAGAGGCAGGTCATGTTTAGGATCGACCTAGTGGCAGGTGCGGCTCCTATCGCCAAGGCATCATACTGTTTGTCACCACCAAAGATGCAGGAGCTGTCATCACAGTTGTAGGAACTGTTGGGCAAGCAGTTCATCCATCCAAGCAATTCCCCACGGGGAGCGCCGATTCTTTTTGTCAGGAAGAAAGATGGTTCACACCGGATGTGCATTAATTATGTGGAGTTGAACAAGTTGACGATGAAGAACCATTATCCACTCCCTAGGATAGATGGTCTTTTTGATCAGTTGCAGAGAGCATCTTGGTTCTCCAAGATAGCATCACCACGAACTCGTAATGTCCATAACGAGTCCGGAACGCAGTCTTCTCCACATCCTCCTCCCTAACCCTGACCTGATGGTACCCGGACCTCAGGTCTATCTTGGAGAACCAAGATGCTCCCTTCAACTAATCAAAAAGATCATCTATCCTATGGAGTGGATAACGGTTCTTCATCATCAGCTTGTTCAACTCCCGGTAATCAATGCACATCTGGTGTGAACCATCTTTCTTCCTGACGAAGAGAATCGGTGCTCCCTGCGGGGAACTGCTTGGACGGATGAACTGCTTGCCTGACAGTTCCTGTAGCTGTGATAATAGCTCCTTCATCACTGGTGGTTCCAAACGGTACGACGCCTTGATGATAGGAGCCACACCTACCACTAGGTCGATCCTAAACAAGACTTGCCTCTTTGTAGGCACTCCGAGTAATTCCTCCGGGAATACGTCAGCAAACTCCCTGAACACTGGAACTTCTGATATTAAAATATACTCTCTGACCCACATATCCACCACATACGCTAGATAACCCCCACACCCCTGCTGAATGTACTATCGAGCCCTAGAATATGAACAAAACCCTGATCCCAGTCTGGTACCCTTGCCATAGACAATTAGTTCTCCCCCACTTGGGGTTCGAACCACTACTCGCTGATCCCCGCAGTTGATCATGGCATCGAAGCGACTAAGCCAATCCATACCCACGATCACACACACATCCCCCATGGGAATCGGAATCAAGTCTATCGGGAAAGACACCTCGAATATCTCCAACTTACATCCCAGGTAAACTAAAGAAGCAGAGAACCTTGTGTTCGTTGGTGATAGAGACTCGCAACAGACACTTTAGCTCTCCTACTGGCAAACTGAACTCCCTACTAAATGTCTGAGATACAAACGACGGACTCACCCCCAGTCAAATAAAATGAATGCAGTCAAGGAGTTCACTAAAAATGCACCTAATCACAGGTACAAACAGATAAGCATAAAACATATATAACCAGTAAGTAAGGGATAGAAACATACCAGCAACCACGTCTGGTGCAGCCCTGGCCTCCTCTGCTGTGAGTTGGTCAGTAGGACATGAGCACGTGAAGAAACATCCCGAGGATGATTGAACCCGTAGTATGTTGGCATTCCAACCTGATGGTTGAGGTCATGGGGTATTCCAACCCGATGGTTGATTGGGCCCATAGTATGTTGTTATTATATGTGTGTTATTGTCGTGTGAGTATTTTTGGAGAACTCGCTAATCTTCGTGCTTATAGTTTTGGTTTATGGTTTCAGGTACTTCAGATGATCGCAAGAAGGTGAAGGCTTGATTGTGCACCTCCTCACAATTCATGTTATTATTTCTAGGATTCTCTGATGTAATACTATTTTGAAAACAATTTGTAAATAATGAATGGTTTTTGTGATGATTAAACAGTTTAATTTTTTCATGAATTTTACGGATATCACAACTTGGTATCAAAGCCTTGGTTTGAGTGAATTGGAGGAACACTCGTGTGAATCCAGTCTCAAACTAAGGGAAAGATTTTCAAAATGATCTTCAAAATGGTTTTCAAAATACTAAAGGAGGATGTGAAGTGTACCATCAGCCGGAGCCAGTAAGTAGACCCCAAAATACCATACTGTTATTTGATATTGTGATATTATAAAACAGCATGCTAGTGCTAGACTAGGGAACTTCAAGAATTGCATGATAGAATTTCCTGACTATATGATACCTGATAGCCTAGGGTTTTCCTTATATGAAATTGACATCATTACTGTAGTTTCTTATTGTATGCATCATGGTTGTATATAACTAAGATCTTATAGCCTGGGAACGTTTGGTTTGGCCTTATTTCCTGTTCTTGTTTGCTGAAGGGCTTAGGGTAGGATCGGATATTCGAATGTCTATAGGCTCCAGTGTTATGTATGGCTAGCATACACGAGTGTTGCAGAGTTGGTGGAAGTTTCATGGATGAGTTGTGCAGGGTCATGTTGGATTAATGTCTAAGTCCATAACTATAATTGGTAAGACTTGACCCGACCCGGCATGGTCCATTTGGGTTGCATACCATCATGCACTTGGATAGACTATAATGAGAGAAATAAGACACTTATGGTTATTAATATATTATAAGTTCTAGTATATTAATAATAAGAATAATAAGATTATTTAATTAGTATTGATCAAGAATTAATCTAGGATTAATTAAGTGATCAAAAGAAGACTAATTAAATATATGGGTTGATTGTGTAAATCATCCATACTTGTATAGTGGGCTAATGCTCCATGGATAATCAAGTTGGGCTAAAACCCATAGGATGGTCCATGGATGCTCCATGGTGTATTTGTACCCATGGATCATGGAAATGAAAGGCCATGTCAATTAGGGTTTACATGGTGTAACCCTAACTATATAAGCATCTTATTCTTGACCAAAATCGGCCACTAGTGTGTGAAGTGAAAGGGCTAGCCGATTTCATGAGTTATAGAATTCTCTCAAGCTATTCTAAGTGTTTTGATGATTGTGATTCCATTTGAGGTGTCACACTTGGGGCACTAGGCACTCAAGCTTCATGAAGACTATCTACACCAAAGAGGTATGTATTCTATCTTGCTATAGTCATTGTTTTGTATGCTAGATTAGGATAATACCTTGGAAGTTCTTATTTGCATGTATAATAGAGAAAACATAGATCCAAGGTATTTAGGGTTGCATGTACACTTAGGAGTGTTAGAATGCTCAAAACCCAACAGTGGTATCAGAGCCTAGGCTTGTTTTCTTGTTATACCTGCAATAGAAGCTAAAAAATCGAGTTTTGTTGCTGTCTGCCCAGCAGACTCGCCGAGTCCAAGGCAAAATGCATCCAACTCGCCGAGTTGGTTGATGCCACTCGCCGAGTAGGAGCCCCAGACAGCATATATTCGAGGTTTTTGGCTAGAAATGGACTAGGAACATTACCCTAAGTTGTTTTTGAACTTATAAACTTGTTTTTAATGTGGTAATGTTCATGCTAATCCATTTTCAAAGATAATTGTCAATAGATTCATGTTTTGAATTAGTTTAGTGATTAGGCTAATTACATGAAAAAGTTTGATTTGAATTATCTTGTTCTTATGAGTTGCTTAGATTAATAGAAAAGTTAATTGAAATAGTTGTTTTCAATCCATTTTAATCTAAGAGTTGAGTATAAAATGTGTTTGTGTAACTTGTCCTCAAGTTACATGAAGAGTCACATTAAAGACTCATAAAACTCATAAAAGTTGGCAATGGTTACAAAATGAAGAGTCTTGTGTCATTGAATAATTTTTTATGACTCCATAACTTGTCCTCAAGTTATGGAAGTTCAAGAGTCACTTCATTAAAGAAAAATATGTAACCATAGTTAAATCCATAAGTTATAAAATAAAGAAAAAGTTAGTTCTTTTATTAGTTTAAAGTCTTCCATAACTTGTCCTCAAGTTATGGAACTTGAAGAGTTTTTGGATTAAAACTACTTTAAACACATAAGTTATGGAATTAATTAGTTTTGAATAGTTTCAAAACTTGCCCTCAAGTTTTAGAATTTGAAAAAGTTTTCCTTATAAATACTTTCATTCCAAGTTAGCCCTTAGAATTTTAAAAGTTAAAATTCAACCCTTATACTTTATAATATTATAAGTTAATAATATATATATTTGTATAAGAGTAAAGTCAGTCTTACCGCTAGTACGCCTCATTCACGAAGCCGGTCTATAAGGTGGGTATAAGGTTGTTGCCGATAAAATGGCAACTTAATGGGTGTCCACTCTCACCCACCGCTTGCTTGACCGGTGGAGGGTCGTTAGCCGAACGGGTTTGACAAGACTAGAATTCTCCCTTCATTAAAAGTATTAATGATAATACTAAGTAACTAAACTCTTAATAATACCCAATCTTAGTTACTTAGGAAAAATGTGAAAAAGGTGCTAATCCATGAAATTACACTTTGCACTTTGTTTAAGTCGGTTAGTGGAGCGTGTGTGGTTAACCGGCACACTAACACGGATTTAACAAGGTAGGCAAAGGGTAACTTAATGTTTATCATAGTATCGATGGAGCGTGTGTGGTTAACCGGCACATCGATTGAGGGGTAATTTATTAAGGGTACCAAGTGATTTGCATGGTTACTTCACACCTTGTTTTGTGATCCTCGGCATCCCAGTCACAAAACCTGAAGGGCACACTCGAGATTGAAACATGCCTTTGAACAGTTCAATGAATCTCAAAGATCTAGGATTTTCAAAACCAATTAAAACCTAATAATACATTTCGTTTATCTTGGTGGAAATTGGTGAATCGTCATTCACCTACCTTCAAATATTTTATAGCTTGGATTACGGCATACCTCTTCTAAGTTATAAAATAGTTTGTTGGGTCCTAGCCTTAATATTTCATATTGGGTGTCATATTAAGGACTTAAAATCAACTATCTTGAATATCTCCCAAAAGATGTCTGGTTTAGACACCTATTTATGATCTTCCCAAATCTCTTGAAACAAGCTTTCCTAATGAAGATGATGTCCCATGGATATCATACTTCTTTCTCCTCCTCCAATTATTCTTCCTAACCCACAAGTTCTTGAAAAGTTTAAGGTCACTCAAGCCCTATTGGCAAGGCAAGGTCTAGGTGTGATCACATCTTGGAGATGTAGTCACATATTGACAAGCCGGGAGAGTTGGGTGTCAAAGTCTTGAGAAAGTTGGTGGTTCAATCACTTTCTAAGTCACATAGTGAGTTCTTTTGGAACACCTATGAAACAGACTATGACAAGACCCTTAATGATCTTATCTATTTGTTAAGATCAACTTCCTAAAACTTTATGGACATTGACAATGATGACATTGGATATCTAGTAAAGCTCTCTCATCCCGGTGGAAAGGGATTAGCCATAGTCAACTCGGTTGACCAAATGGTAAAGAGAAAAGCTAAGTCTGTGATAGTCTCGTGTACCTTTATCAAAGGGTCCATATGTTTATATTGCCAAAGGAAGGGGCATTGGTTGCGAAGCTGCCAGATTTACCTAAGGATGTTAAAGTCAATAAGTTTGACTCTACTTCAGGTAAAGTCCACTATCTAACTCCGTTAAGTTTCTATTCTGAGATTCTTGATACATGATATGACTAGGTCACATGGTGATGTTTTAAGAATCAAAGAAAAGTGAAGAAACTTAAAGAAAGAATATGCTGAATCTGATGGCGTAGATGGATTTCTATCGCATAGTTTGAAGATCGGATTCTTGAGCTATTTCTTAGGAGTTATGAGATATTGCTTAGGAATCGATAACAACAAGTTTTCATATGGATTGTAAGGATAAGTTTTTCCGCAAAGTTTTAAAATAAAAGGAAAATTTTTGATTTTATTTATTTTAAAATATCCTTACAATGGCATTTGATGAAAATTGTTGCTTATAAAATTCCGTTAATAGCAAGAGTGGAAGTATGAAATTGATTCTTTCATTTGTGGTAATGTCTATATTTACCAAATAAGGAAAGATTCTCATCACCCAAGTTTCATTTGGACCGGAACTTGGAATCATGCAAGTTGTATAGCATGATGAATGAGAACTTTCAAGTATTGGAAAATTAAGACTAATTACTCGGTCACATGGATGTGTGAGTCAAGTAATGGACTAAGGGATCGAGTACATAGTCTTGTGCACTGGTCAAGTCCACCACAAAAGATTGATAAGACTATTCGTCATAGTTTACTAAAGCTCAGTAAATATTATTATACTTACAAGCTTAAGTGTAACTCTAAGACATTGGAAAAGGTTCCAATGTATGGAAGAGCGAATAAGAAGAATCAAAATGGCAGAAGGATAAAAGTTTCTCGAATCTGAAAAGATGGGAGAGTACTTTAGTATCAGTTTTGTGATCATCTTAATGATTAAGAGACCATAGCACAATTAGTTCTCTAAGGAAATCTTAGTGCATTCTTATGACTAAGAAGAGGAACTTGAATTGTTGAAGTGGTTAAATCAAGAAGATGAGCCATACTTCGTTCCAATACAAGTCTTAGAGTCATACTCCAAGATTGTAACTTGAGTGACATGTCTCAAAAGAAGGTTAAAACACTTGTCAAATGTAAGAGTAAAAGTTTTCTACTCTTGTACATTTGAAATTGGTAAGTTGTGATGTTTTGGATAAAACAAAGACCAACTTAGGCCAATTGTGTGAAGTGTTTGTCTTGATTAGAATCCACACTATCTCTTGGATATTTGACAAGGGAGTCTTATAGGTCAAGAGGACAGTGGGAGTCTTAAAGGTCTTGAAAGTCTAAAGAACTAATCAAGAATAGAACCTGAAGTTCTTCACTAGCACACGACTTAAGGTTTATAACCTATCGTGGTGACATATTGTGTGCCCATTCCAGTTAAAGTTGGCTTTGCATATGAGTTCTTAGAGTTCTCAATTTGTTGCACAACAACTTGGAAGCAATGGCAGGCCCTTGAGCTGCCAGGTGGCAAGAAATTAAGATTGAGTTCAGTCCATATGAGTTTGGATTTGTCATTATCCTTGTCTTGTGACTATGATTTTGACAATTCACATGGATAAGAACACATACACTAGTAAATCTAAGTGTCATAAGGTTTCTCTCCGATTCATGAAAATGATGGTGAGGAAACACTTTCACTAAGTAGATTTTATCTAGATAGCAATTGTGATATTTGCATTCTCAAAGTCGTTAGTGGAGCGTGTGTGGTTTACCGGCACACTAACCTGGACTTGTGAGAAATGGCAAAAAGGTCTAACCATTATGATTACGGCATACCTCTTCATAATTGTTTGGACACACAAGTGTGCTATCTCAGGGAAGGTGTATGACTTTGATAAAGTCTTATCAAAACAATCTAGTATCAGAAATCTGAACTTTGGTAAGAAAGTCAATGAAGTATTGATTTCTAGAAGTCTAGCTGATTTCTGGGTACATGTCAAAGCTAGTGGGAGCATAAGTGTTATGCTAATAATCATCATGTTAGTGGGAGCATGATAATTATGATAAGTATTGCAAGCTAGCAATGTTAATTATAGAAAACAAAAGTTTTCAATTGGGAAAAGGTTGTTTTGCTGTAATTAAGGGAGAGGAAATTATACTTCATCTCAAATCTACAAGCTTAGATCGTGAGGCTTTAATCATTTAGTCAAGGATATATATATGAATTTCATGTTGGAATGGCTCAACATAAGGAAATTCTGTATATGGGTCCATTATTTGTGTTCTAAAATTTGATTATGATTACGGCATCCCTTTTCATAATCTGAATTATGAGAACTTGGCAAATAGAAATGGAAATGTTATAGCAAAAGACTGGTTTTGTCTTTATGCGAGACATCATGAATCGATTCCCATATGATTCGTATATAGGATCGATTACATGTGCTATATTCATCCTTTCTAAAATTTTCCAAATGTCTGGGGCATTAAGAAGGGAAAAGTTTTAGAACTGGATATGACTAAAAGGATTAAACAATTGTCGAGGACAATCTAAGGTTTACCAAAGATTGGTTGCTCAAGGACAGTTGGAAGTATAGTGATAATTCTGGAAGGACCATATTGACATAATCTGTAAGGAGGCAAATCTTGTTCAGAAGTGATAGTCAAAATGGAATCTGGAAATGTTTCAAAGTTAGAATTTATCAATTTGTTTAAGATTAGGAAACTTAATGCAAGAAGGATGTTCCCAAGGAGCTGATCTCCTTTGGAATGGTCTGTAATGGTTGTTGTCAAGTCCTTCTGACTTTGTGCATAATCGTTACAAGAGGATCAATGCATATAAGTTGAGAATCTAACAGATTTCAGTAAATGGCATGAATTTGGAATTCTTGCATTTGCAGTAAGGATTTGGGAGTGTGAAAAGAGAATAATTGAAGTTATGTTCAATTGATCTAGTTCACAAAGTAAAGATCATAGACAAACATAGCATGCATACTTGGTGTATGGCATGACTAGTGTTTAGAAAACATAGTGTACATGCTTGGAGCATGGGACAACTACTGTTTTAAATTCAAGAATAAAGTTGATAGCTAAACAGTATACAATGAATAATGTGTAATCATATGGTGATAAATAAAAGGTGTTTTATTTATGTTCATAGGTTTTGATACCATATTGGATTCAATTATTATTGTGTTTCATTTTGCATGTTTTGACTTCCCGAATAAACTAGGTTATTCTTCCGGAATGACTAAGTTATTCAAACCATCCATAGTCGGTCATATGTTGGAAGTAGATATGAATTAAGACTGTCATGGGTTGGCTTGTAGAGGTCTAAGGTGTTAGACAAAGGGCTACAACACTCATGAGTGCTCATAAGTTCTGAGTATTGGATTCAACCCGCGCTCATTGGAATCACTTCATGGATCTTATCACGAGTGATCATGAGACGATAATATCTTATATTCTTCAAACCTAGAGATATGAGTTGTTACTATGAGTTGATAGTACATTGATTGCACGAAAATGCATACGGTAACTCGGTGCTATAAAACGTGCTTTTGTGTATGATTCAACAAATAGTAGAACAAGCCATATGAGTCGAAGTTTATCCGTTCCTTTTACCTTCGGGATAAAAGCGATATATGTGGGCCCCTCGATGATTTGATGATGACAAATGGAAGTGCTCGGCCGGGCCAGGACTGATTTGATTTGTTCAATTAGTCAGTCGTCATAAATCGAAAATCGGTAAACAACAAATGGACAGAGAGAATGATTATAATCCATGTCTCATTCCATATGATATCTAGAATGGAGGAATATATGATCCCTTATCTAATGGACAAGTCATTGACAAATGTCATAGTTCATCTACAAGGTCAGAGTTCGACAGAAGCTTTTGAGAGCTACGATTGCCAGTTGGTTCCTGAAGTCATACGCAATAATAGTTTTAGACTTATCCAAGTGGGAGACTGTTGGATTAATGTCTAAGTCCATAACTATAATTGGTAAGACTTGACCCGACCCGGCATGGTCCATTTGGGTTGCATACCATCATGCACTTGGATAGACTATAATGAGAGAAATAAGACACTTATGGTTATTAATATATTATAAGTTCTAGTATATTAATAATAAGAATAATAAGATTATTTAATTAGTATTGATCAAAAATTAATCTAGGATTAATTAAGTGATCAAAAGAAGACTAATTAAATATATGGGTTGATTGTGTAAATCATCCATACTTGTATAGTGGGCTAATGCTCCATGGATAATCAAGTTGGGCTAAAACCCATAGGATGGTCCATGGATGCTCCATGGTGTATTTGTACCCATGGATCATGGAAATGAAAGGCCATGTCAATTAGGGTTTACATGGTGTAACCCTAACTATATAAGCATCTTATTCTTGACCAAAATCGGCCATTAGTGTGTGAAGTGAAAGAGCTAGCCGATTTCATGACTTATAGAATTCTCTCAAGCTATTCTAAGTGTTTTGATGATTGTGATTCCATTTGAGGTGTCACACTTGGGGCACTAGGCACTCAAGCTTCATGAAGACTATCTACACCAAAGAGGTATGTATTCTATCTTGCTATAGTCATTGTTTTGTATGCTAGATTAGGATAATACCTTGGAAGTTCTTATTTGCATGTATAATAGAGAAAACATAGATCCAAGGTATTTAGGGTTGCATGTACACTTAGGAGTGTTAGAATGCTCAAAACCCAACAGTGGTATCAGAGCCTAGGCTTGTTTTCTTGTTATGCCTGCAATAGAAGCTAAAAAATCGAGTTTTGTTGCTGTCTGCCCAGCAGACTCGCCGAGTCCATGAATGGACTCACCGAGTCCAAGGCAAACTGCATCCAACTCGCCGAGTTGGTTGATGCCACTCGCCGAGTAGGAGCCCCAGACAGCATATATTCGAGGTTTTTGGCTAGAAATGGACTAGGAACATTACCCTAAGTTGTTTTTGAACTTATAAACTTGTTTTTAATGTGGTAATGTTCATGCTAATCCATTTTCAAAGATAATTGTCAATAGATTCATGTTTTGAATTAGTTTAGTGATTAGGCTAATTACATGAAAAAGTTTGATTTGAATTATCTTGTTCTTATGAGTTGCTTAGATTAATAGAAAAGTTAATTGAAATAGTTGTTTTCAATCCATTTTAATCTAAGAGTTGAGTATAAAATGTGTTTGTGTAACTTGTCCTCAAGTTACATGAAGAGTCACATTAAAGACTCATAAAACTCATAAAAGTTGGCAATGGTTACAAAATGAAGAGTCTCGTGTCATTGAATAATTTTTTATGACTCCATAACTTGTCCTCAAGTTATGGAAGTTCAAGAGTCACTTCATTAAAGAAAAATATGTAACCATAGTTAAATCCATAAGTTATAAAATAAAGAAAAAGTTAGTTCTTTTATTAGTTTAAAGTCTTCCATAACTTGTCCTCAAGTTATGGAACTTGAAGAGTTTTTGGATTAAAACTACTTTAAACACATAAGTTATGGAATTAATTAGTTTTGAATAGTTTCAAAACTTGCCCTCAAGTTTTAGAATTTGAAAAAGTTTTCCTTATAAATACTTTCATTCCAAGTTAGCCCTTAGAATTTTAAAAGTTAAAATTCAACCCTTATACTTTATAATATTATAAGTTAATAATATATATATTTGTATAAGAGTAAAGTCAGTCTTACCGCTAGTACGCCTCATTCACGAAGCCGGTCTATAAGGTGGGTATAAGGTTGTTGCCGATAAAATGGCAACTTAATGGGTGTCCACTCTCACCCACCGCTTGCTTGACCGGTGGAGGGTCGTTAGCCGAACGGGTTTGACAAGACTAGAATTCTCCCTTCATTAAAAGTATTAATGATAATACTAAGTAACTAAACTCTTAATAATACCCAATCTTAGTTACTTAGGAAAAATGTGAATAAGGTGCTAATCCATGAAATTACACTTTGCACTTTGTTTAAGTCGGTTAGTGGAGCGTGTGTGGTTAACCGGCACACTAACACGGATTTAACAAGGTAGGCAAAGGGTAACTTAATGTTTATCATAGTATCGATGGAGCGTGTGTGGTTAACCGGCACATCGATTGAGGGGTAATTTATTAAGGGTACCAAGTGATTTTCATGGTTACTTCACACCTTGTTTTGTGAGCCTCGGCATCCCAGTCACAAAACCTGAAGGGCACACTCGAGATTGAAACATGCCTTTGAACAGTTCAATGAATCTCAAAGATCTAGGAGTTTCAAAACCAATTAAAACCTAATAATACATTTCGTTTATCTTGGTGGAAATTGGTGAATCGTCATTCACCTACCTTCAAATATTTTATAGCTTGGATTACGGCATACCTCTTCTAAGTTATAAAATAGTTTGTTGGGTCCTAGCCTTAATATTTCATATTGGGTGTCATATTAAGGACTTAAAATCAACTATCTTGAATATCTCCCAAAAGATGTCTGGTTTAGACACCTATTTATGATCTTCCCAAATCTCTTGAAACAAGCTTTCCTAATGAAGATGATGTCCCATGGATATCATACTTCTTTCTCCTCCTCCAATTATTCTTCCTAACCCACAAGTTCTTGAAAAGTTTAAGGTCACTCAAGCCCTATTGGCAAGGCAAGGTCTAGGTGTGATCACATCTTGGAGATGTAGTCACATATTGACAAGCCGGGAGAGTTGGGTGTCAAAGTCTTGAGAAAGTTGGTGGTTCAATCACTTTCTAAGTCACATAGTGAGTTCTTTTGGAACACCTATGAAACAGACTATGACAAGACCCTTAATGATCTTATCTATTTGTTAAGATCAACTTCCTAAAACTTTATGGACATTGACAATGATGACATTGGATATCTAGTAAAGCTCTCTCATCCCGGTGGAAAGGGATTAGCCATAGTCAACTCGGTTGACCAAATGGTAAAGAGAAAAGCTAAGTCTGTGATAGTCTCGTGTACCTTTATCAAAGGGTCCATATGTTTATATTGCCAAAGGAAGGGGCATTGGTTGCGAAGCTGCCAGATTTACCTAAGGATGTTAAAGTCAATAAGTTTGACTCTACTTCAGGTAAAGTCCACTATCTAACTCCGTTAAGTTTCTATTCTGAGATTCTTGATACATGATATGACTAGGTCACATGGTGATGTTTTAAGAATCAAAGAAAAGTGAAGAAACTTAAAGAAAGAATATGCTGAATCTGATGGCGTAGATGGATTTCTATCGCATAGTTTGAAGATCGGATTCTTGAGCTATTTCTTAGGAGTTATGAGATATTGCTTAGGAATCGATAACAACAAGTTTTCATATGGATTGTAAGGATAAGTTTTTCCGCAAAGTTTTAAAATAAAAGGAAAATTTTTGATTTTATTTATTTTAAAATATCCTTACAATGGCATTTGATGAAAATTGTTGCTTATAAAATTCCGTTAATAGCAAGAGTGGAAGTATGAAATTGATTCTTTCATTTGTGGTAATGTCTATATTTACCAAATAAGGAAAGATTCTCATCACCCAAGTTTCATTTGGACCGGAACTTGGAATCATGCAAGTTGTATAGCATGATGAATGAGAACTTTCAAGTATTGGAAAATTAAGACTAATTACTCGGTCACATGGATGTGTGAGTCAAGTAATGGACTAAGGGATCGAGTACATAGTCTTGTGCACTGGTCAAGTCCACCACAAAAGATTGATAAGACTATTCGTCATAGTTTACTAAAGCTCAGTAAATATTATTATACTTACAAGCTTAAGTGTAACTCTAAGACATTGGAAAAGGTTCCAATGTATGGAAGAGCGAATAAGAAGAATCAAAATGGCAGAAGGATAAAAGTTTCTCGAATCTGAAAAGATGGGAGAGTACTTTAGTATCAGTTTTGTGATCATCTTAATGATTAAGAGACCATAGCACAATTAGTTCTCTAAGGAAATCTTAGTGCATTCTTATGACTAAGAAGAGGAACTTGAATTGTTGAAGTGGTTAAATCAAGAAGATGAGCCATACTTCGTTCCAATACAAGTCTTAGAGTCATACTCCAAGATTGTAACTTGAGTGACATGTCTCAAAAGAAGGTTAAAACACTTGTCAAATGTAAGAGTAAAAGTTTTCTACTCTTGTACATTTGAAATTGGTAAGTTGTGATGTTTTGGATAAAACAAAGACCAACTTAGGCCAATTGTGTGAAGTGTTTGTCTTGATTAGAATCCACACTATCTCTTGGATATTTGACAAGGGAGTCTTATAGGTCAAGAGGACAGTGGGAGTCTTAAAGGTCTTGAAAGTCTAAAGAACTAATCAAGAATAGAACCTGAAGTTCTTCACTAGCACACGACTTAAGGTTTATAACCTATCGTGGTGACATATTCTGTGCCCATTCCAGTTAAAGTTGGCTTTGCATATGAGTTCTTAGAGTTCTCAATTTGTTGCACAACAACTTGGAAGCAATGGCAGGCCCTTGAGCTGCCAGGTGGCAAGAAATTAAGATTGAGTTCAGTCCATATGAGTTTGGATTTGTCATTATCCTTGTCTTGTGACTATGATTTTGACAATTCACATGGATAAGAACACATACACCAGTAAATCTAAGTGTCATAAGGTTTCTCTCCGATTCATGAAAATGATGGTGAGGAAACACTTTCACTAAGTAGATTTTATCTAGATAGCAATTGTGATATTTGCATTCTCAAAGTCGTTAGTGGAGCGTGTGTGGTTTACCGGCACACTAACCTGGACTTGTGAGAAATGGCAAAAAGGTCTAACCATTATGATTACGGCATACCTCTTCATAATTGTTTAGACACACAAGTGTGCTATCTAAGGGAAGGTGTATGACTTTGATAAAGTCTTATCAAAACAATCTAGTATCAGAAATCTGAACTTTGGTAAGAAAGTCAATGAAGTATTGATTTCTAGAAGTCCAGCTGATTTCTGGGTACATGTCAAAGCTAGTGGGAGCATAAGTGTTATGCTAATAATCATCATGTTAGTGGGAGCATGATAATTATGATAAGTATTGCAAGCTAGCAATGTTAATTATAGAAAACAAAAGTTTTCAATTGGGAAAAGGTTGTTTTGCTATAATTAAGGGAGAGGAAATTATACTTCATCTCAAATCTACAAGCTTAGATCGTGAGGCTTTAATCATTTAGTCAAGGATATATATATGAATTTCATGTTGGAATGGCTCAACATAAGGAAATTCTGTATATGGGTCCATTATTTGCGTTCTAAAATTTGATTATGATTACGGCATCCCTTTTCATAATCTGAATTATGAGAACTTGGCAAATAGAAATGGAAATGTTATAGCAAAAGACTGGTTTTGTCTTTATGTGAGACATCATGAATCGATTCCCATATGCTTCGTATATAGGATCGATTACATGTGCTATATTCATCCTTTCTAAAATTTTCCAAATGCCTGGGGCATTAAGAAGGGAAAAGGTTTAGAACTGGATATGACTAAAAGGATTAAACAATTGTCGAGGACAATCTAAGGTTTACCAAAGATTGGTTGCTCAAGGACAGTTGGAAGTATAGTGATAATTCTGGAAGGACCATATTGACATAATCTGTAAGGAGGCAAATCTTGTTCAGAAGTGATAGTCAAAATGGAATCTGGAAATGTTTCAAAGTTAGAATTTATCAATTTGTTTAAGATTAGGAAACTTAATGCAAGAAGGATGTTCCCAAGGAGCTGATCTCCTTTGGAATGGTCTGTAATGGTTGTTGTCAAGTCCTTCTGACTTTGTGCATAATCGTTACAAGAGGATCAATGCATATAAGTTGAGAATCTAACAGATTTCAGTAAATGGCATGAATTTGGAATTCTTGCATTTGCAGTAAGGATTTGGGAGTGTGAAAAGAGAATCATTGAAGTTATGTTCAATTGATCTAGTTCACAAAGTAAAGATCATAGACAAACATAGCATGCATACTTGGTGTATGGCATGACTAGTGTTTAGAAAACATAGTGTACATGCTTGGAGCATGGGACAACTACTGTTTTAAATTCAAGAATAAAGTTGATAGCTAAACAGTATACAATGAATAATGTGTAATCATATGGTGATAAATAAAAGGTGTTTTATTTATGTTCATAGGTTTTGATACCATATTGGATTCAATTATTATTGTGTTTCATTTTGCATGTTTTGACTTCCCGAATAAACTAGGTTATTCTTCCGGAATGACTAAGTTATTCAAACCATCCACAGTCGGTCATATGTTGGAAGTAGATATGAATTAAGACTGTCATGGGTTGGCTTGTAGAGGTCTAAGGTGTTAGACAAAGGGCTACAACACTCATGAGTGCTCATAAGTTCTGAGTATTGGATTCAACCCGCGCTCATTGGAATCACTTCATGGATCTTATCACGAGTGATCATGAGACGATAATATCTTATATTCTTCAAACCTAGAGATATGAGTTGTTACTATGAGTTGATAGTACATTGATTGCACGAAAATGCATACGGTAACTCGGTGCTATAAAACGTGCTTTTGTGTATGATTCAACAAATAGTAGAACAAGCCATATGAGTCGAAGTTTATCCGTTCCTTTTACCTTCGGGATAAAAGCGATATATGTGGGCCCCTCGATGATTTGATGATGACAAATGGAAGTGCTCGGCCGGGCCAGGACTGATTTGATTTGTTCAATTAGTCAGTCGTCATAAATCGAAAATCGGTAAACAACAAATGGACAGAGAGAATGATTATAATCCATGTCTCATTCCATATGATATCTAGAATGGAGGAATATATGATCCCTTATCTAATGGACAAGTCATTGACAAATGTCATAGTTCATCTACAAGGTCAGAGTTCGACAGAAGCTTTTGAGAGCTACGATTGCCAGTTGGTTCCTGAAGTCATACGCAATAATAGTTTTAGACTTATCCAAGTGGGAGACTGTTGGATTAATGTCTAAGTCCATAACTATAATTGGTAAGACTTGACCCGACCCGGCATGGTCCATTTGGGTTGCATACCATCATGCACTTGGATAGACTATAATGAGAGAAATAAGACACTTATGGTTATTAATATATTATAAGTTCTAGTATATTAATAATAAGAATAATAAGATTATTTAATTAGTATTGATCAAGAATTAATCTAGGATTAATTAAGTGATCAAAAGAAGACTAATTAAATATATGGGTTGATTGTGTAAATCATCCATACTTGTATAGTGGGCTAATGCTCCATGGATAATCAAGTTGGGCTAAAACCCATAGGATGGTCCATGGATGCTCCATGGTGTATTTGTACCCATGGATCATGGAAATGAAAGGCCATGTCAATTAGGGTTTACATGGTGTAACCCTAACTATATAAGCATCTTATTCTTGACCAAAATCGGCCACTAGTGTGTGAAGTGAAAGGGTTAGCCGATTTCATGAGTTATAGAATTCTCTCAAGCTATTCTAAGTGTTTTGATGATTGTGATTCCATTTGAGGTGTCACACTTGGGGCACTAGGCACTCAAGCTTCATGAAGACTATCTACACCAAAGAGGTATGTATTCTATCTTGCTATAGTCATTGTTTTGTATGCTAGATTAGGATAATACCTTGGAAGTTCTTATTTGCATGTATAATAGAGAAAACATAGATCCAAGGTATTTAGGGTTGCATGTACACTTAGGAGTGTTAGAATGCTCAAAACCCAACAGTGGTATCAGAGCCTAGGCTTGTTTTCTTGTTATACCTGCAATAGAAGCTAAAAAATCGAGTTTTGTTGCTGTCTGCCCAGCAGACTCGCCGAGTCCATGAATGGACTCGCCGAGTCCAAGGCAAAATGCATCCAACTCGCCGAGTTGGTTGATGCCACACGCCGAGTAGGACCCCCAGACAGCATATATTCGAGGTTTTTGGCGAGAAATGGACTAGGAACATTACCCTAAGTTGTTTTTGAACTTATAAACTTGTTTTTAATGTGGTAATGTTCATGCTAATCCATTTTCAAAGATAATTGTCAATAGATTCATGTTTTGAATTAGTTTAGTGATTAGGCTAATTACATGAAAAAGTTTGATTTGAATTATCTTGTTCTTATGAGTTGCTTAGATTAATAGAAAAGTTAATTGAAATAGTTGTTTTCAATCCATTTTAATCTAAGAGTTGAGTATAAAATGTGTTTGTGTAACTTGTCCTCAAGTTACATGAAGAGTCACATTAAAGACTCATAAAACTCATAAAAGTTGGCAATGGTTACAAAATGAAGAGTCTTGTGTCATTGAATAATTTTTTATGACTCCATAACTTGTCCTCAAGTTATGGAAGTTCAAGAGTCACTTCATTAAAGAAAAATATGTAACCATAGTTAAATCCATAAGTTATAAAATAAAGAAAAAGTTAGTTCTTTTATTAGTTTAAAGTCTTCCATAACTTGTCCTCAAGTTATGGAACTTGAAGAGTTTTTGGATTAAAACTACTTTAAACACATAAGTTATGGAATTAATTAGTTTTGAATAGTTTCAAAACTTGCCCTCAAGTTTTAGAATTTGAAAAAGTTTTCCTTATAAATACTTTCATTCCAAGTTAGCCCTTAGAATTTTAAAAGTTAAAATTCAACCCTTATACTTTATAATATTATAAGTTAATAATATATATATTTGTATAAGAGTAAAGTCAGTCTTACCGCTAGTACGCCTCATTCACGAAGCCGGTCTATAAGGTGGGTATAAGGTTGTTGCCGATAAAATGGCAACTTAATGGGTGTCCACTCTCACCCACCGCTTGCTTGACCGGTGGAGGGTCGTTAGCCGAACGGGTTTGACAAGACTAGAATTCTCCCTTCATTAAAAGTATTAATGATAATACTAAGTAACTAAACTCTTAATAATACCCAATCTTAGTTACTTAGGAAAAATGTGAATAAGGTGCTAATCCATGAAATTACACTTTGCACTTTGTTTAAGTCGGTTAGTGGAGCGTGTGTGGTTAACCGGCACACTAACACGGATTTAACAAGGTAGGCAAAGGGTAACTTAATGTTTATCATAGTATCGATGGAGCGTGTGTGGTTAACCGGCACATCGATTGAGAGGTAATTTATTAAGGGTACCAAGTGATTTTCATGGTTACTTCACACCTTGTTTTGTGAGCCTCGGCATCCCAGTCACAAAACCTGAAGGGCACACTCGAGATTGAAACATGCCTTTGAACAGTTCAATGAATCTCAAAGATCTAGGAGTTTCAAAACCAATTAAAACCTAATAATACATTTCGTTTATCTTGGTGGAAATTGGTGAATCGTCATTCACCTACCTTCAAATATTTTATAGCTTGGATTACGGCATACCTCTTCTAAGTTATAAAATAGTTTGTTGGGTCCTAGCCTTAATATTTCATATTGGGTGTCATATTAAGGACTTAAAATCAACTATCTTGAATATCTCCCAAAAGATGTCTGGTTTAGACACCTATTTATGATCTTCCCAAATCTCTTGAAACAAGCTTTCCTAATGAAGATGATGTCCCATGGATATCATACTTCTTTCTCCTCCTCCAATTATTCTTCCTAACCCACAAGTTCTTGAAAAGTTTAAGGTCACTCAAGCCCTATTGGCAAGGCAAGGTCTAGGTGTGATCACATCTTGGAGATGTAGTCACATATTGACAAGCCGGGAGAGTTGGGTGTCAAAGTCTTGAGAAAGTTGGTGGTTCAATCACTTTCTAAGTCACATAGTGAGTTCTTTTGGAACACCTATGAAACAGACTATGACAAGACCCTTAATGATCTTATCTATTTGTTAAGATCAACTTCCTAAAACTTTATGGACATTGACAATGATGACATTGGATATCTAGTAAAGCTCTCTCATCCCGGTGGAAAGGGATTAGCCATAGTCAACTCGGTTGACCAAATGGTAAAGAGAAAAGCTAAGTCTGTGATAGTCTCGTGTACCTTTATCAAAGGGTCCATATGTTTATATTGCCAAAGGAAGGGGCATTGGTTGCGAAGCTGCCAGATTTACCTAAGGATGTTAAAGTCAATAAGTTTGACTCTACTTCAGGTAAAGTCCACTATCTAACTCCGTTAAGTTTCTATTCTGAGATTCTTGATACATGATATGACTAGGTCACATGGTGATGTTTTAAGAATCAAAGAAAAGTGAAGAAACTTAAAGAAAGAATATGCTGAATCTGATGGCGTAGATGGATTTCTATCGCATAGTTTGAAGATCGGATTCTTGAGCTATTTCTTAGGAGTTATGAGATATTGCTTAGGAATCGATAACAACAAGTTTTCATATGGATTGTAAGGATAAGTTTTTCCGCAAAGTTTTAAAATAAAAGGAAAATTTTTGATTTTATTTATTTTAAAATATCCTTACAATGGCATTTGATGAAAATTGTTGCTTATAAAATTCCGTTAATAGCAAGAGTGGAAGTATGAAATTGATTCTTTCATTTGTGGTAATGTCTATATTTACCAAATAAGGAAAGATTCTCATCACCCAAGTTTCATTTGGACCGGAACTTGGAATCATGCAAGTTGTATAGCATGATGAATGAGAACTTTCAAGTATTGGAAAATTAAGACTAATTACTCGGTCACATGGATGTGTGAGTCAAGTAATGGACTAAGGGATCGAGTACATAGTCTTGTGCACTGGTCAAGTCCACCACAAAAGATTGATAAGACTATTCGTCATAGTTTACTAAAGCTCAGTAAATATTATTATACTTACAAGCTTAAGTGTAACTCTAAGACATTGGAAAAGGTTCCAATGTATGGAAGAGCGAATAAGAAGAATCAAAATGGCAGAAGGATAAAAGTTTCTCGAATCTGAAAAGATGGGAGAGTACTTTAGTATCAGTTTTGTGATCATCTTAATGATTAAGAGACCATAGCACAATTAGTTCTCTAAGGAAATCTTAGTGCATTCTTATGACTAAGAAGAGGAACTTGAATTGTTGAAGTGGTTAAATCAAGAAGATGAGCCATACTTCGTTCCAATACAAGTCTTAGAGTCATACTCCAAGATTGTAACTTGAGTGACATGTCTCAAAAGAAGGTTAAAACACTTGTCAAATGTAAGAGTAAAAGTTTTCTACTCTTGTACATTTGAAATTGGTAAGTTGTGATGTTTTGGATAAAACAAAGACCAACTTAGGCCAATTGTGTGAAGTGTTTGTCTTGATTAGAATCCACACTATCTCTTGGATATTTGACAAGGGAGTCTTATAGGTCAAGAGGACAGTGGGAGTCTTAAAGGTCTTGAAAGTCTAAAGAACTAATCAAGAATAGAACCTGAAGTTCTTCACTAGCACACGACTTAAGGTTTATAACCTATCGTGGTGACATATTTTGTGCCCATTCCAGTTAAAGTTGGCTTTGCATATGAGTTCTTAGAGTTCTCAATTTGTTGCACAACAACTTGGAAGCAATGGCAGGCCCTTGAGCTGCCAGGTGGCAAGAAATTAAGATTGAGTTCAGTCCATATGAGTTTGGATTTGTCATTATCCTTGTCTTGTGACTATGATTTTGACAATTCACATGGATAAGAACACATACACTAGTAAATCTAAGTGTCATAAGGTTTCTCTCCGATTCATGAAAATGATGGTGAGGAAACACTTTCACTAAGTAGATTTTATCTAGATAGCAATTGTGATATTTGCATTCTCAAAGTCGTTAGTGGAGCGTGTGTGGTTTACCGGCACACTAACCTGGACTTGTGAGAAATGGCAAAAAGGTCTAACCATTATGATTACGGCATACCTCTTCATAATTGTTTGGACACACAAGTGTGCTATCTCAGGGAAGGTGTATGACTTTGATAAAGTCTTATCAAAACAATCTAGTATCAGAAATCTGAACTTTGGTAAGAAAGTCAATGAAGTATTGATTTCTAGAAGTCTAGCTGATTTCTGGGTACATGTCAAAGCTAGTGGGAGCATAAGTGTTATGCTAATAATCATCATGTTAGTGGGAGCATGATAATTATGATAAGTATTGCAAGCTAGCAATGTTAATTATAGAAAACAAAAGTTTTCAATTGGGAAAAGGTTGTTTTGCTGTAATTAAGGGAGAGGAAATTATACTTCATCTCAAATCTACAAGCTTAGATCGTGAGGCTTTAATCATTTAGTCAAGGATATATATATATATATATATATATATATATATATATATATATATATATATGAATTTCATGTTGGAATGGCTCAACATAAGGAAATATTGTATATGGGTCCATTATTTGTGTTCTAAAATTTGATTATGATTACGGCATCCCTTTTCATAATCTGAATTATGAGAACTTGGCAAATAGAAATGGAAATGTTATAGCAAAAGACTGGTTTTGTCTTTATGCGAGACATCATGAATCGATTCCCATATGATTCGTATATAGGATCGATTACATGTGCTATATTCATCCTTTCTAAAATTTTCCAAATGTCTGGGGCATTAAGAAGGGAAAAGGTTTAGAACTGGATATGACTAAAAGGATTAAACAATTGTCGAGGACAATCTAAGGTTTACCAAAGATTGGTTGCTCAAGGACAGTTGGAAGTATAGTGATAATTCTGGAAGGACCATATTGACATAATCTGTAAGGAGGCAAATCTTGTTCAGAAGTGATAGTCAAAATGGAATCTGGAAATGTTTCAAAGTTAGAATTTATCAATTTGTTTAAGATTAGGAAACTTAATGCAAGAAGGATGTTCCCAAGGAGCTGATCTCCTTTGGAATGGTCTGTAATGGTTGTTGTCAAGTCCTTCTGACTTTGTGCATAATCGTTACAAGAGGATCAATGCATATAAGTTGAGAATCTAACAGATTTCAGTAAATGGCATGAATTTGGAATTCTTGCATTTGCAGTAAGGATTTGGGAGTGTGAAAAGAGAATCATTGAAGTTATGTTCAATTGATCTAGTTCACAAAGTAAAGATCATAGACAAACATTGCATGCATACTTGGTGTATGGCATGACTAGTGTTTAGAAAACATAGTGTACATGCTTGGAGCATGGGACAACTACTGTTTTAAATTCAAAGATAAAGTTGATAGCTAAACAGTATACAATGAATAATGTGTAATCATATGGTGATAAATAAAAGGTGTTTTATTTATGTTCATAGGTTTTGATACCATATTGGATTCAATTATTATTGTGTTTCATTTTGCATGTTTTGACTTCCCGAATAAACTAGGTTATTCTTCCGGAATGACTAAGTTATTCAAACCATCCACAGTCGGTCATATGTTGGAAGTAGATATGAATTAAGACTGTCATGGGTTGGCTTGTAGAGGTCTAAGGTGTTGGACAAAGGGCTACAACACTCATGAGTGCTCATAAGTTCTGAGTATTGGATTCAACCCGCGCTCATTGGAATCACTTCATGGATCTTATCACGAGTGATCATGAGACGATAATATCTTATATTCTTCAAACCTAGAGATATGAGTTGTTACTATGAGTTGATAGTACATTGATTGCACGAAAATGCATACGGTAACTCGGTGCCATAAAACGTGCTTTTGTGTATGATTCAACAAATAGTAGAACAAGCCATATGAGTCGAAGTTTATCCGTTCCTTTTACCTTCGGGATAAAAGCGATATCTGTGGGCCCCTCGATGATTTGACGATGACAAATGGAAGTGCTCGGCCGGGCCAGGACTGATTTGATTTGTTCAATTAGTCAGTCGTCATAAATCGAAAATCGGGAAACAACAAATGGACAGAGAGAATGATTATAATCCATGTCTCAGTCCATATGATATCTAGAATGGAGGAATATATGATCCCTTATCTAATGGACAAGTCATTGACAAAGGTCAGAGTTCATCTACAAGGTCAGAGTTCGACAGAAGCTTTTGAGACCTACGATTGCCAGTTGGTTCCTGAAGTCATACGCAATAATAGTTTTAGACTTATCCAAGTGGGAGACTGTTGGATTAATGTCTAAGTCCATAACTATAATTGGTAAGACTTGACCCGACCCGGCATGGTCCATTTGGGTTGCATACCATCATGCACTTGGATAGACTATAATGAGAGAAATAAGACACTTATGGTTATTAATATATTATAAGTTCTAGTATATTAATAATAAGAATAATAAGATTATTTAATTAGTATTGATCAAGAATTAATCTAGGATTAATTAAGTGATCAAAAGAAGACTAATTAAATATATGGGTTGATTGTGTAAATCATCCATACTTGTATAGTGGGCTAATGCTCCATGGATAATCAAGTTGGGCTAAAACCCATAGGATGGTCCATGGATGCTCCATGGTGTATTTGTACCCATGGATCATGGAAATGAAAGGCCATGTCAATTAGGGTTTACATGGTGTAACCCTAACTATATAAGCATCTTATTCTTGACCAAAATCGGCCACTAGTGTGTGAAGTGAAAGGGCTAGCCGATTTCATGAGTTATAGAATTCTCTCAAGCTATTCTAAGTGTTTTGATGATTGTGATTCCATTTGAGGTGTCACACTTGGGGCACTAGGCACTCAAGCTTCATGAAGACTATCTACACCAAAGAGGTATGTATTCTATCTTGCTATAGTCATTGTTTTGTATGCTAGATTAGGATAATACCTTGGAAGTTCTTATTTGCATGTATAATAGAGAAAACATAGATCCAAGGTATTTAGGGTTGCATGTACACTTAGGAGTGTTAGAATGCTCAAAACCCAACAGTGGTATCAGAGCCTAGGCTTGTTTTCTTGTTATACCTGCAATAGAAGCTAAAAAATCGAGTTTTGTTGCTGTCTGCCCAGCAGACTCGCCGAGTCCAAGGCAAAATGCATCCAACTCGCCGAGTTGGTTGATGCCACTCGCCGAGTAGGAGCCCCAGACAGCATATATTCGAGGTTTTTGGCTAGAAATGGACTAGGAACATTACCCTAAGTTGTTTTTGAACTTATAAACTTGTTTTTAATGTGGTAATGTTCATGCTAATCCATTTTCAAAGATAATTGTCAATAGATTCATGTTTTGAATTAGTTTAGTGATTAGGCTAATTACATGAAAAAGTTTGATTTGAATTATCTTGTTCTTATGAGTTGCTTAGATTAATAGAAAAGTTAATTGAAATAGTTGTTTTCAATCCATTTTAATCTAAGAGTTGAGTATAAAATGTGTTTGTGTAACTTGTCCTCAAGTTACATGAAGAGTCACATTAAAGACTCATAAAACTCATAAAAGTTGGCAATGGTTACAAAATGAAGAGTCTTGTGTCATTGAATAATTTTTTATGACTCCATAACTTGTCCTCAAGTTATGGAAGTTCAAGAGTCACTTCATTAAAGAAAAATATGTAACCATAGTTAAATCCATAAGTTATAAAATAAAGAAAAAGTTAGTTCTTTTATTAGTTTAAAGTCTTCCATAACTTGTCCTCAAGTTATGGAACTTGAAGAGTTTTTGGATTAAAACTACTTTAAACACATAAGTTATGGAATTAATTAGTTTTGAATAGTTTCAAAACTTGCCCTCAAGTTTTAGAATTTGAAAAAGTTTTCCTTATAAATACTTTCATTCCAAGTTAGCCCTTAGAATTTTAAAAGTTAAAATTCAACCCTTATACTTTATAATATTATAAGTTAATAATATATATATTTGTATAAGAGTAAAGTCAGTCTTACCGCTAGTACGCCTCATTCACGAAGCCGGTCTATAAGGTGGGTATAAGGTTGTTGCCGATAAAATGGCAACTTAATGGGTGTCCACTCTCACCCACCGCTTGCTTGACCGGTGGAGGGTCGTTAGCCGAACGGGTTTGACAAGACTAGAATTCTCCCTTCATTAAAAGTATTAATGATAATACTAAGTAACTAAACTCTTAATAATACCCAATCTTAGTTACTTAGGAAAAATGTGAATAAGGTGCTAATCCATGAAATTACACTTTGCACTTTGTTTAAGTCGGTTAGTGGAGCGTGTGTGGTTAACCGGCACACTAACACGGATTTAACAAGGTAGGCAAAGGGTAACTTAATGTTTATCATAGTATCGATGGAGCGTGTGTGGTTAACCGGCACATCGATTGAGGGGTAATTTATTAAGGGTACCAAGTGATTTTCATGGTTACTTCACACCTTGTTTTGTGAGCCTCGGCATCCCAGTCACAAAACCTGAAGGGCACACTCGAGATTGAAACATGCCTTTGAACAGTTCAATGAATCTCAAAGATCTAGGAGTTTCAAAACCAATTAAAACCTAATAATACATTTCGTTTATCTTGGTGGAAATTGGTGAATCGTCATTCACCTACCTTCAAATATTTTATAGCTTGGATTACGGCATACCTCTTCTAAGTTATAAAATAGTTTGTTGGGTCCTAGCCTTAATATTTCATATTGGGTGTCATATTAAGGACTTAAAATCAACTATCTTGAATATCTCCCAAAAGATGTCTGGTTTAGACACCTATTTATGATCTTCCCAAATCTCTTGAAACAAGCTTTCCTAATGAAGATGATGTCCCATGGATATCATACTTCTTTCTCCTCCTCCAATTATTCTTCCTAACCCACAAGTTCTTGAAAAGTTTAAGGTCACTCAAGCCCTATTGGCAAGGCAAGGTCTAGGTGTGATCACATCTTGGAGATGTAGTCACATATTGACAAGCCGGGAGAGTTGGGTGTCAAAGTCTTGAGAAAGTTGGTGGTTCAATCACTTTCTAAGTCACATAGTGAGTTCTTTTGGAACACCTATGAAACAGACTATGACAAGACCCTTAATGATCTTATCTATTTGTTAAGATCAACTTCCTAAAACTTTATGGACATTGACAATGATGACATTGGATATCTAGTAAAGCTCTCTCATCCCGGTGGAAAGGGATTAGCCATAGTCAACTCGGTTGACCAAATGGTAAAGAGAAAAGCTAAGTCTGTGATAGTCTCGTGTACCTTTATCAAAGGGTCCATATGTTTATATTGCCAAAGGAAGGGGCATTGTTTGCGAAGCTGCCAGATTTACCTAAGGATGTTAAAGTCAATAAGTTTGACTCTACTTATGGTAAAGTCCACTATCTAACTCCGTTAAGTTTCTATTCTGAGATTCTTGATACATGATATGACTAGGTCACATGGTGATGTTTTAAGAATCAAAGAAAAGTGAAGAAACTTAAAGAAAGAATATGATGAATCTGATGGCGTAGATGGATTTCTATCGCATAGTTTGAAGATCGGATTCTTGAGCTATTTCTTAGGAGTTATGAGATATTGCTTAGGAATCGATAACAACAAGTTTTCATATGGATTGTAAGGATAAGTTTTTCCGCAAAGTTTTAAAATAAAAGGAAAATTTTTGATTTTATTTATTTTAAAATATCCTTACAATGGCATTTGATGAAAATTGTTGCTTATAAAATTCCGTTAATAGCAAGAGTGGAAGTATGAAATTGATTCTTTCATTTGTGGTAATGTCTATATTTACCAAATAAGGAAAGATTCTCATCACCCAAGTTTCATTTGGACCGGAACTTGGAATCATGCAAGTTGTATAGCATGATGAATGAGAACTTTCAAGTATTGGAAAATTAAGACTAATTACTCGGTCACATGGATGTGTGAGTCAAGTAATGGACTAAGGGATCGAGTACATAGTCTTGTGCACTGGTCAAGTCCACCACAAAAGATTGATAAGACTATTCGTCATAGTTTACTAAAGCTCAGTAAATATTATTATACTTACAAGCTTAAGTGTAACTCTAAGACATTGGAAAAGGTTCCAATGTATGGAAGAGCGAATAAGAAGAATCAAAATGGCAGAAGGATAAAAGTTTCTCGAATCTGAAAAGATGGGAGAGTACTTTAGTATCAGTTTTGTGATCATCTTAATGATTAAGAGACCATAACACAATTAGTTCTCTAAGGAAATCTTAGTGCATTCTTATGACTAAGAAGAGGAACTTGAATTGTTGAAGTGGTTAAATCAAGAAGATGAGCCATACTTCGTTCCAATACAAGTCTTAGAGTCATACTCCAAGATTGTAACTTGAGTGACATGTCTCAAAAGAAGGTTAAAACACTTGTCAAATGTAAGAGTAAAAGTTTTCTACTCTTGTACATTTGAAATTGGTAAGTTGTGATGTTTTGGATAAAACAAAGACCAACTTAGGCCAATTGTGTGAAGTGTTTGTCTTGATTAGAATCCACACTATCTCTTGGATATTTGACAAGGGAGTCTTATAGGTCAAGAGGACAGTGGGAGTCTTAAAGGTCTTGAAAGTCTAAAGAACTAATCAAGAATAGAACCTGAAGTTCTTCACTAGCACACGACTTAAGGTTTATAACCTATCGTGGTGACATATTTTGTGCCCATTCCAGTTAAAGTTGGCTTTGCATATGAGTTCTTAGAGTTCTCAATTTGTTGCACAACAACTTGGAAGCAATGGCAGGCCCTTGAGCTGCCAGGTGGCAAGAAATTAAGATTGAGTTCAGTCCATATGAGTTTGGATTTGTCATTATCCTTGTCTTGTGACTATGATTTTGACAATTCACATGGATAAGAACACATACACCAGTAAATCTAAGTGTCATAAGGTTTCTCTCCGATTCATGAAAATGATGGTGAGGAAACACTTTCACTAAGTAGATTTTAGCTAGATAGCAATCGTGATATTTGCATTCTCAAAGTCGTTAGTGGAGCGTGTGTGGTTTACCGGCACACTAACCTGGACTTGTGAGAAATGGCAAAAGGGTCTAACCATTATGATTACGGCATACCTCTTCATAATTGTTTAGACACACAAGTGTGCTATCTAAGGGAAGGTGTATGACTTTGATAAAGTCTTATCAAAACAATCTAGTATCAGAAATCTGAACTTTGGTAAGAAAGTCAATGAAGTATTGATTTCTAGAAGTCCAGCTGATTTCTGGGTACATGTCAAAGCTAGTGGGAGCATAAGTGTTATGCTAATAATCATCATGTTAGTGGGAGCATGATAATTATGATAAGTATTGCAAGCTAGCAATGTTAATTATAGAAAACAAAAGTTTTCAATTGGGAAAAGGTTGTTTTGCTATAATTAAGGGAGAGGAAATTATACTTCATCTCAAATCTACAAGCTTAGATCGTGAGGCTTTAATCATTTAGTCAAGGATATATATATGAATTTCATGTTGGAATCGCTCAACATAAGGAAATTCTGTATATGGGTCCATTATTTGCGTTCTAAAATTTGATTATGATTACGGCATCCCTTTTAATAATCTGAATTATGAAAACTTGGCAAATAGAAATGGAAATGTTATAGCAAAAGACTGGTTTTGTCTTTATGTGAGACATCATGAATCGATTCCCATATGCTTCGTATATAGGATCGATTACATGTGCTATATTCATCCTTTCTAAAATTTTCCAAATGCCTGGGGCATTAAGAAGGGAAAAGGTTTAGAACTGGATATGACTCAAAGGATTAAACAATTGTCGAGGACAATCTAAGGTTTACCAAAGATTGGTTGCTCAAGGACAGTTGGAAGTATAGTGATAATTCTGGAAGGACCATATTGACATAATCTGTAAGGAGGCAAATCTTGTTCAGAAGTGATAGTCAAAATGGAATCTGGAAATGTTTCAAAGTTAGAATTTATCAATTTGTTTAAGATTAGGAAACTTAATGCAAGAAGGATGTTCCCAAGGAGCTGATCTCCTTTGGAATGGTCTGTAATGGTTGTTGTCAAGTCCTTCTGACTTTGTGCATAATCGTTACAAGAGGATCAATGCATATAACTTGAGAATCTAACAGATTTCAGTAAATGGCATGAATATGGAATTCTTGCATTTGCAGTAAGGATTTGGGAGTGTGAAAAGAGAATCATTGAAGTTATGTTCAATTGATCTAGTTCACAAAGTAAAGATCATAGACAAACATAGCATGCATACTTGGTGTATGGCATGACTAGTGTTTAGAAAACATAGTGTACATGCTTGGAGCATGGGACAACTACTGTTTTAAATTCAAGAATAAAGTTGATAGCTAAGCAGTATACAATGAATAATGTGTAATCATATGGTGATAAATAAAAGGTGTTTTATTTATGTTCATAGGTTTTGATACCATATTGGATTCAATTATTATTGTGTTTCATTTTGCATGTTTTGACTTCCCGAATAAACTAGGTTATTCTTCCGGAATGACTAAGTTATTCAAACCATCCACAGTCGGTCATATGTTGGAAGTAGATATGAATTAAGACTGTCATGGGTTGGCTTGTAGAGGTCTAAGGTGTTGGACAAAGGGCTACAACACTCATGAGTGCTCATAAGTTCTGAGTATTGGATTCAACCCGCGCTCATTGGAATCACTTCATGGATCTTATCACGAGTGATCATGAGACGATAATATCTTATATTCTTCAAACCTAGAGATATGAGTTGTTACTATGAGTTGATAGTACATTGATTGCACGAAAATGCATACGGTAACTCGGTGCCATAAAACGTGCTTTTGTGTATGATTCAACAAATAGTAGAACAAGCCATATGAGTCGAAGTTTATCCGTTCCTTTTACCTTCGGGATAAAAGCGATATCTGTGGGCCCCTCGATGATTTGACGATGACAAATGGAAGTGCTCGGCCGGGCCAGGACTGATTTGATTTGTTCAATTAGTCAGTCGTCATAAATCGAAAATCAGGAAACAACAAATGGACAGAGAGAATGATTATAATCCATGTCTCAGTCCATATGATATCTAGAATGGAGGAATATATGATCCCTTATCTAATGGACAAGTCATTGACAAAGGTCAGAGTTCATCTACAAGGTCAGAGTTCGACAGAAGCTTTTGAGAGCTACGATTGCCAATTGGTTCCTGAAGTCATACGCAATAATAGTTTTAGACTTATCCAAGTGGGAGACTGTTGGATTAATGTCTAAGTCCATAACTATAATTGGTAAGACTTGACCCGACCCGGCATGGTCCATTTGGGTTGCATACCATCATGCACTTGGATAGACTATAATGAGAGAAATAAGACACTTATGGTTATTAATATATTATAAGTTCTAGTATATTAATAATAAGAATAATAAGATTATTTAATTAGTATTGATCAAGAATTAATCTAGGATTAATTAAGTGATCAAAAGAAGACTAATTAAATATATGGGTTGATTGTGTAAATCATCCATACTTGTATAGTGGGCTAATGCTCCATGGATAATCAAGTTGGGCTAAAACCCATAGGATGGTCCATGGATGCTCCATGGTGTATTTGTACCCATGGATCATGGAAATGAAAGGCCATGTCAATTAGGGTTTACATGGTGTATCCCTAACTATATAAGCATCTTATTCTTGACCAAAATCGGCCACTAGTGTGTGAAGTGAAAGGGCTAGCCGATTTCATGAGTTATAGAATTCTCTCAAGCTATTCTAAGTGTTTTGATGATTGTGATTCCATTTGAGGTGTCACACTTGGGGCACTAGGCACTCAAGCTTCATGAAGACTATCTACACCAAAGAGGTATGTATTCTATCTTGCTATAGTCATTGTTTTGTATGCTAGATTAGGATAATACCTTGGAAGTTCTTATTTGCATGTATAATAGAGAAAACATAGATCCAAGGTATTTAGGGTTGCATGTACGCTTAGGAGTGTTAGAATGCTCAAAACCCAACAGGTCTGTCAGCCAGTTGTGAGATGTTTAGCCTTCCTCTAAGAGTGAGGATTGATTGCTCTTCTATGCTTATGTATATTGCTAGGGTGCTTTAATGATCCTTGAGAAAAATATGGTTAGGTATGGATGGTACTATGGGCCCGTACTACTGAAAGCACATGACCCATATCCGTAGCAAGAAAGTGACAACCCCTAGGGTTTTTTTGGGAGTTGGTTCCCCATTGTTTATCCAAATTATGTGAAATCACCTTGGTGTATTTTCAGTATGGTGGTTACGAGGCGATTCTAGACCGGATCTGGATCAGGATCGGGAGCTGGCAACCAGGATAGGCCAGCATTGACATAGGATCATGTCAGAGAGACCATCTGAGAAAAGGTGGTTGAGATTGTCTGCGGACAGATTCCAGAGATGTTTGGGTCTATCAAGAACGCGATGATAAAGTACTTCCATGACAGATACACATCCATTATCGAGACTGCCGCTACTGCTGCCTCTACAGCTGTGGCGGCTACGGGTGTTGGGCCAGGACGGGTGTTTTAGTATCGAGACTTCGATAACACAAAGCCCCCGACTTTCGATAGAGTTTAGGACCCGATTGTAGCCATGAGGTGGTTGTCTGATGTGGAGAGATGTTTCTACACTTGTTCCTGCCCTGCTGACCAGAAGGTCAGGTGCGCTCTGAATCTGCTAAGGTTCGGAGCAAAGGATTCGTGGAGATTGATTACTGGGTTATATTCTGGTGAGCAGAGAGCTGAAGTGTCATGGGATCAGTTTAGGGAGATGTTCCGCACTCGCTACATTCCCAGGGTTGAGCAAGAGAGTTTGGCTTAGGAGTTTTTGGATATGAGACATGGTATAGAGTCGGTGACGGAGATCACTTGGATGTTTACCGAGAGATTGCTGTTTTTCCTAGAGATCTCTTCCGAGCAGGCTCAGATGACTCATTATCTGAGCATGATCAAGACTGATATCAGGCAGTTCATTTATACCCAACATTGTGATACTTTACTAGAGTTACAGGAGGCCGCTAAGCGGCGTGAGCTTGAGATCGAGCTTCAGTTGAAGGAGCAAAGGCAAGCCCCGGTGCAGTCACAGCCTGCGCTAAAGCGGTCTAAGACTGCTAATACTGGATCTGGGTGGCAGAAAGGGTCGCACTTGTGGGAAGTGTGGTAAGGTGCATGATGGTGTTTTTTGATCTTCGTCGGGATGCCACAGGTGTGGCAAGCAGGGCCACATTGCTAGGGATTATAGGCAGTAGACTCCAGCTTCTGGTGCCAGACTTTGTTACCATTATGAGCAGGTGGGCCATATGAAGGCCCAGTGTCCCCTACTAGCTACCAGACCGGCGCAGGCTCCAGCCCCGACTACTTTGAGGATCACTGACGGGAGTCAGGGTAGAGCAAAGCCTCCGAAGACTCGGGGACGCACTTTCCAGCTTACTGCCGAGGAGGCCAGGACAGCACCAGATGTGGTGGTTGGTATGTTTCTATCCCTTATCTTATTGATTATATTTATTGTATGCTCATGTGTTTTTACCTATGTTAGGTATGTTTTTACTGAACTCTTTGCCTGCCCTTGTTTTGTTTGACACAAGGGCGAGTTGCGTATTTATGTTTTGATCGTTTAGTAAAGGGTTCGGCTTGCCTTTGGGAGAGCTAGAGTATCTGTTGCGAGTCTCCATCGCCAACGAACACGGGGGGTTCTACTTCATCAGTTTAACGGGACTACATTCTAGAGATATTCAGGGAGTCATTTCTGATTGACTTGATTCTGATTTCCATGGGGGATGTTTGTGTTATAGTGGGTATGGACCAGCTGAGTCATTTTGGTACCATGATCGACTGTGAGGGTTAGCGTGTGGTAGTTCGAACCCCAAGTGGGGAGAACTGGTTATCTATTGTGAGGGCACCGGGTTGGATTCAGGGTTTTGCTCCTACCAGGGCTCGACGATATATTCAGCATGGGTGTGCGGATTATTTGGTGTATGTGATGGATATGCGGGTCAAGGATCAGGTCTCGATTTTTGAGGTTCCAATTGTTAGAGATTTTGCTGACATGTTTTCAGAGGAGTTACCCGGAGTGACTCCTAAGAGGCAGGTCAAGTTCAGGATCGATCTTGTGCCAGGTGTGGCCCCTATTGCCAAGGCACCATACCAATTAGCACCGCCAGAGATACAGGAACTATCATCTCAGCTGCAGGAGCTGCCTGGAAAGCGGTTCATTCATCCGAGCAGTTCTCTATAGGGAGCGTCGATTCTCTTTATTAGGAAGAAGGACAGTTCACACCGGATGTGTATTGACTACCGGGAACTGAACAAGTTGACGGTGAAGAACTGTTATCCCCTCCCATGGATAGATGACATATCCGATCAATTACATGAAGCATCTTGGTTTTCCAAGATAGATTTGACGTCCATGTATCATCAGGTCAGGGTGAGGGAGGAGGACGTGGAGAAGACTGGGTCCCGGACTCATTATGGACATTACGAGTTAGTGGTGATTTCGTTTGGGCTCACCAACGCGTCGACAATATTTATGGACCTGATGAATCGAGTATGCAAGCCAATGCTCAATCGCTCAGTTATCATGTTCATCAATGATATCTTGGTGTATTCCAAGACCAAAGAGCAACATGAGGAGCATCTCCGCAAGCTTTTGGGAGTTTTAACGCGAGAACGGCTTTATGCCAAGCTCTTAAAGTGCGAGTTTTGGTTGCAAGAGGTTCAGTTCCTTGGACATCTCGTTAACAAGGATGGGATTTTGGTCGACCCGGCCAAAATCGATGTGGTGATGCAGTGGGAGGTTTTGAAATCTCCCTCGGATATTAGGAGTTTTCTGGTTTAGCAGGGTACTACCAGAGATTCATTCAAGATTTCTCCAAAATTGTAGTACCCATCACTCGTCTGACGGGGAAGGGGGTAGATTTTTAGTGGGGCCCTAAGCAGTAGACAACATTTGAGACCCTCTGACAGTGACTTTGTGAGGCTCCAGTCTTGACCCTTCCGGAGGGAGTAGAGGATTTTGTGGTTTTCTTTGATGCATCTATCACGGGATTAGGAGCGGTCCTCATGTAGAGAGGACGAGTGATAGCCTATGCATCGTGACAGTTCAAGCCGCATGAGTCGAGATATCCCACGCATGATCTTGAGTTGGGAGTAATGGTGTTTGCTCTCAAGATCTGGTGGCATTACCTCTATGGGGTCTGATGTACCATCTACATGGACCACAAGAGTTTGAGACACATCATGGATCAGCTGAACCTGGACATGAGACAGCATATGTGGTTGGATGTAGTCAAGGATTATGACTACGATATCATTTACCATCCGGGTAAAGCGAACGTGGTGGCAGATGCCTTTAGCCGCAAGTCGGCTGGATCTTCTATTCTGTCATTGTGTATGAGGATTTCCATGGACTCTCCACTGGTGGGATTGATTAAAGAGGCCCATGCTAAGGGTGAACGAAAGGAGAATTGAAAATTGAGAGGATTAGGGGTGAGATTACCAGATTCGTGCAGGATAGTCGTGGATTATTGACCCGCTGCAGTCGGGTGTGGGTTCCGATGTCCGGTGGGATCAGACAAATTGTACTAGAGTAGGCTCATAAGTCTCATTTCTCCATTCACCCAAGGGCCACCAAGATGTATTGGGATCTGAGCTTGAGTTACTGGTGGCCCTACATAAAGTGAGAGATCGCTTGGTACGTCAAAAGGTGCTTGACATGCAGGATGGTCAAGGCCGAGCATCAGAGGCCACATGGCAAGCTGCAGCCTTTGGAGATTCCCATGTGGAAATGGGAGCACATCACGATGGACTTTATTACCAAGTTGCTGAGGACGGCAAAGGGATATGATGCGATATGGTTCGTCGTAGATCGATTAACCAATAGTGCCCATTTTCTGGTGATTCGAGAGAGTTCATCGGCCAAGAAGTTGGCCAATGTGTATATTTGTGAGATCGTTGCTCGCCACGTGGTGTCGGTCTCTATTGTTTCAGACCGTGATGTTCGACTCACCTCCCGATTCTGGCAGAAGTTCCATGAGGAACTGGGCACGAGACTGCATTTCAGCACCGCTTACCATCCGCAGACAGTGTGACAACCATCAAATTCTGGTCAAGTCAAAGTCAAATAAAGTCAACAAATCAAACCGGTCAACTCAGTTAACCCTTGTATACTAGGGTTTACGTTATGTAATTACTAAACAACTTGCTATTTTAATGAGAAAACATCAATTGGAAAATTCGTATGTTTGAATTTCCATAGCCGTGAATATGCTAAACATCAAACCAAAGCGATAAAACACTATTGCACACTCATCAGAGTGTGTAGGACCTTAAAACATGGCTTAACGGGGTTTACGGACCTTGCATTGCGAAGCCAAACACTCAAAAAGGTCACAAAAGAAATCTCTCCAAGGATGTGAAATCTCTCCCAAATCTCTCTCTGTATGAGAAATCTCTCCAAGAATGTCAAATCTCTCTTTGTATGAGAAATCTCTCCAAGAATGTGAAATCTCTCCCAAATCTCTCTTTGTATGTGAAATCTCTCCCAAATCTCTCTTTGTATGAGAAATCTCTCCAAGAATGTGGAATCTCTCCCAAATCTATCTCCGTATGAGAAATCTCTCCCAAATCTCTCCAAGAATGTGGAATCTCTCCCAAATCTCTCTCCGTAAGAGAAATCTCTCCAAGAGTGCGGAATCTCTCCCAAATCTCTCTCCGTGTGAGAAATCTCTCCAACTATGTCAAATCTCTCTCAAAACCTCTTTTGGTTTTTTCCTAATCAATTGGGGCATCCCGACACTTGACTTGGTGAAAAACCACTCGATACGGGAAAAATCCTTGGAAATTAGCCTCTTAGGGCCGAAGCCTCTCTATAGGGGCCAAACCCCTCTTGGAACTGAGGCCACATAGACCAAGTCTGAGGTCCTTGACTAGCCGCAGCCAGCGAGCCAAGGCAAGCTAGTCGCAGCCAGCAAGCCGCAGCCACCGACCGCAGCAGCCTCGCCTTCGGTTCCCTGCTGATGAAGCCACCGCGGTAGCTGCTCGGACCGCATCGGATCTCGCCTTCGGACAACAGTCATGCGACCAAGCCACTTCGGATTTAGGCTGCTGATGACCGAGCCTTAGCACCTCCGGTCCTGAACTTCGGATTTCAGCACTTTCTACCCGGTTTTCAACATTTTTAACATTTTAAGCCCGTTTTTAATTATTTTAACGTGGGATTTTCTCCAAAAATCATATTCTAACATATAAGACCCTAAATATTCATAATTTAAACATATTTTTATGGAAATATATATTTAAGAATAAAATCTATTAAGTGAGATCTTAAGGTGGAGTGTGGATCTTGCTATAATATTTGACACAAACAACCACCCCATGCCCATTCCTTTCACCAGCTATTGTACTCCCCACCACTCCTAGTCACCTCATTGTACTTTCCTACTCTTTTCCCTAGCAAATCCATATCCAAAGAGTTGGGAAAATCTCCTCTCACTCTTCATTTCTCTCATTTCCACCCAAGGAACAAACACCTTTTCTCTCAAACTTTCTCCCTCAAATTCGAGATTCAAGGCTGATCATCAAGTTCTCTTACACTCTTGGTAAGTATAATTCATTCCCCTTGTGTTAATTACACTTCCCTTTACTCATATCATAGAATGCTTATACAAATTCCATCAATTTGGTGTCAGATTCTCGTAAATCTCTAGGCATCTTCAAGTGTTCTTGAGTTGAACACTTCTCACCTACAACACTCATCTACTGAAACCACTCAAGGTGAGTTAATACCCCTATCTTTTCATGTTTTTCTTAAGTTTTAAGGGGGGGAATACTAGTTAAACCACCAAGAACACAACTAAACTCATTTAACAGCCTTCATCAGAAAAGTTCAACTCCATTCACGGACTGTTTTGGGCGACTTAAACATTTTAGTTTTCAAAACTGTTTTAGGTGCAAGTAGTTCCAGTTCTTAGATTTAAAATGACTACTTGCACATCTCCACACGATGTTTCTACAATTTATGGTGATTTTTACAAAACTGCCTATCATTTCAAGAGCAAATCCGGACCAGTTTGTGATTATGGACTGTTTCACACAAGTTGGAGGTCATTAAAATTCATCATAAAAATTATGAACAAACTAGACTCATTTCCCAAACTCTCAGAATTTACGGATTCTGATTTGGACCTTTGATGATTTTTCTATAAATTTTCAAAGATCAGTAAAAGATAATGTTAACAACTGAAAAATGCTATCAATTTCATTTCACCTTGTAAGATGTTGAGCAAGGTGTATATATTTATGTTAATATATGTTTTTGCAAATAGATGAAATTTTGTCTTAGTATATAGTCATACATCAGAAAACAAATGGATTTTTACCTACAAAAGTATGGTAATTAATTAGTTGTTATATTGCATGTTGCTTCACTTTAGTAAAAGGTATATATACATATCGGTAAACAAAAGGGTTTTTACCTTCACAAATACAGTAGTTAACCATAATAAACAAAGTTATAACTATTACATTTAAACGTTTTGATAAACTATAATAGGTATGGTTTATGTTTCCATTAACACAACAAACACATTTCGGAATGTTTTATTCCCACAGAAAAATGTTTTACACTCACGCACACCACACGTAAACTTGTTAACTTAAATTGTGAGACATTCTTCTCAAGTACTCCTAGAGTACGGGTTAAAATTCCTGGTAGTTATAACTAGAGCCTCTTGTAGGGAGAACGTGATAGTTGTGTATAGATCTATATTGGGTTAGACACCCCAAACCTGAGTTGCATGCAACAGCTAGACCGGCAGGTCTGTGGTGACAAGTGTCATATCAGTTTCGCGACGCCTGAGAAACGTCGTGGCAGTTTCATTCAGTCATAGTATGGTTATAGCGACTCACATAGGAAGTTAACAACTCATAAAGTTTACGGGAATTTTTATAATCAAAAGGGGTTTTATGTCAATTTTAAATCACTTTCTATATCAATAAGTACGAATATTATTGTACACTTTCGGTCTTGGTATTTAAGACTACACATCATTCATTACGGGATTTTCCCTCAAATCAAAAAGGGTTTTATGCTGATTTAAAACCACGGTTATATCATTAAGTATGGAAAATACTTGTTTATTCTTGGTCCTAGGATTTAGGACCACATAACTTTTAAAAAGAAAATATTTGATTTTTCTTGGTGACACACAACACATTACAAAGAACGGTTTCCAAACTCTTTATCTCAAAAACTTATGAACTCACCAACTTAAGTGTTGACACTTTTTCAAAACTACTTGTATTCTCAGGAATTCAGTGAAACAGGAAATCAACAGCGTTTTGAGGATGGGACGATAAATCGTCAAACAGTTTATTTTGTCATCATAATGTAATTGATTTGAATCTTGTAAGCATATACTTTGGTGTAACTTTTTCAATTATATTTATGATGGTTGTATTTACTTTGAGCACTATTATACTCGTTGTTGTGATACTATACATGAAGTCCTCCACCCCCAGACGTTTCCACCATCCTTTGTTTGGGGGTGTGACAGACAGATGGCCAGAGCGAGCATACCATTCAGACCCTAGAGGATATATTGAGGTCTTGCGTCATTGATTTCGGTGGGAACTGGGACTCCCACCTACCCGTTGCAGAGTTCTCCCACAACAACAGCTTTCATTCCAGTATTAGTGTTCCACCTTTCGAGCTGTTGTATAGGCGGAGATGTCATACCCCAGTCTGTTGGGGCGAGGTTGGTCACCGAGTCATGGGTCGGACCAAGGTGGTTCTGCATACTACCGAGAAGATTTAGCATATTAGGCAGCAATTGAAGACTGCCCAGAGTCGGCAGAAAAGTTATGTCGACCGGAGCGGATCCGAGTTGGAGTTTCAGGTCGACGATATGGTAGTGCTGAAGGTCTCACCCTGGAAGGGTGTGATCCGCTTCAGGAAGAGGGGAAAGTTGGATCCCCGATATATTGGACCGTTTCAGATTATTGCCAAGGTTGGCAAGGTAGCGTACAGGCTAGACCTTCCGGAGGAGCTCCGTCAGATTCATAGCACTTTCCATGATTCATAATTGTGGATGTGCATATTAGACGAGGATGCGGTGGTGTCCTTGGATGACATTCAGGTTGATGAACCCTTGAATTATGTTGAGCAGTCGGTGGCTGTATTGGAAAGGAAGATAAAGGTTCTACGCAACAAGGAGATACCTCTGGTAAAGGTACAATGGCAGCATCGGAAGCGATCCCAGTGGACTTGGGAGCCGGAGGCCGAAATGCGGGAGCATTATCCAAATTTGTTTGTTGCGGGAGACTCAAGGACGAAGTCTAGGTCAAGTGGGGGAGTGTTGTAACATCCCAGAATTTGCAGGTATTTTCGAATCCTCCCTTTATTATTATCCTTGTCAAATTTAGTCCTTAGGGATGGAAGGGTGGAGTAATGAGATGCCCTAATGGCTAATGTTGCAACTTTGGACCTGGAGGAGTAAGCTAAGTGTACATAAGGGTACGCTGATTGTACTAGGTGCGCCCTAGTACACTAGGCATACTCACGTCAGGGGAAAACCAAAATATTTAGCTTTTGGGTGGTATATAAGTATCCTTATGAGCTCATAACTCCCTACCATTTCAGCCTCCATAGTTTTGAGTCATTTTCCCCAAACCCTAACCTCTCTCCTGAGTGTATGAGCTAAAAGTGTGTGTTTTGAGTAGTTGAAGAAGAAGAAGTTGCATCAAGGTGTTGGAGTAGTGAGACAAGCTTGAAGATTTGCGATTATCTTGTCCTCTAGAAGCTCCAAGAGGTAAAAAAAGCTTTTGCCTTTATGTTTGTATGATATAGATCTTGCCTTGATAGCTTTATGACACCATTCTTGTCCCAAAAAGTCCCAATATTGTGCATGTCATGTTTTGGACGTGCTAAGCTGTCTTTTTAGACCCCAGGAAGGGTTCTAAGTGATAAAAATGAGGTCCCAATGGCTAGAAGTGCCCCATGCAAATGGTAGAAATGTCTTAATGGATTAATACCATGTATTAAGGGCTTTTTGGATGTCCAAAGTCTTAGAGTTTGAGACTTTATGGTTCTAAGACACATTTAGTCGATGGATATGGAATTTGGGCTTAAGTGCTTAAGCCATTAAGCACTTATTGGGATTTTGGTACAGCTCGCGTACACTTCACGTAGAGAGCAGTACGCCCCGTGTACTAAGTCAACGTCCCCGTTTTCCAGTCAACACAAGACTCGTGTACTCCTTGCGTAACCTTGGGGGCACCCAGCGTACGCCCTCTAATATGTTTTTCGCAAGTTGGGTGGTGGGTGTCGAGACCACCAAATAAAATAACCTTAATTACGATGACATACAAAAATGAATTGTAGTAGCGGTAATAGAGATCGAATCCACAGGGATTGGTTCGAATCAAATCTATGCATTCAGTTCTACGAAATAAAAATATACAATGATATGGGGGGTTTCAAAATGTTAAGTGCGATAAAAACTAATTTATAAAAAGCTAAAATAACAAAATATAAAAGCTATAAAACAAAACGATTCAATATCGGGATAAGTCGCAAGTTCAAGTATTTGACTAATCATTATAATTTTTTGGTGCAATGAGTTTAATGGATATTAATTTGGTTTTAGCAATCTAAGAAACTTGAGATCACTTAGACTTTTCTTAGTTACCACAATGGTTAGAAAAGCTCATAACACATTTTCTTAGTTAAAGTCATAATTTCCATGAAACATGTAATTAATGAAAATTAACTAGCATTAAGATTCAAAAGTCACCAAATCCAAGAGGAGTCAAAATGTTACACTGCCGTATTGGAGAAAATATTTTCATGATTGTGTGAAAGTAAAACAATCACAAGAACTATTTGTTTCTTTTTAATTTGAAGATCTATTACGTAATTGAGAAATTAACCAACTAATTAAATATTCACATGTCTAAACTCATGATTAAAGACATATGAACCTAAATAGATGTTTTACTAGAAAGTATTTTCATAGCATACCATCAAAACCACACAAAACTACTCCTAATCAATTAATTATTCCATAGATTCACCCAATATTGAAAATAAAAAATAACTACACAAAATAATAATAACAATAAAAATGATAGAAATTATACCAATACTTCTTACGAAATGAAGATGACAAAACTTCTTGAAATCGTCACTTTTTGTTGCTCCAAAAACTCCATTCATAATCCAAGTATTAATACAAAAATCAACATAACCTAATCTAATTAAAAAGATAAATAACTCGTTAACAATAAATGATTGTGAAATCATAAAAGCAATGTTCCAAAAATAAAACAAAGAAAAATAAAATGGAGACACTAACGAGGCGCCGTTCACGAGTCCAAAAATAATATCAAAAATAATATCAAAACTTGTCCGAATCCATTTCTTTTTGGTGAGGTCGAAGATTTATGAGTAATGAAGACTCCTGTAAATTTTCAACTCAATCAGACATCGTTTTCCCCTCCTTCTAATCGCTTGAAGAAAGTCGTGCAAAGATGTCAAAATCCAAAAAATTAATTTATATCGCTTTCTTTTTCTTTTGGCTCCCAGATTTTGCTATGAAATTTCAATCATGGTTGCAAGGCATTCAATGTGGCTTTAACAATGCTCCAAAATATCATCTTGCTCGTACAAATCTACACAAAAATTGCTTAAACGAGTAAAAATATTCAAAACAATAAATCTAACGATTTAATACATAATGAATATTAAAAATGCTAAAAGTAAAAGAAAACGATTGCTAAAATATATACAAATAATCATGCTATCATTGGGCTTCGGATTTGGGCCACCTTTGGGCCAGTTTGGTTAGGGCCCTTGTTGGAATTATGAGTGGTAATGTGTTCGGTTAATTTTGGAAATGGGCCTTAGGATGAGGCCTAATTAAAGAGTTGAGCCCAATTTGGAAAGTTAGGCCAATTATGGGCCTTGTATTTTGGGCTTTTGAATTAAGGAATTTAAGTTGGGCCTTGGCCCAACTTAAGGAAAGGATATAATGGACTATTACCCTATTATTGGACACTTGGTCAAGACTAACATTCCAACTGTTGACTTAGTAACTGTTATTTTGGATAGTTTGGGATTTCGGTGACACTACGGTCGAAGACTTTCAGTCCAGTTCAACACTACATGTGAGGTGAGGTTTCCTCACTATACTCAATGGTCGAAGGCACCAAGGTCGGTCATTTGGATTGTTATCCTGCTTTATTACTGTTGTGATCTGTTAGATTAGTATCTTGGTAGATAGGATGTTATTATGCTTAGTGATCTCTAGATTGGTTTGACTGTCTGTAGAACTGTTATGTGATTAATAGATATATGTGCATATGTTTGATTGGTGGTTGAGGTTTTTCTGCTTGTGCATGAGCCAATAGACCGGGGCATTCCAACCTGATGGTTGTGGGCCGAGAGTATTCCATCCCGAGGATGATTGGACTCATAGTATGTGGGCATTCCAACCCGATGGTTGTGGGCCAAGAGTATTAAATCCTGAGGATGATTGGACTCATAGTATGTGGGCATTCCAACACGATGGTTGTGGGCCGAGAGTATTCTATCCTGAGTATGATTGGACTCATAGTATGTGGGCATTCCAACCCGATAGTTTTGGGCCGAGAGTATTCCATCCCGAGGATGATTGGACTCATAGTATGTGGGCATTCCAACCCGATGGCTGTGGGTCGAGGATACACCGTCCCGAGGATGATTAGACCCGTAGTATGTTGGCTTTCCAACCCGGTGGTTGAGGGCCTGGGGCATTCCAACCCGATGGTTGATTGGGCCCATAGTATGTTGTTATTATATGTTCGTCATTGTCGTGTGAGTATTTTTGGGGAACTCACTACGCTTCATGCTTATAGTTTTGGTTTATGGTTTCAAGTACTTAAGATGATCGTGGGAAGGAAAAGGCTTGATCGTGCACCTCCTCACATTTTATGTTATGATTTCTGGGATTCTCTAATGTGATACTATTTTGAAAACAATTTGTAAACAATGAATGGTTTTTGTGATGATTAAAAAGTTTAAATTTTTCAAGAATTTTATGGATGTCATAGCATTGCTTGAAAGGTACTTTTGAAGTCGCTCTATTTTTAACATGGTTGCAGAAATCGACGATTAATCGTGGATTAAACGTTTGGCGTTCTCCAACCGTCGAGGATTAGGGTATTAATCGGAAATTTGGGATTAATCGGGTTTGACGGGATTAATCGGTCTTGACAGGATTAATCGGTCAACAAAAGTCAAAAAAGTCAAAAAAAAAGTCAAAACAATTCAAAAAAGGTCAAAAAAAAAATTAAAAAATCAATTTTTTTTACTCCAAAATTTTCAATTTTTCAAAACTTCAAATATTATCCACAGTGTTCATATTTTCGTATTTTCAAATTTTCTTATTTTCTAATTTTGAAGTACTTGTTTTTCTTAAGATATATTAATATTTGATTAACTTTAATATTTATTTAATAATCTATGGTCCCCAATTAATCCCCGTAAAGACCGATTAATCCCTTAACACCAGTCAACCGTCGAGCTACCGTCGAGCGATTTTCACAACTATGATTTTTAGCAGAAATAAATTGGTTTTCGAAGGATTCACTGATGCTGATTTAGGAGGATGTGCGGATTCGGGAAAAATCAGTATTGGGTATGTTTTCACTATCGGAGGTACAACGGTTAGTTGGATGTCTATATTTCAGAAAAGTGTTGCAATTTCAACTACAGAGGCAGACTATATGGCCATTGCAGAAGCAAGAAAATAGTTGATATGATTGAAGAGTTTTCTGTCAGAACTGGCAATAAAAAAAATATTGTGTTATCTACTATGATAATCAAATTGCAGTATGTCTCACGAAATATCTTGTGTTTCACAGCCAAACGAAACACATAAAGATGCGATATCATTTCATTTCATACAAGAACTAATAACTGATGTTACACTAAATTTGAAGAAAATCCTTGGTATAGAGAGAAATGAGTCTTACAGAGGATAAAATTTTGGTTGGTAGCTGAATGATGATCAAGCCTCCAAGTGGGAGATTGTTAGATATAGAGACTTATCATCATATTTGGATTTTAAAGACCGGAAATATTTTGGGTGTGCCAATTTATTTTCTAGGGCTTTTTTGTGTTTCTCAGTCAGTGTAACGACCCAATTTTTCACGTCCAAAAATTTCATTTTTGATTAAGTGATTTACAAACCATTTGTAACAAAATATCATCCGATCATATCATTTAACAAAACATGTCTCGTATCTGAAAACCGAATCGTAAAAACATAATAAGGTCAGAGTACAAATCCCATAATAACTCATAGTGCGGAAAAGAAGGAGTGTGTGTATGATGTGCCGCTACCATGCCAGCTCCTTCCCCTTAGCTGAAGAGGTACCTGAAACCAAAACTATAAACTGTAATCACGAAGCTTAGTGAGTTCCCCGATCGTATCACATACCATACAATCACATCACATACATACTGTCGGGCAATTCTGGGGTGCCCGACCTACCCGGTATGGCCATTCTGGGGTGCCGTCCTACCCATGCGGCCATTCTAGGGTGCCGTCCTACCCGTGTCAAGCCGCCATTCTTGGGTGTTGACCTGCCCGTCGGTCCTAACAACCGACCCTCGGGGACTATTCCACCCCCTACTGCTACTATCACATATATCATAACATAAACATATTATCAGACATATATGGGATGTCCGAACTACCCTTCGGTCCTAACAACCGAACATGGGGACTATTCCCCTCCTACTACCACTATCACATATAACATATCATGCCAGCATATAAACATATCATCATGTACTGTCAGACATATCTAGGGTGTCTGACCTACCCTTCGGTCCTAACAACCGAACTCTACTACTATCACATATAACATATCATGCCAGCATATAACATATCAGGTAATAGAAAACATAGATGAATATCACAAAGACAAACATCAAACATACGACTCCTACTGGTGGGCCAGCATTGTGGCCGTAGACCCACCGCTACTGGAAGGTAACTCACCTCGTAGTAGCTGTTGATCTGTGCGGGAATCCTCTGACTGCTGCTGCTACTGCTCCGAGAATCCTATGGCTATAATTCCCACAAAACACTTAGTCATACACTACTAACTTGTTCCTAGGGTAAAATGACCATTTTACCCCCGACCAAAACAAAGTCAAAGACAACTTCTAGTGACGTGACTCGTCGAGTTGGCTTGCCAACTCGCCGAGTCCCTATCCTTATACTCGTCTCTACTCATCGAGTTAGGCGATGACTCGACGAGTTTTCCTTCTAAGTGAACATCGACTAAATCCTCATCCGACTCGTCGAGTTCATCTCAACTGATACACAGGTCTTGTCCTTGACTCGTCGAGTTGTATGAACAACTCGTCGAGTTCATCTTCATCCTTAAGAAGTTTGCCTTGGACTTGCCGAGTCTGTTCATGCACTCGCCGAGTCCCATGAATTTCCAGAACAATGGCTTAGTCCAGAACGTTGGGTCATTTCCCGGGACCCCCTTAAAACCTTTCCATACTCAACTGGGTCCTTATGACCCTCAACTGATATGGGACAAAACCTTGGACTCGCCGAGTCCAAGAATAGACTCGTCGAGTTGGTCACATCCACTCACTAAATCTTTGATTTTTGATGTACAACCCTTGATCAAAAGATAGATCTATTCTTCTACAATTGATCTAACACATAAAGTTACAACCTTTACATGCTTGCATGGGACTTTGAGCTCAAAAGGTCCTAAAACAAGCTCTTACAATGCATGGGGCCTTCTTTGAGTGCAAAAAGGCACTCCTTTCTGCCTTGTAACCCCTCTAAGGACCTAGATCCGAAACATCAACTCCAAACCATGCTTGCAATCATGGTTGGTGACCAAAATGGCTTAGAAAAGCCCTAAAACTCCACAAAAGGGATCTATCAAAAGAACTAACAAGGTATAGACTTTATACCTCCTGAAGACTGCAGATGATGCTCAAACTCGGATCCTTTTAGCCTCCTTTTGATCCTTCAAGCTTCTCCTTCCTTCCTAGGGTCACAAAAGCACCAAAATCACTCCAAATGCCTTAGATTGCTTTAAGAACAGCTAGGGTTTGCTATGGGGGTCTCCTGGGATCAAATGGGACGGAGGAGGCCAAGTTAAGGTGTTTAAATAGGGTGCAAACCCTTGGGTTAGGGTTTTTGTCCAAGCAAGGCCTACTCGTCAAGTCTGGGACCTGACTCGTCGAGTCCACAGCTTAAACCCCGCACCTCATCACGCTTCTACTCGGCGAGTTGGTCCTTCAACTCGCCGAGTCCAAGGTCAAAATGCAAAAATATGAATAAGAGAATACGTACCAAGAACCAGGTGCTACAGTCAGTCTTGACCTTTTAGATGTTTAGGTCATATCTTGTCGTTTGTATATACTTATGAATGGTCGTATCTATAATATTGTAGCAGAAAAGCATGTGTGGAATAAAATCTCTCTCCCTCTCTGTGTGTGTGTGTGTGTGTGTCTAGTTTGACAGTGGATATAACCTATCGTAAAATAGTATGAACCATTTAAATCCTTGTGTTCTGTGTGCTTTAATTTCATTTATGATTTCTCGTATTTCTCAGATCTGTTTTCGTTTATCTTTTTCTTCTTTACCTAACAATTTCTACGATCATCTTATAAGTTGTGGGATAGTCTCACAACTAGCTCCACCAAGAACACCACAACACAATAGTGTGTTTGTTGGATCTATATGCTCAAGAATCATTTTTGAGTGATAATTCTAATAACATATGATCCTATTGGGTCACACCTTAATCAATTTGGTACTTATTTAGTATTTATTAAGTATTTAATTATTAATAAATAAATTCAACTCTTATATTTAATTCGAAAAAAATTATTACTTTATGAAAATAATAATGAAAGAGAAGCAAACTAGTTATTACATCGTATCGTATGATTTATAATTCATGTACAAATGTTTTGGACACTTTGGCTAACCACGCCTTAACTAATTAGTTGGATTGCTTAGTTAGACAAACTTGCCAAACTTTTGTCCTCTTCTTATGTCCGTAATTCCGCAACTTTTAAGAGAGTATGAAGGTTGTTTGTCAACCTCCATACCTTGTCTCCCATGGTCCTTCTGCTAGAAATTACTTTAGAGTATTTTAATGTGTAACCTTTATCATGCATGGGAGTAGAAAAGGAAGTGTTTTGCAAGCAAAATGGTCACTCTTTCCTCTATAATAGAAGAATCCATGGGTTCTTCTCCATACTCTATTTTGAAGCTAGTTGTTGGTGCTTGGAAGTTCTTTGAGTTATCTCCTTTAAGGGCTAACTTGTATTAAGTTCTTAAAGGCTTAAGATACTCAAGATATACAAAAAGGAAACTAAAATTTCTTTGTACCTAATTCTTGGTCGTGAAAGGGAGATGATATCTCAAGAAACTAATTGGAGCCCAATTGAAGTTGATAATAGACCCCAACAAGAGGTTGAGCAACCAGTTAAGGAATATAAGGTACTTGCATGTCACAACCTCCCGGGCGATGGTGGAAAATGCAGAGTGGTGATGGTATAAAGATTTCCCAATTCACAAAGCGACAATCATAATTACTTATCTAAACAAAAATCTACATGTCTTCATGCTGATAACCTTTTCTCGACTTGATCTTTACTCCATCATAGGAACATATGTGATTTTTGAAAATGTCAACTTGATGTTGGTGAGTTCACATATCACTTTCCACATATCGCAGTTGTGGAAGTGCGATTTGGACGCGGATGTTGTGGTATCATTGGATGATATTCAGGTTGATAAGCGCCTGAACTATGTCGAGAGGCCGGTGGATATTCTAGAAAGGAGGGTAAAGGTTCTGTGTAACAAGGAGGTACCTTTGGTAAAGGTACAATAGCAGCATCGGAGGGGATCTGAGTGGACCTGGGAGCCGGAGGCCGAGATGCGGGAGCATTATCCGGATTTTTTCACCGTAGTAGGCTTCGAGGACGAAGTCTAGTTCTAGTGGGGGAGGGTTGTAACATCCTGACTTCTAGGTATATGATTTATTTCTTGAAAGCCAAAATCCCATGATAGACATGAGACTCTACGTACATCCTACCCCAAAGGAACTACCCCAGAAGCATTGTATATCACCAAAACTGTCCTATGATAGGCATGAGACTCTACGTACATCCTACCCCAAAGGAACTACCCAATTCATTACTCGTGTGTCCGCATTGTTGAATGCTCTAAGTGGCTCATGACTTCCACCCGAAACACCAACCCCAGACACCCCTTTCGCTACTCCGACTATACGAAACACAAGTGTTCTGGGATGTCGTTCAGGATATGGTACCAATGGTGTCATACATCCATAACACCTCCCAATCCAACGTGATGCTTGTACTAGTCCTCCTCGGCAGGACCACACACACTATAGTGACAGTGTACGAGTATCATGTATTATGGGATCTTCTAGATAAACCAAGCGAATAACACCAAAATGGATTAAGCTCTTTTGTATAGGTCCTCTTTCAACATAATAGGTCACCAAAGGTATCCGAATAGGGTTAAAGGCAAGTCTCATAAACTACCCAAACCACTACGCAATGCCCCGCAAGATTCAACAACTCATCATATAAAGCATGCAATTTCATACAATCAACCAATATCATAATATTCATCAAATGCATCAACAATTCACAAAATCATAGCAAACTATCATCATTTCAATCAAATTTATGCTAGCATACCATAAGCAACATAATCATCATAATGGAGTAAAGTATCAATTTAGACCCTAAGCATGACAACTAGAAAAAAAGCATGTTAATTCATACTCATACACAAAACATTGACTAATTTCAATATAAAGTGAATCAATGATCCGTGTGCGAAATGTACTTTGCTACTTATGCACATTTAGTGAGTAAAACTATTAACTCACCTTGGCCTTGACGAATCCTTTGTTAACTCCAAGTATTAATCTCCCTTGAAGTTTTCAAGACCTCCCCTAAACACATATATCATCAAGTTATTAAGTGCATTCAAAGTCTACAAGTTTAGCTTAACATACTTTAAATTTTATATTGAATTTTCTTATAATTCAAGCCATGACCACTGTTCAGTATTTTAGTCAGAAAACATAATCTGCAATCTAATTGGTATGACATCATACTTTCTAGAAAATAGACTCAATTTCCTAGAACCTAATGAGAGAGGAGCATCACCCAATTATGCCCTGATTAGCAGCTATAGCTCTTGCAAGATGGAGAAAAGTTGTTGTGTAGAATTCGAACATTCACCAAAAATCACCATAAGTTTTAAGACTTTAGGTAAAGGATTAAAGTCACTCAATTTTACACACAAAAGGATTGAATAATAGTATTAAGACATCAGTTGTGTACTTTATGAGAATATCAAACAGATGGCACAAAAATGTTGAGAGTAGAATGCCTAAACATATTGACGAATGTTTAGAACAAAGTTCCAAATTTTGACCCGTAGCAGCCACCTGTTCAAGGACATTTTAACACCGCCAAGGCCTACAAAATATACAATATTTTTGTATATTCCAGTACCTTGGACTTTTATATTTTCATGAAGTACTCGCACAAGTCCATATGATTTTTCTACAATTTTATATGGATTTTACAAAATAGGATATCAATGCAGCTAATTCATGACCAGTCAATGAAAAGATGGTTTTCACCTTGGTTAGGGACAATATCAAGTCTTGGGAAAACTCATGGACAAACTAAACTCAAAATTCAAACTTTGAAAGTTTACGGATCACTAATACAACTTATGATGATTTTTCTATAATTTTTCCAATACAGGGGCAGAATGGGAAATTTTCAACATTTCCCAACAATGCTTTTTAAGGGTTATTTGACAACCTTACCCATTAAGCCATAACCAAAATCAACTATAAAGATGAAAATTGAGAACTTAACAGTAGCAACATGTCAAAACGTTAAAATAACAATTTCAACCTCAAACCACGACTCAAAGTACATTGCTTTATGGGAAAAACAATGTATGTTGCGAAAAGAGAAAACACAATTTGGGTTTGAGTTTTCTTCATCATTGAGACACATAAAAAGAAATTTAGGAACTGTTTTAATAACCAGATGAGTGGTCCAATACATATTCTTCTATGAAGAAAATTGCACACATGAAATCATTATAATTGAAGTGATAGAAACATGATTTTTTTGACACCAAAAGAGAGAAATTAACTTGACAATTCCAGCCAATCCTTAGGCACCATCAGCAACACATAAAAGAGTGCTTTTAGAGAGATTTTTACAGCAACAATTAGCCAAGAACACACCCATTAAGGCTGAAAACCGGACATATGACAATTCACTAGAATTGAAGTGAAAACAATAAGATTATGTGAACCAAATCACTAGCAATTGAAGCATGGGCACAAGAGAAGGAAGAATCAATACATACCAACACTTGGGATCGATTTCACAACTCCAATCTTCTTCAAGAATTCGATGATTTCAGCCCTTGTTCCTTCCTACTCCTCTCGTTCGTGTCGCCTCCCCCTCTCCCTCTTCGTGATCGTTTTTTTCCTTTCTAAAAACCGATCGATGCCACAAGAAAAAGGAAACCACGAACTTGATTTGGTCGACTCAATTCCCCATGAACAATGTTAAAAATTGATTTACTTGGATCGACTCTTATTGTCATCGTGACCCAAAAATGGACGTAGTCTCATCAATTCTCATTAACACGTCAATTAGTCATGGGGGTTACATTTGATTTTGCAAAGAAAGTCCCTAAACTTTCATAATTTAATTCCTAACAATCCTAACCCTAATTACTTAACATTTTTTCTTTCCTTAATGACACAACACCCCTTCAACATAATTAACACCATTTATATGATTAAAGTTTACCCTAACAATTCCATAAATTAATTTAATTTAATTATATTTCTCTTAATTACTGGTTAATTCTTTTAGATGTTAAATACATCTTTTTTTAATTTATTTCATTATATAACCTTAAACTAAAATAATCCTATGAGTACAAATATTTGTCTAACGGAAAGTTATATCAATGAAAAAAATAAATTAGAGTCATTACACTTGCCTATCGGGCCAACATCTCTTATTTGGCTTGCTCCTGAGCCCACAGCATAAGTCTGGCTTGCCCTCGGGCCCATAACTTATGTCTGGCTTGCTCCCTAGTCTAATCAGTCATCATATTAGAATGAAAATGTTCGGCCCTCAATACGAGTCTGGTAAAGCACCCTGTCCTTAGCTTGTATTTGGAAATACATCTGAGCCCTCAGTATGAGTTTGGCACGCCCCTCCCAGCCCTCAGCTCATATCTGAAATGCTCAAATACCCTTAAGCCCTCAGTACGAGTCTGGTGTACCACCTGATCCTCATCTCATATCTGGAATGCATCTGAGCCCTCAATATGAGTCTAGCATGCCCTACCCAGCCCTCAACTCATATTTGGAAAGATCCAGGGTTTGTTGGCTATAGCACAAAGCAATACAACCTCAACCCAACATAATATGTCTACAAATAACCATATATATAGATAATCATGCAGACAAAATCATAGGCAGTTCTACCGATCTACCACTCTATCATATCAATAAACTAGCATAATCATGCATATCTATTCCATACTCAACATATCAGCAAATATCAGGTTGTCAAACCAATGGGGCGACCTGGGTGCCTTCGACCCGTAAGTATAGTGATGAAAACTCACCTCACAAGCAGCACATAATTGATAAGGTCTAACTCTGAATCTCAGCTCTCAACTCAAATGCCTACAACCATCAAATGACTAATTCCATCAAAATCCCAGCAATACCCAAAATACCCTCAAGGTCAAACTTGGTTAAAGTCAAAGTCAACGTTCAAGGTCAACAGTCCATGTTGACCCAACACGCCGTGTTTCCAAGCAAAAACACTGTGTTTCGATAGCATCCAGACGATCGGGAAAACTCCATCCAACATGTCGTGTTGGCTTTGCAAACATGTTGTGTTTGCCCAAGTTCCAGCAGCTTAATACACTCAACTATTTTCTTCGATTCTAGGGACTCCAAGGCTCAGATCTAGACCCAAATGCTATCAAGAAGGATAAAGCTTCCAACTTTATCCTTTAGAACTACTCCAAGGGTCCCAAAACCCAACCACAAGGGTTGAAGGTTCAAAGGCTTAGCCAAGAAGCACTAAATCCTTGAAGTCTGAAACCCATCCTTTTCAAAAGAGATTCTAGCACCAAAACCATCCCAAAGGTCAGTGCTTTATACACATGCATGTCCAATGCATGTCTTGAACCCAAAATAGGTAAAAAAAAAATGGGGATTTATGACCTACTGTCCATGCTGGCATCAAAACTCGGGTATAGGCCATATCCAAGACTCTACAAGGTCACTTAGACCTAGAGATTCGTAAAGTTGCTAACTTTATAAGATATTCCCTCACTCAAGAACAATAAGAAAAAGGGCCAAAACTCAAGATCTAGCAACATAGAGGAATAAAAATCAGATCTTGGACACTTACAGAGTTCCAAGAGAGTGCCAAATTGAAAAATGAGGTCTTGTTTGTTGGATCCTTACTTCCTTCTTCCAACTTCTTCCTTCTTTGGCTCCAACAACACAACACTAACTCATAAATAAGAGAAAAGGATGATTATGGTTCTCAAGGGTCGATATGGGGAGTTGGAGGCTGATAAAAGACCACCCCTTGGGACATAAGGAGATTATATAGGGTGCAAAACCCTGAAAATTAAGGTTTTCTCAACCAGCCGCCAACATGTTGTGTTGCTCCATAAATACGTCGTGTTGAACTTAAAGAAAGTCATGTTTAATCAATTTAGGCACGCCGTGTTGGTTCCTCTAATACGTCGTGTCTAACCCTAGAAAGGGGATTTATTTCCACAATTATTCCTCAAGATTTCATGTGTTACACAAGTGAAACCTTAAACAATAGAGTTAATGTTATGGAATTAATTAGGTCGACATGCTATTAAGCTGTCATAAAGGAACGTATAACATTATTTTGTGTATAACACGATGGGATCGATTGAGATAGTACTGTGTGAAAATAAGTACTGAGCCAATCCTTACTTATGGATTAGAAGGCACATTAGGAATTGCTATTCAAAGGTGTTTTGTTATTGTATTATTCTAGGACATAATCACCTAAAGTGGGAGGTAACTGTAAATCTCGCAAATATGATCTAGATGTTTAAAGTATAATAAAAATAATTAGATATTTTTGTAACACACATAAAATTCATGAAAATCTTAAACTTTTTAAAACATTCAAAATCATCATTGTTTACAAACTGTTTCCAAAATAAGATTCATATAAGAGATATCCCAAAATGTCACACCCCCGAACTGGGATGGCGGAAATGTCTGGGGGCGGGTGACTTCATCTTATAATATCATAACAGTTGATTAGAAATGAGACATTGCAACCAAACATCATACATTACAGATACCAACATGCATTGTTTACAACTTTGTATTTGTTCATGAAAATACATCCAAAAATAACACAATGTGTGATATTTCAAAAATACAAAAATTATCCAAAATCCATAGCTGCATAACCTCCTTACTGAGTCCTTGAGAATACAAGTTGTTTTGAAAAGCGTCAACATAGAATGTTGGTGAGTTCATAATCATATTTTTAAGAAAACTTTGTAATAGTTTGTAAAACTCCAGAAAATACAATATTTTCTATAAAAAATAGTTTGAGGGTCTCGTTCCAAATCATGTATAATCGCATGCATGTTCTTTTGTTTTCCTTGTTTGAAATTATATAAAGAGTGTTCCCAGAAAATCTTATATTTTCTGTTATACGAAAAGTTGTGGTCTTAGAACCCTAAGACCAGAGTGGTGAAATTAGTTACAAAATAGACGACACATAGTTTTGTACTTTATAAAATGGGTACAGTGTATACTTTGCGTAAAATTTTAAATAATATTGTTATTCTCTATGTGAGTCGTTACAACCATACTAATGTAACTAGAGCGCCTGTATTGACATTCTTTAGGCACCGGTTTCTAATACGATATTTTTCACCCTAAACTCGCTTATCTAGCTCTAGTGAAAAACTCAGGTGTGGGGGTGTCAACCCCGTATAGATCTACACACAATATCCCGCTCTCCCTCCAGGGAGACTCTGGTTATAACTATAGGACTTACGGTGTATACTAAATAGGTATGGTGAAGGAGTGTCTCACAAGAGCCTTAACTGAATTTACGCAAACATTGAATCCCATAATTTAATATTATAAATAACATTACTAGTGTAAATTTATGACTGCATCTTATGACATGCAGTAATTCCTGTCGTAAATTTACACAGTTTACTAGGAGTGTTTAAAATCCCTAATGATAGACAAATTATGACATGCAACTTTTGTGTCATAAAAGTAAGTTTAGATCACCATTTTGGTAGGTTTATTTATAAACTCTTTTTATAAATATTCAAATTTGGAACTAATATATTTATAACATTTTTACCGCAATTATCATAAATGACTCATTTTCACCATAATTGTCATAAATGACCCATTTTTACCAAAATTGTCATAAAAGACCCATTTTATCATATTTGTCATAAATGACCTCTTTTTACAAATGTTGTGGTAAAAATTTATATATTCAAAAATTTACCCTTTTAAGTGTAAATTTCCATATATTTTTTCCATTTTTCAAGCTCTCGTGACCAAAAATTTATTTTAACATTTTCCTTGACCTCATGGTGATTTTATCCCACATTAAAGAAAACATTTTTAACATAACGACAAAACATGTGAGCTACACAAGATAACTTTGTTTCCAACAACTTGAGACTTGTACAAATCTCAAGTTCATGGATTTTTAGCATGAGATCACAACATTTCAACACACATAAACATATAAAACATATACATGCAAGCAAGTATTCAAGGATTTAAACAAGATTTTGACTTGTATGCTCCCTCCCCCCCCCCCCCCCAAAGAATGAAAACTTGAAAATAAGGGGTATGAAGCTCACCTTGGGGCCTTTTACGAAGTGTAGAGGAAGATGAAGAAGGATTTCGAGCCTAGCTTGCCTTCTTGAAGGGATTTTCGAAGTGAGGGGTGTTCTAAGAGCATATACATGAAAATTGAGTTGTAAGAAGAAAGATCCTTAGTATAAACTTGGAACAAAGAAATGGAGTTCAACATGAACTTACCTAGGAGCTGAGAAATCGTTCTTGGATGATGAAGAACTCAAAATCCTCTTGAGAGAGTAATGGAGGCTTGAGAGAATATTTAGAATGAGGGTGAAGTTTTGAATGAAAGTGGTGAGGAGGGATGAGGCTTTGGCCGAATTTTAGAGAGAGAGGGAAGATATCAATTCTAGAAACATGTTGGGTAATAAGATTTGGATTAAATGCATGAAATGTAATAACCTTGTTATATGAAGTATATTATTAAGGAGTCATCTCTTTTATCCAAATTGTTTCTTTTTTTAAATAGGCTAACCGAATTTGGAGGGGTTCTTGGCCCACATGATGGCCCAAGAGAATAATGGGCTTTGAATTTGACTTGGCCCAAAGATGTTTTTGGTCTACAAATGTTTTAGGAAGAGTATTGGCCCAATTAAGGGGTTTTTGGCCCATATAGGGGGCCCAATAGCGGTTTTCGGTTTAAGGAGAGAGCCCAATAGAGATTTTTGACCCATTATGGCCCATATATGTTTTGTCGGCCCAATGAGATTAAGTGGAAGAGCTTTCAGCCCAATAGGGGGCCCAATAGTGATTTTCGACCTTACAAGGCCCATTAAAGGCTTTTCGGCCTAATGGAAAGTCCAAAGTGAATTACGGACCATTGATGTTAAAAATAAGGTTTTCGGCCCAATGGGGCCCAAAGGATGACTTCCGGCTCAAAATAGAGTCTAATTAAGGTTTTTGGCCCATTTGATCCCAAAAGAGAGTTTTCAGCCCAAAAGAACCAATTAGAGAGGTTATCGGCCCAATAGAGCCCAATAATAGAGTCTTGGCCCAAATAAGGGTTTTGGGCCAAGATAATTTGGGCTAAGGCCCAAAGTTGAGTAATACTATCTTATTGAGTTAGGTTTTTGGGCTATACAAGGTGGTTTCGACTTGAATCATAATTCTTGGATGTATACACTTAAATAGTCTTGAAGTTTGAATTATACTAAACGTAGTGTTACAAGGTTACACAAAGAAGTTATCTTGTAGAAGGATAGAAATCTTAACTCTAACTTGCTGGTTGTGACACAAAATCATGAAATAAAAAATGAGGAAGTGCACAATCATGCCTTCGTCTTTCCGCGATCCTGAGAAGTACCTGAAACACAATCCAACAATTGAAAGCCAAAAGCTTAGTGAGTTCCTCCAAAATACCAATACATAACGAATAACATCATATAAAAAAACGACATGCAATGGGTCCACAACTCTACAGACTGTATTACCCCTAAGTCCACAACATAAGTCTTGATTACCTCATAGGCCCACAACTTATGTCTGGCTTGCTCCCCGGCCTAGTCAGTCAACAGACCGAATACCGCTAAGCCCTCAATACGAGTCTGGCATGCCCGGCCCAGCCCTCAACTTGTATCTGGAATGCTCATGAGTCCTTGGTATGAGTCTGGCATACCCTACCTGGCCCTCAGCTCATATCTGGCATACTCCAGGGTTTGTTGGATACAACACAAAGCAGTACAACCTCAACCCAACCTACACAATATGTCGACATATAACAGATAATATCATAAACAGATAAACAGGCAATTCACAAGTAGTCCTAGAGATCTACCAGGCTAGCATAACAAGACAAGCATGCATAACTATATCATACTCAAAATATCTATAATATCAGGTTATCCAACCAATGGGCCAGCCTCGGTGCCTTCGACCCAAAAGTATAGTGAGGAAGGCACGCCTCACCAGCAGCTGAACCAATAAGATCTAGCTATGAAACTCAGCTCCCGACTCAGAGCCTACAAGCATCATGACCAATCCATCAAACCTCAAAGTACCCAAAATGCCATCAAAAGTCAAACTTGGTCAACCATGGTCAAAGTCAAAGCCAACGGTAAAGGTCAATAGTCCATGTTGACCCAACTCGTCGAGTGCACCTAACAACTCACCAAGTTCCTTAAGTACTCGGAAAGTCAGGAAAACCCCAGCCAACTCGTCGAGTTGGCTGGACAACTCGTTGAGTTTTACCCTTGCTAAACACATTCGGGTGATCCTTCGATTCCTGGGACTCTAAGGCTCAGATCTGAACTCCAAATGTGTCTTAAAGGATAAATCCAACTTTATCCTTTGGGACTACCTAAATGCTCAAAAGATTTTATCCAAGGCTTGAAAACTTAAAGGCTTAACCATTAAGCCCAACACCCTAGACATCTGGAACCCATCCTTCCAGATGAGGTTCTAACCTCAAAAACGTTCCAAAGATTGGTGCTTTGTAGAAATGCATAACCAATGCATGTCTTGAAGCCAAAATGGGCCAAAAGGGGGAAAAGATGCCCTAAAATCCATGCATGGCATAAAGTCTTGAAAAAATCCAGATCTAACCCACTATGAGGCCATCTTGCCCTAGAGATTCATAAAATTGAAAATTTTATGAAGACCATGCATGCAACAACCAAGAATAAGGAGCAGAAAGAGGCAAAACTCAAGATTAGCTACATATATAGATAAAAATCAGATCTTGAATACTCATAACGATCCACAAGAGTGCCAAACTAGAGACTAAAGGTTTTGCTTGCTAGATCCTTGTTTCCTTCAGACAATATTCTCCTTCTTTGCTCCAAAAATGCCACACCAACTCACAATATGAGAGGAAATGTAGATTAGGGCTCACAACGTCGATATTAGGTTTTGGAGGCTGATAAGAGATCAGCCTCAAAGACTTATGGAGGTTATATAGGGTACAAACCCTAAAATATAGGGTTTCTTGTCTAGCCGCCAACTCATCGAGTTTTTCCTTACCAACTCATCGAGTTGGTCCAAAAAGGTCTACGGCCCAGAAGCGTTTAACACGTCGAATTGAGGCCATCAACTCAACGAGTTCCAAGGGAATTTTTCCATTCAAGAAATAAATCATATACCTAGAATTCAGGATGTTCCAACTCTCCCCCACTAGAACTAGGCTTCATCCTCGAAGCCTGCTGCGGTGAACAAATCCAGATAAAGCTCCTGCATCTCAACTTTCGGCTCCCAAGTGCACTCAGATCCCCTTCGATGCTGCCATTGTACCTTTACCAAAGGTACCTCATTGTTACACAAAACCTTTACCCTCCTTTCCAGAACAGCCACCAGCCTCTCGACATAGTTCAGGCGCTCAACCTAAATATCATCCAATGATACCATGGCATCCTCGTCCAAAACGCACTTCCGCAACTATGATATGTGGAAAGTGCTATGAATCTAACTGAGCTCCTCCAGAATATCCAATCTATAAGCCACATTGTGTAACATCCCGAATTCCCAGGTATTATTTATTATTGTATTTTTGGTGATTTGTGAGGAGACTCGGCGAGTTGGAGCCCAAACTCGCTGAGTATGATCGCGGTTATGGGTGCGGGTTCGCGTCTGGACTCAGCGAGTCCAAAAGTGGACTCGGCGAGTCCATGCTGTTTAATGAAACCCTAATTCCCCGGGTTTGGAGCCTATTTAAGGCCACTTATAGCCTCCCATTGCGGCTACCAGTCCCTTGAGAGAACCCTAAGAGAGCTAAATCGCTTTGAGAGAGAAGAAGTCACTTTTGGATCTTTGTATCCTTTGTTTAGTAAGAAGAGGGTGACAAGAGCAAGGAGGAGGTGAGATTCAAGCAGATCCAGAGTCCAGAGGCTTCATTTTGAGGTAATAGTTCGAACCTCATTCAGTTTTAGGGTTGATCTTTAGAGTTAGGGTTTTCTAACCCCTTTGGAGAAGTGATTATGTGAAGCAAATGGCCCCTCTTCGAGTTTGTGCCTTGGATCTGGACTCAAAGAGGTCCAGAGACCTTAAACCTTGGAGCTTTTTGGGTTAGTATGGAGTTATTGGACTTAGGATGTCATTTTTGGGACCAAATCTCCTTTTGATGCCTTGTTGTGGTTATACAAGCATCAAGTTTCGAACTTTACGTGACATTCATGCTTGGGAAGGCCAGATCTATGGTTTGGGGAAACAGATCTGACCTCAGGAGGTCAATAGAGTTTGTGCATGGCATGAACTCGCCGAGTTGTTATTGAGACTCGGCGAGTAGGGTTTGGGTTTCACGTAAATTGTTCAGCTAGTAGACTCGTCGGGTTGGGGGATGACCCAGTGAGTCAGGGAGAGTCGAAGGGGGGCTGAGTCAAGCCAGAACTCGCCGAGTTGTTCTTGATACTCGGCGAGTTGAGTCGTGGTGGCCCCACGATTCATGCCAGGTGGAACTCGTCGAGTTAGGGAAGTACTCGACGTGTCAAGAGAGGGTCCAAGGGAGTCGGTGAACACGTATAGACTCGCCGAGTCGCTCTAGTGCACTCGCCGAGTCCGGTCAAAGTTGACCATTGACCATTGACCAGAGTTGACCAGTGTTGACTTGATAGGGTTAGTCAACCTTAGTTGTGAAAGTGTTAATTAGAGATATATTGTGTTATAGGAGGACTATAGCTCGGGAGATCGAGCGCTAGTGATTTCAGGGATTTGCGAGTTATCGAGATACGTGAGGTGAGTCTTCTCACTATACTTTACTTTGAGTAGGTAATCAGAGTTATGTGACAGAGTATTTGTATGCTATATGTATGTTATGTGTTGTACTACATTATTTCTATGTGATTTATGTTGTGCATGCTTACAGAGTTAGAACCGGAAGGTTCACAAAGTTAGAACCAGAGGGTTCACAGAGTAGGGTCCACGGACCCACATAGTTATAGCCTCGAGTGGCTAATATGTGTTATGTGTGGTATTTTGGGGAACTCACTAAGCTTTGTGCTTACAGTGTTTGGTGTTATTTGTTTCAGGTACTAGTGATGACCGTGGGAAGGCGCCGGCTTGATCAGTACACACACGGGATTTTTATGTTATGAGATCTTGGATTTTTATATGTCATGGATTGAGTTTTAAACATTGATGTTTTTATGAATATTAAATGAATTATGTTTTTATAAAATGTGAAAAAAATTGTTTTGAAATTTATGGTGTTACACATTGCCAACCCTGGAAATAACCCGGAATGGTCCAATAAATCGGGGACCCAACTTCCCTCTCTTTCTGAATCAAATCACACCTTTCCAAGGTGAGACCTTCAACTACACCATGTCACCGACCTAAACTCCAACTCAGGTCGGTGCAGGTCGGCATAACTCTTCTGCCGACTCTGAGCAGTCTGCAATCGCTGCCTGATCTGCTGAATCATCTGTGTAGTCTACAGAACCACCTCAGTCTGAACCATGACCCTATGACCAACCTCGACCCAACAGACTGGGGTACGACACCTCCGCACATATAACAACTTAAAAGGCAGAGAACCAATACTGGAGTGGAAACTATTGTCGTAGGAGAACTCCGTAAGCGTTAGGTAAGAGTCCTAGCTCCCACTAAAATCAATGATGCAGGCTTGCAATGTATCCTCAAGAGTCTGAATAGTCCTCTCGCTCTGGTTGTCGATCTGCAGATGATAAGCTGTGTTAAAACGCATCCTCATGCCCAGATCCTCATAGAACTTCTGTAAGAAACGGGAGGTGAACCGAACATCACGGTCTAAAACAATAGAGACCGAAACACCAATGCGAGCAACAATCTCGCGAATATACACATCGGCCAACTTCTCGGCCGACGAGCTCTCCCGAATTGCCAGAAAATGGGCACTCTTGGTCAATCGATCCACGATGACCCAAATAACATCAAAACCCCTTGTCGTCTTCGACAACTTGGTGATAAAATCCATTGAAATTTGCTCCCATTTCCACATGGGAACCTCCAGAGGCTGCAGCTTGCCATACGGCCACTAATGCTTGGCATTGACCATCCTGAAAGTCAGGCACCTCTCGACATACTTAGCGATGTCTCTCTTCATGCATGACCAACAATAAATCAATCTCAATTATCGATACATCTTGGTGGCCCCTGATGGATGGAAAAACGAGACCTATGAGCCTCCTACAATAATATCTGTCTGACCCCGCCAGACACAGGAACCCATACCCGACTACAATGGGTCAACAAACCACAACTGTCTGGCACAAATATGGGAATCTCACCCCTAATCCTCTCAAGCTTCCTATTCTCCTCTCGAACACCCTCAGACTGAGCATATCTAATCAAACCTACAAGTAGAGAATCCATAGATATCCTCATACATGCCACCTTAACAGAAGGTCCGACCAACTTGCGGCTCAAGGCAACTCACCACATTTTCTTTACCCGGATGGTAAATGATCTTGCAGTAATCATCCTTGACCACGCCCAGCCACCTGCATTGCCTCATGTTCAGGTTCGGCTGATCCATAATATGTCTCAAACTCTTATGATCCATGTAGATAGTACAGCGAACCCCATAAAGATAATGCCTCCAAATATTGAGAGCGAAAACCACCACTCCCAACTCAAGATCATGCGTGGGATATCTCGTCTCATGTAGCTTCAGCTGCCGTAAAGCATAAGCTATCACTCGTCCTCTCTACATGAGGACTGCCCCCAAGTCGGTGATGGATGCATCACAAAAAAACACAAAATCTTCAATCCCCTCCGGGAGGGTCAAGAATGGGGCCTCGCAAAGTCTCTGTCGAAGGGTCTCAAATGTTGACTGCTGCTCAGGGACCCACTAGAAATCCACCCCTTCCTCTTTAGATGAGTGAGTGATATTGCAATCTTGGAGAAATCGTGAAAAAAATATTTGGTAGTACCCTGCCAAACCCAGAAAACTCCCAATATCCGATGGATATTTCATAATCTCCCATTGCATCACCGCCTTGATTTTGGCTGGATCGACCAAAATCTCATCGTAGTTAATGATGTGTCCAAGGAACTGAACCTCTTGCAACCAAAACTCGCACTTTGAGAACATAGCATAAAGCCATTCTTGCCTGAAAGTCCCCAGAAGTTCGCAAAGATGCTCCTCATGCTACTCTCTGCTCTTGGAATATACCAAGATATCATTAATAAACACGATAACCGAGTGATCGAGCATCGACCAGCATACCCGATTCATTAAATCCATAAACACTGCAGGCACATTGGTGAGCCCAAACAGCATCACCATGAACTCGTAATGCCTATAACGAGTCCGAAACACGGTTTTCTCCATGTCCTCCTCCCTCACCCTGACCTGATGGTACCCATACCTCAGATCTATTTTGGAAAACCAAGATGCTCCTTGCAACTGATCAAAGAGATCATCAATCCTTGGAAGGGGATAATGGTTCTTCATCGTTAATTTGTTCAGCTCCCTATAATTGATCACATCCGGTGTGAACTATCCTTCTTTTTTATGAAAAGAATTAGTGCTCCCCATAGAGAACTGCTCGAACGGATGAACTGCTTGCCTAGCAGCTCCTGCATCTCAAGCGGTGCCAATCGGTACGACGCCTTGTCAATAGTGGCCACGCCTAGCACAAGGTCGATCATGACCTCGATCTGCCTTTCAGGAGGTACACCGGGTAACTCCTCTGGGAATACATCGGCGAACTCCCTGACAACCGGAACATCATCCACTGACAATTGATCCCCAAACCGCGTATCCACCACATAAGCGAAGTAACCTGCACACCCATATTGAATATACTATCGAGCCCTGGCTGCCGAAAAAAACCATGAACCCAACCTGGTGCCCTTTCCTTAGATAACCAACTCTCCCCCACTAGGGGTCCGAACTACCACCCGCTGGCCCTCACAATCGATCATGGAACCAAAACGACTCAGTCAGTCCATCCCCACAATCACACTGACATCCCATATGGGAATAGGAATCAAATCAATCGGAAAGGGTACCCCGAAAATCTCCAAAACGCATCCCTGATAAATCAGAGAAGCAGAAATTCCATTTTCCCTGGCAATGGAAACTCGCAACGGACACTCCAACTCCCCAATGGGCATGACAAACTCCCTACTAAAAGCCCGAGAAACAAAAGATTGTCTCGCACCCGAGTCAAACATCACTAAAGCAGGTAAGGAGTTCACTAAGAACGTACCTAACATAGTTACTAATATATTAGCATAAAACATACGTAATCAATAAGATGATGGATAGAAACATACCGATCACAACATCTGGTGTTGCCATGGCCTCCCCGGCAGTGAGCTGAAAAGCGTGACCTCGATCCCTCGAGGGCTCCGCCCTGCCCTAACTCCTGTCAGTGATCCTCAATGTAGCCGGCACTGGAGCCTGCGCCGGCCTGGTAGCGAGCAATGGACAGTTTTCCTTCCTTCACATGGCCAAACTGGTTGCAATGATAGCAAATCCTGGAATTAAGTGTTGGAGCCAGCTGGTGGCAATCCCTCACCATGTGCCCCTACCGGCCACAATTATGGAACCCATAAGATAACCGACAAGTACCCTCATGCGCCTTGCCACAAGTGTTGCCCTGGATCTGTCATCAGCCGTCTTAAACCACTTTGGTGTAGGCTACGACTATGTAGGGGCCTGTCTCTGCTCCCTCAACTGAAGTTCTATCTCAAGCTCACGTCACCTAGCTGCCTCCTGCAACTCCAACAAGGTATCACACCGTTAGGTAGAAACAAACTGTCGAATATCTGTCTTGAGCATGCTCAAGTAACGGGTCATCTGAGCCTGCTCCAAAGCAAACTTAGGGAAATACATAGCCCTCTCAGTAGACATCCGGGTGATCTCTCTCACCGACTCAAATCTCTACCTCAAATCCAAAAACTCCTGAGCCAACCTCTAATGCTCAACCTGAGGAATGTAGCGAGTATGGAACATTTCTTTGAACTGATCCCAAGATATCGTATCCCTCTGCTCATCATAGTACGATCCTGTAACAAGTCTCCACCAAACCTTTGCTCCGGACCTTAGAAGGTTTAAACCACACCTGACCTTCTGGTCAGCAGGACATGAACATGTGAAGAAGCACCCCTCCGTATCAGATAGCCATCTCATGGCCACAATCGGGTCCTGGACCCCATCAAAAGTCAGGGGCTTTGTATTATCGAAGTCCCGATACTGAAAGGCTCGCCCTGGCCCAACCCTTGCAGTGGCTACGACTATGGAGACTGCAACAGCAGCAGTCTCGTCAATGGTTGTGTATCTCTCATCAAAAAGCTCCATCATAGTGGTCTTGATAGACCCAAACATATTTGGAATCTAACCTTATATGATGATCACAGCCTTCTCATGGAGGATCCTCCTGATCCTGGCATCCAAATCCTATGACCACATCTGACTGTCAGCCCCTAATCCCGAACCGAATCCAATATCAACTCACCTCTTAGTCACCATACTAAAATACAGTAGGAAGATATCAGATAATCCACATAAATAATGGGGAACAAACTCCAAAAGAATCCCTAGGTTTGTGACTTCCTTGCTACGTGCACGGGTCCTGTGCTTTCAATAATACAGGCCCATACTACCTTCCACACCTACCCGTGTTTGTCTCAATGATCATCACGTCACCCTAACAATACTCAGTAGCACAGACGAACACTCAGTCCTCACTCCTAGAGGAAAGGCTAAATACATCACTACTAGCCAACTGAACCTTCATGACTCGTCCATGAAACTTCCACCAACCCTGCAGCACTCGTGTATGCTAGCCATACATAACATTGGACCCTATAGACATTTGAATATCTTATCCTACCCTAAGCCCTTCATAAAAAAAAGAACAGGAAATAAGGCCAACCCAAACCTTCTCAGGCTATAAGATCTTAGTTATATATAAATGTGATGCATACACTAAGCAACTACAATAATGATGTCAATTTCATAAAAGAAAGGCCCTAGGATATCAGGCTTCATATAATCAGTCAATTCTGTCATGCAATTCTTGAAGATCTCTAGCCTATTACTAGTATGTTGTTCTATCATATCACAATATCAAATAATAGAATGTTATTTTGGGGTCTACTTATTATCTCCGGTTGATCGTACACATCACATCCTCCTTTAGTATTTTGAAAACCGTTTGAAAATTGATGTGTATAAAAATGCACGGGTTTTAGTCCTACTTTTAAGACGAAATTTAAACACACAAGGCAGTGAACCTGTCTATTTGTGATAGTTGAATAAGTAGGGTATCGAACTCAAGGAACGACAATTAATCTAATAACTAGAATTAACTAAACAATTAATAAAACTAAAAGGTTTTCTACAGTTTTGAAAGACTATAAACTTTAACATACCAACAAACATGCAGTTTAAATAACTAACAACTAAAAATCCAAGTAAAAACCAACTAAATTTAGTAATAAATAGGTTTTTGTTTTGGTTCTATTCATTTACTCTTATGATTGATTTTATGGCAATGCAATGGATTAATTGTTATTGGCTACCGACTAAGGTGATTAGATTCACATTCGCTATTACCAATCCTTAGAGAATAGATTAATTTAAGCAGTGATCAAGTGATTAAACTAATGAATTCCCTAGTTTATTTATTCTGGTTAAATAAGACTTGTAATTAGCTAATCAAATTAATAGTTCAATTAACTTTTTGTTGATGGTTTATCACACAAACTCACACATTAATTTACCCATTTTCTAGATAACCCTAGTTTCACATTCACTATTCCTAGGCATATCACAATGTTTTCACATAAATCGTGCGAGATAAGCAATTAAGAGATGTTCATGCAACTTAATTACTTGTCAATTAACAGAAAATAGTTATGGTTAATGCATAAGGTTCTTTAACAAGCTTAATTTAACAAAATTCACCAATAAACAATCAATCCAAACATAAATCAGTCCATAGGAGTAAACTTATCTACCCTAAACAGAAACTAAATGATTTAGTTCATAATTATAGCAGATAACAATCTAAAAACAAATTCTAATAATTCAAACATAGTTCTATTCAAGAATAAAGTGAAAAAGTAAACTTATGTTGCCTTGAATCTCCTTAGAATTGAAGATTAGGGTTCTCTCACGATTTCCAAAGCTCCAGATGCCTTCTTGGTTGCAAAGTAATTCCACCAGGATTCCAGTGAGAGCCTCAATTCGGGAATTTAATTTCTATTTATAGATTTCACAAAACAGGGTCTACTCGTCCAGTAGATAACCGACTCGCCGAGTCCCCTCTATAGAGTCTGTGTACGGCAAGGACTTTATGTTTTGCTTTGCGAAAATTCGTGGGTACTCGCCGAGTAGGCGTTTAGACTCATCAAGTCCTTTAGGATTTGGTTCTTTTCCTTCTTTCTTCAGTTCCCGAGCTTCCAATCGCATCTTCTTGCTTCCTTTTGCTTCCGAGCATATCTTTTGGACTGAAAATACAATTTAAACATAATTAAGTACCTTTTGTCCATATTTTGCAAATAATTATCCAATAATTAATAAAAATCTATACAAAATATATCGCTAAATATACAAATATCAAAAATCTTTTTCTTAGTTTGAGACTGGATTCACATGAGTGTTCCTCCAGTTCACTCAAACCAAGGCTATAATGCTAACTTTTAACACTCATAAAATTCATGAAAAATTTAAACTTTTAAAACATTCAAAATCATAATTGTTTACAAACTGTTTCCAAAATAAGATTCATATCAGAGATATCCCAAACTCGTGAAATAAAAACATGAGGAGGTTCACAATCACGCCTTCGCCTTTCCGCGATCCTAAGAAGTCTCTGAAACACAATCCAACAACTTTAAGCCCAAAGCTAAGTTAGTTCCCCCAAAAATACCAATACATAAAAAATAACATCATATAAAAAAAAGCAACATGCAATGGGTCCACAACTTTACAGATTGGATTACCCGTGAGCCTACAACATAAGTCTGGATTGCCTCACATGCCCATAGCTTATGTCTGGCTTCCTCCCTGGCCTGGTCAGTCAACAGACTGAATACCGCTAAGCCCTCAGTGCGAGTATGGCCTGACCCTTAGCTTGTATCAGGAATGCTCATGAGTCCTCAATATGAGTCTGACATGCCCTCCCTGACCTCATCTCATATTTGATATACTCCAGGGTTTTTTTGGCTACAACACAAAGCAGTACAATCTCAACCCAACCCACACAATATGTCGACATATAATAGATAATAACATACACAGATAAACAGGCAATTCACAGGTAGTTCTACAGATTTACCAGGCTAGCATAACAAGACAAGCATGCATAACTATATCATACTCAACATATCTATAATATCAAGTTATCCAACCAATGGGTTGGCCTTGGTGCGTTCGACCTGAAAGTGTAGTGAGGAAGACTCACCTCACAAGCAGCTGAACTGATAAGATCTAACTCCAAAACTCAGCTCCCGACTCAGAGCATACAACCATCATGACTAATCCATCAAACCTCAAAGTACCCAAAATGCCCTCAAAATTCAAACTTGGTCAACCATTATCAAAGTCATAGCCAACAGTCAAGGTCAACAGTCCATGTTGACCCAACTCGTCAAGTGCACCTAGAAACTCGTCGAGTTCCTTCAGTACTCAGAAACTCAAGAAAACCCCAACCAACTCGCCGAGTTGGTTGGGCAACTCATCGAGTTTTCCCCTGCTAAACACATCCGGATGATCATTCGATTCCAAGGACTCTAAGGCTCAGATTTGAACTCCAAATGTGTCTTAAAGGATAAAGTTTTCAATCCTTTGAGACTACCCTAAATGCTCAAAAGCTCTTATCCAAGGCTTGAAAACTCAAAGGCTTAACCACTAAGCCCAAAACCATAGAGATCTGGAACCCATACTTCTATAAGAGGTTCTAACCTCAAAAACATCCCAAATATTGGTACTTTATAGACATGCTGACCAATGCATGTCTTGAAGCCAAAATGGTCCAAAAGGGGGAAAATATGACCTAAAGTCCATGCATGGCATCAAAGCTTGAAAAAAAGCCACATCTAACCCACTATGAGGCCATATTGCCCTGGAGATTCATAAAGTTGCAAACTTTACGAAGTCCATGAATGCAACAACTGTGACATCCCCAATTTCACGGCCAGAAAAGACTGATTTGTTTATGCTTTGTTTTATAAAATTAGAGTAATCCTTTTATTAAAAGAGTTGCAGAATTTGTTCCCAAAACAAAATATGATAAAATTTATCAAAACGTTTCTCAAGAGAATGTATTTTCATTAAATAATAAAACCTCGGGATGTCATGTTCCAATACAGACCAAAAGCATAAACAATATAGAATAGACCTTACAACAGTTATTTATAACTACTGATCTATAATCCAAAATCTCTCGTCAAGTCCACCAACTTATACCCGTGTGCCATTACCTGTAATGCAAAGAAAACTGAGTGGGTCAAGCTTGGGAGCCTGGTGAGCATATAGGGTTTTCAACCCACAATAATACATTCATTATATCCAATTATCAAACAATCAACCCAATACCTATCCCCATATCTCCTTTATTTTCTCAAGGGTTTACCCTAAGAACCAACTATCATTCATTCATTCATTCCTAAGGATTTACCTAAGGAACTAGCACAAAGTTCATTTGCTACCACGGTTTATACAACAGGCACTACGTCACATAGTCACCATGGTTCATACAATAGGCACTACGTCTCATAGTCACCAAGGTTTACACAATAGGCACTACGTCTCATAGTCACCAGATTTTACACAACAGGCACGAAGTCACATCGTCACCAAGGTTTATCAAATAGGCACGAAGTCGCATCGTCACCAACTATTCCATCTACCCATGCTCTACCGAACATTTTTGTAGATATAAATACAAACGTTGTTTAAATCATTTAACACCCGTATAAAAACATCAATTCAAAGACCATCTCAAATAGACAAATAATATATAACACATAGCACGTATTTCATAGTTAATACTTTATATTTATGTGTTAGAAGAAAGTAACTATACACTCACTTGATCAGAAGATGATCGGACAGCACTACGGCTTGTAGAAGTAGTATTCTTCGGTAGATCTGGAATATCTTCACAAAAATTGGCTTCTCGCAGGCAGAGCTTCGGCTTGGGAATTTCACTTCTCGGGATCTTCGGGACTTGCTTCGGGTCTCGAGAATGATATCGTGGCTTCGGGGTATTTCTTGCACGCAAAACGAGGTAAAAACGCGGGAGAAATGAAAGAATGGAGCACCAAAACTCGGGTGCACTCGACATCTATTTATAGGGGCTGAAACCCCGAATTACGTTGGACGTAATCTTTAGTTACGCTGGGCGTAACCTGGATAAGGTCGCTAACTCCCCCCCCCCCCCTTGGATAATATCGAAATTTATAATTAAATTTAATATTTTAATTATTTAATAAACTTCAAAAATTCATATCTTCCTCATATTAACTCCGTTTTCGACATTCTTTATATCCACACGTAGGTGAGACTACGCGTAGGTTAGACTTTGTCGGTTAATTTTGAATTTATTTTTATTATTTATTTTTAGTAGACATGGACAAGAAAACTCCGTTATAAATTCATAACTTCTTCATCCGACGTCCGTTTCCGTCTGTCTTTTTACTGTTGCACTACTATCAACAAGATCTTCGATTCTCGTTTAGATTGTTTCAACTAAAAACCGCTCGATCTCAAATAAAGTATTCAGGCTGCATACCGCTAAGTCGAAACTTAGAAAAATCATAACTTCCTCATATGAAGTCAGATTTGGACGTTCTTTTTATGCATGCTCATGGTTTAACGAACTCTACGACTTTCGTTTAGATCGCTAAGGCTAAATATCGCTCTAACGTAAATTCACTTTTTACGTCATTTAGCGTCGTGTCGGTTCTGTCACGAAACTTAGACTGGTCATAACTTCTTCGTTATAACTCAGATTTCGCCGTTCTTTATATGTACGGAATCCTTGTAACATATACTATAACTTAGTTAAGATTATTCATTCTAAATAATCTTTCATCAAAAACTCATTTTTGACGCTTATCGTCTCTAAATTGACTAGCCCTAATCTACGGGCGTTACAACAACCAAGAATAAGGAGGAAAAGGGGGCAAAACTCAAGATCTAGCTAATTATATAGATAAATCAGATCTTAAATACTCAAAATAGTCCACAAGAGTGCCAAACTAGAGACTAAAGGCTTTGCTTGCTAGATCCTTACTTCCTTCAGACAATCTTTTCCTTGTTTGCTCCAAAAATGCCACACTAACACACAATATGAGAGGAAATGAAGATTAGGGCTCACAAGGTCGATATTAGGTTTTGGAGGCTGATAAGAGATTAGCCTCAAAGACTTAAGGAGATTATATAGGGTGCAAACCCTAAAATTTAGGGTTTCTCATCCATCCGCCAACTCGTTGAGTTTTTCCTTACCAACTCGTCGAGTTGGTCCAAAAGGTCTGCTGCCCAGAAGCTTTCAACACATCGAGTTGGGGCAATCAACTCGACGGGTTCCAATGGGATTTTGCCTTTCAAGAAATAAATCATATACCTGGAAGTCAGGATGTTACAATTTTATCGAAAAAATAAAATTATTGAATGGTGTAATTGTTCTTCATACATGTTACGAGCTAATAAATAGTTATCATATACACGTTATGTGAACAAATATTAATATTATATAATATTTGTAGAAAACTTTAATGCAAAAATTTATCGTTGAAGTGATAAAATAAAGTGTAAAAATAAAAGATTATTAATGATAAATAATCTAAACAGAATTTGTAGAGATTGTAACCATGAGCACATGGATATATAGAACGTCATAATATGCCTTCGTATAAGGAAGTTATGATTTTTCAAAGTTTTGAGTGTGACATAGTACAACCGTGTGCGACACAAAAATCGAAATAAAAACCAGCTGATCGTTGGACAAAACAATCTAAATAAATGTCTTAGTAATCTTCGACACGAAACCGTTGATATAAAGAATGTCAAAAATGGAGCTCGTATGACGAAGTTATGAATTTCGCAGCATCATTTATAGTGTAAACCCTCTCGTACCATAAAATGAAAAATAAAGTATGAATTCGCTGATGAATTCAAAATGAAAAATAAAGAGAGAATATGAAAACCATCGAAAATGGAGTCTGTATGTGAAAGTTACAATTTTCTAGAAAATTAGGAGATTTAGACCACCAGAAGCGTGACACGTGTCACGCTGGATCGCCGCCATGTATTGCAATCAGATGACACCCTTAGTCCCCAAGCTCCATCGATGTGGACCACTCAGGAGCCACCACATGGCCAAGACGCGACGCGCCTCTTGAGATTTCCTATATATATATATATATATATATATATATATATATATATATATATATATATATATATATATATATATATATATATATATATATATATATATATATGCGTATCTTTTTTGTTAACTCCTTCACTAATTCACTTTTAACTTCTTCCAAACTCTCCTAAACTCTGGAGGCCAAATTTAGTAGCTCTTAGGTGTTAGTAGCGAAGCTCTAGAGCGCCAAAGATCCCAGATAAACAGAGTTTTCGGTTTCAAAGTTCTTCCCACGCAGTTTCTGATTTTTCATTAAACAACATGTAAGTTGAGTTATGCTTACAATACTTTACGTATAACTTATATTTATGTTTGTAATCATTATTGTAGACTTATAAATACCATTTATCACTAATACCAGTTATTTGTTGATCGATCTACTTACGGGAGTGACGTGTAGGCTAGATCTGTGAGGTGTTTAAAGTGGATTTTCCAAACAGTATATATTTTTTTTACCAAACGGAGCCTACCTCCAAGATGATCTTACCTGGTTGTTCCTTATCAACTATAAGTCAGTATTCCTTTGGGATTATTGATGAATTGAAGAAAGTATTATTACGAGTAACCATTGTAAATACGAACGGAATACTAAGGCTTAGTAATATTCGTATTTAGGTCGTTTTTAAGGGGAATCTAAAGTATCAGTTATTAATCTAACCTTTGTAAATACGAACAGAATACTAAGGCTTAAGGTTGTTTTGGTGATATTGTGTGATAATCTTGATGCAAGTAATATTACTTAAAAAGATTAAAATATACCAAAATACTTGTCATTTGACTTTTATGCTACACACACACACACACACACACACATATATATATATATATATATCATGATGAGTATCTCATAAACAGGAAAAAGGTTTTCTAAATTTGTTTATACAAAACATAGTCTTGTCATAAGACTTATAAAGGATGCTTAGTACGAAGTAAGTTGGATAAATACTTAGTCATACCTTATGTTATAATAATATTGCATTAACAAGGAATATGTATTGAAAGTTGACTATTTGTATTATAGTCTAGTCTAGTTTTAAACTAAGATGTATAATGGAATATTAGTTCCGGTAAGTTGGATAAAAGTATAGTTGTATATTGTATTGCAGTAGTATGGTATAAACATGAAAATGGTTTTTTAAGTTAATTACAAGTATTATAGTCTCGCCTAATAATGAAACAAGGCTTATAAAGAATGCTTAGTTTAGTTAAGTTTGGATATTGGGTAATATATGTTGGATTAGATGTCTAAGCCCATAACTATAATTTGTATGTACTTGATTCGATAGTAGCATGGTCCTTTTGTTGGATTAGTGTCTAAGTCCATAACTATTTTGGTATGTACTTGACCCGATGGTGCATGGTCCTTTTGGGTTGCCTTCACCAAAGCAACTTGATAGGATGAATTATGGAGAGAAAGGATTAAATATGATTTATTAATATATTATGAGAATAATATATTAAAGGAGAAATCATATTGTTTAATTAATATTAGTCAAGAATTAATAATAATTAAATTTGTGGCTAAAAGAGATTAATTAAACTTAAGGGACTGGAATTGTAATTATAAGATAATTGCAATTTGGGCTATGGATTGCCTTATATTAAGGAGTGGACGAATTCTATGGGGAAACCCATTAGAAATCGTCCAAGGCCTTTAAGGAAAGGAGTCCATGGGTTGATTAGGGCTTAAGCATCCAAATTAGGGTTTCCTTGTTAGATAACCCTAATACCCTCACTATATATAGAGCCCTTATGCCCCAAAAACGTGGACAAGCTTCATTCTAGGGTTTCCACACGTTTTGGGCAGCCTCCTTCTCTTCTCTTCTTCATCCTCTTGCTCTTGGTGTTTGTGAACCATTAGAGGAGTGACATTTGTGACTCTAAGCTTTCTAAAGTCAATACAAGAAGTATTTGGGATTGTTATTGCTATATAACAATCAAGGTATGATCTAAACCCTTATTTATATGTTATCTTGATTATCATATGCTAGATCTAGGGTTTATAGTCTTGGATAAATTGCATGTACAATAGAGAAACCTAGATCCAAGCATTAGGGTTTGTATGAGCACATAGGATGTTCTTATGACTAAAACTCATCAGTGGTATCAGAGCCTAGATTGGTTTCTATTGTATTGATGCCTTGTTAACTTGTTCATGCTTGAAAAAATCGATTTTTGTGAGCCTGCCTGATGGACTCAGCGAGTCCATATGGGTACTCGGTGAGTTCGAGCGTCAGAAAGAGGGGATTTCGGGATTTCTTGTTGTTTTTCTCATGGATACTTGCCTTATCTATTATAGATCATTAAAATCCGATTTTATTCATATTTTTGAGTATCTCCTTGATTAAACAAAAGATAATTATCAATTAATTAGATAATAGCTTCCTTATATGATTAAAGTTGATTATTTGTATTAATTGGGTAACTTATTTTGCAAGAAATTGAAATTAGGTCAAATATAGATAATGATGAAATTAATTGTTTAATTTATATTATTTGTTATTTGATCCTTGTGTTATGAAAAGTTTCAATTTTCCCCTTTAGGTTTTATAGTTTAAATTTAAACTCAAAAGTTTAGTTTTGAAATTTAAATAGTTTAAACCCTAATGTTTTGAAAAGGTTTCAAAACTTACCCTCAAGTTTTGGAATTTAAATTTTGATTAAAAGTTTAATTTTGATGCATATTTAAGTTCTAAACCCTAATGTTTTGAAATGTTTCAAAACTTGCCCTCAAGTTTTGGAATTTAAAAGTTGATTAAAAGTTTAATCTAGGAATGTTAAATTCTAAAACCCTAGTATTGTTTTGAAAAGTTCAAATCACACCCTTATGGTTTTATTAATTAATTAAGGTGTATAATTAAAAGAGGTTTAATAAATCCATAAAAAGTTTTGGTTTACAATTTAATTGAATTAAAAGTATAATCGTTAAATTTAACCACCTAGTATTTTAAAAGTATAAAATACACCCTATACTATATATAACAAGTCTAACATTATATATATATGTATGAGTAAAAGTCAGTCTTACGTTAGTAGGCCTCATTCACGAAGCTAGTCTATAAGGGATGTTTAAGGAAATTGCCTATAAAATGGCGATTGAATGGGTATCCACTCTTACCCACCGCACTCTTGACTAGTGGAGGATCGTTAGCCGAACGGGTAGGATAGGACAAAACCTTCCTTTATAAGTATAATGAAGTACAAAAGTAACTAAATGTTTTTCAAATTCCCAATCTTAGTTACTTAGGCAAAAGTGAATTGATGCAATTCCATGAAATTATACTTTGTGCCCTTGCGAAGACGTTAGTGGAGCGTGTGTGGCTAACCGTCACACTAAATGGTTCTAAGCACGGGTAATAAAGGGTGACTCAATGTTTGTCATAGTTCGGTGGAGCGTGTGTGGTTTACCGGCACATCGAATAGGTGACTGTAACATGTGAGGGCACCATGTAAGTTTGCATGGTTATTCACACCCGCTTTGTGATCCTCGGCATCCCAGTCACAAACTAGAGGGGCATATCGAGATTTAAACATGCCATTGAAATGTTCAATGAATCTCAAAGGATCTAGGAGTTTTCATAGATTTAAAACCTAATTTTCTTTTTCGTTTTTAATGGTGGAAATTAGCGAATCGTCATTCACTTACCTTCAAATATTCTGCAACTAGATTACGGCATCCCTTTTCTAGCGTATTGTGTTGGGCCCTAGCCTTAATATCTCATTTGGTTGATTTACTAAGGACTCAATCAATCAACTAACTTGAATTCGTTTTCTCCCGTTTTGTAGATGTCAAAGTTCGACAACTATGGTCTTCCCAAATCCCGTGGAACAAGCTTTCCACATGAAGATGATATTCCACGATTCGATCGAGGAACAAGAGATCATGCTTCACTTCCTCCACCTCCTCCAATTACTCTCCCTAACCAACAAGTTTGAAGGCTTGAAAAGCTCAAACTCACTCAAGCCCTTTTGGCAAGTAAACATAAAGAAGGAAAATCAGTGTGTGCACACGTCCTAGGGATGAAGTCACACATTGATAGGTTAAGAATGTTGGGATCCGTTGTCTGTGAGGAGATGGTTGTTGACTGGGTTCTTCAGTCACTTCCTAACTCGTATAGTGAGTTCGTAAGAGAGTACTATATGATGAACCACGACGTGACCCTTATAGATCTCACTTATATGCTTATTGCTGCTGAATCAGCAATGGTTTGGCGCAATGGAAAAGCAAAGTTGATTAGTAAATCTACCTTCCAGACCTCAATAGATATAGGCAATGGCAACGAAAGACATGCCATGATCGAAGAGTTTGATCATAAGAGAAAGGCAATATCTGAAGTAGTCCCATGTGCTGTTCCAAAAGAGTCGATTTGCTTTTATTGCCAAGAGAAGGGGCATTGGAGACGAAGCTGCCCTATTACCTAAGAGATCTAAGAGATGGGAGAGTCAAAACATATGGCTCTGCTTTAGGTAAAATCCATTGACTAACTCTTTTAAGCTCCTATTCTAGATTCTTAATACATAATGTGATAAGATTACAATTGATGTTTTGTAGGATCGAAGAAAAGAGAGGAAGCTTAAGGGAAGAAGTGAGCAGAATCTAACCGTGAAGAAATGGATTTCGATCTCATTACTTGAAGATTAGATTCTTGAGCTACTACTTAGCGTTAGAATTAGATTGCTAAGAAAGATGTATTAGCATAGTTTTTCAATGAATTGCATTGTAAGGAAAAAAAATTCCGCAATAAAATAAATTTTGATTTTATATTATTTATTTATCCTTGCAATGGCATGCATGAAAATTGATGTTTGAGGGTTTCTAATATTAGCATTAATGGATTTGATTCTTAATTATGTTGTTTGTGGAAATGTCGAGAATTTACCAAATAGGGAAAGTTTCTCATCGCCCAAGTTTCAACTGGACAGAAACTTGGAATCATGCAACTTGGTTGCACGATGAATGAGAAATTTCATATTTGGAAATTAGACTAATTCATTGACAAAGTGTCAAGTGAAGGACTAGAAGATCGAGCACACAAAGTTGCATGTTGATCAAAGTCCACCATAAGAGTAACAAAGATATTTTTCATGATTTACTAAAGGTTTAGTAAATATGATTATACTTATATGATTAAGTGTTGATTGAAAAGGTTTAAATCAATAGCAGAACGAATAAAAAGAATCAAGTAGGCAGAAAGATAAAAGTTTCTCCATTCTAAGAAGAAGGGAGAGTACCTTTTATGCTTTATGATAGGTCTTAATGATTAAGAACCATATCACAGTTGATCCTCTAAGTGAGTCTTAGTACAATTGTATGTCTAAGAAGAGGAATCAAGAATTGAAGAAATGGTTAAATCAAGAAGTCAATCATACTTCGTTCCAAAACAAGTCTTGGAGTTAAGATTGTGAAATTGAGTGATAAGTATTAAGAAGGTTTATGACATTCATCAAATGTGGAAAGTTGTGATGTCTTGGATAAGACAAAGACCAACTAGGACCAATTTATGAAGTGTTTTGATAAAAACTACACTAACTCTTGAATATTTGTTGACAAAGGAATCTTATATGTCAAGGAGTCAGTGGGAGTCTTAATGGTCTTGAAAGGTTTCAAGAACAAATCAAAATAAACCTTATCGATCATCACTAGCACACGAGTTGAGGTTTACAACCTATCGTGTTGACACTATTTTGTTTCTATGCCATTCCAATTGAGTTAATTATGCATGTGAGTTCTATGAGTTCTCAATTGAACACATAAAAGGAAGGCACCTTGATCAATGAAAAGTACATTGATAAGAAAGGGTGAGCTGCTTAACTACTTGGAAGACATGGTGGGCAGTTGTGCTACCATAAGGCAAGAAATCAAAATCAAGAAAAGTTCGGTCCATATGAGTTTGAATTTGTCGTAAACTTTGGTTTTGACAAATCCACATGGATAGGAACACATACACCATTAAAATCTAAGTGTCATAAAATTCCCTCCTTCATGAAAATGATTGTGAGGAAATGCTTTCACTAAGAGAGATTTTAAAAAGATAGTGACTGTGAAAATTGGATTCTCGAATTCGATTATGGTTACGGTATCCCTTTCCTTGATTCGAATTGTGAGATTTGGCAATTGGTCTGAATTGTTTAGACACACATATGAATTATCTAAGGCAAAGGTGTATAAGCTTAGATAAAGGATTATCAAAGCATTAGGTATTAGAAAGATGAACTTAAGAAATTCAATAAGTATTATTTTTCTAGAAGTTAAGCTGGTTTCTAAATACATGTCAAAGCTAGTGGGAGAATAAATGTTATGTTTATAATAATTATCATGATAGTGGGAGCATAAATGTTATGATTGCATGATTATTGCAAGTTAGCAATATTAATTATAGAAAAACAAGAGTTATACCTTGCAAAGTCGTAAGGGTTGTAAAGTTGTTTTGCTATAATTAAGGGAGAGAATATTATGCTTCATTTCAAATCTAAAGGCTTAGGTTGTGGAATGTTAATAATTTAGTCAAGGAAACATAGTGTGTTCTCAAATTTCGATTATGATTACGGCATTCCTCTTCATAGTTCGAATTTTGAGAATGTAGCACATAAAATATTATGGCAGAAGATTGATAAAGTATCAAATTTTTATGTAAGACATTATGCATCGTGTCCCATACGCTTCGGGTATAGGGTCGATTGCAAATGCTATAATATTTGACCATTCTAAAATTTTCCAAATGTCTAGCGCATTTAGAGGGAAAAAGGACAAGAATCGGTTTTGACTAAGATAATTAAACAACTATCAAAGGACAATCCAAAGTTCGCCTAGGATTGGTCGCTTGTGAGTAATTGGAAGTATAGTATTGGATGGACCATATCGACATTATTATGAATAGATAAGATTCTATTGAGAATGAGTTGTCATATGGTAAGTATGGAAAGTTTTCCATATTGGGAATTGAATATTGAAAATCTATGTCTAGATTAGAAACTTTTATGCAATAGGATGTTCAAAGGAATGTACTTTGAGTGAGAGACATCATATCTCAGGAATTGTCTTGTAACAATCTCCGATAGAGGACTTTGTAATTTCATTGGCAATAGTCATTGTGACTTTAGTGCAGTGATATTACAAAAGGATCATTGCATAAAATGTTAGAATCTAGCATATTCCATAAGTAACAAGAATTTGATATTCTTTCACTTGTGAAAAGGATTGGGAGTTGTGAAATGAGTATGATTGGAAATATGTTCATTTGATCTATTTCACAAAGTAAGAACCATAGGTAAACATTGTGTGCATGCTAGGAGCATGGGACAAGTGTAATAATTCAAGTAAAAAGTTGATTACCCGAAACAACAAATAATGAGTAATCGATATGGTGATAAATAAAAGGTGTTTTATTTATGCTCAAAGGTTTGAGGCCATATGGGATTAGTATTATTCTTGTGTTTCACTTTGCATGTTTTGACTTCCTGAATAATTTAATTGGTTTAGAATAGTCAAATTATTCGAACGGGCCACAGTCGTTCATATGTTGGAAGTAGGTATGAATGAAGACTGTCGTGAATTGGTGTGTTGATTGTCTAAAGAGTATTAGACATAAGCAATTGTTTGCTGCAACGTTCATGAGTGCTTATGAATATGATTTGAGCATTGGATTAAACCCACGCTCACTTGGATCACTCCATGAATTGTATCAGGAGTGATTGATGGGACGATAACATCTTATATTCTTGAAACCGAGATATGTGAGTTGTATCTTGCAAATCGGCTGCACATTGATAATATGTAAACGCACCAGTAACTTGGTGTCATAAAACATATTGTTGTGTGTGATTCGGTGAGTGAGTGCAAGCGAGCATTGAATCAAAGTTTATCCGTTCCTTTTATCCAAAGTAGGATAAAAGCGATATCTTTGGGCCCCTCGATGATTTAGTGATGACAAACATAAATGCTCGGCCGGGCTAGGGCTAATTTGATTTGTTCAATTAGTCAGTCGTCATAAATCGGAAGTCGAGAAATAGTACAGAGAGAATGATTAGAAATCATGTCTCATACGATATCTAGAATGGAGGAATATATGATCCCTTATCTAAAGGACACGCGTATCTAATAGGATCAGAGTTGACAGCAGATTTGGAAAGCTACGATTGCAGATCAGGATCTGAAGTCATACGCATAATAGTTATTAGACTTATCCAAGTGGGAGACTGTTGGATTAGTGTCTAAGTCCATAACTATTTTGGTATGTACTTGACCCGATGGTGCATGGTCCTTTTGGGTTGCCTTCACCAAAGCAACTTGATAGGATGAATTATGGAGAGAAAGGATTAAATATGATTTATTAATATATTATGAGAATAATATATTAAAGGAGAAATCATATTGTTTAATTAATATTAGTCAAGAATTAATAAGAATTAAATTTGTAGCTAAAAGAGATTAATTAAACTTAAGGGACTGGAATTGTAATTATAAGATAATTGCAATTTGGGCTATGGATTGCCTTATATTAAGGAGTGGACGAATTCTATGGGGAAACCCATTAGAAATCGTCCAAGGCCTTTAAGGAAAGGAGTCCACGGGTTTCTTAGGGCTTAAGCATCCAAATTAGGGTTTCCTTGTTAGATAACCCTAATACCCTCACTATATATAGAGCCCTTATGCCCCAAAAACGTGGACAAGCTTCATTCTAGGGTTTCCACACGTTTTGGGCAGCCTCCTTCTCTTCTCTTCTTCATCCTCTTGCTCTTGGTGTTTGTGAACCATTAGAGGAGTGACATTTGTGACTCTAAGCTTTCTAAAGTCAATACAAGAAGTATTTGGGATTGTTATTGCTATATAACAATCAAGGTATGATCTAAACCCTTATTTATATGTTATCTTGATTATCATATGCTAGATCTAGGGTTTATAGTCTTGGATAAATTGCATGTACAATAGAGAAACCTAGATCCAAGCATTAGGGTTTGTATGAGCACATAGGATGTTCTTATGACTAAAACCCATCACCTTTTGGGTTGCCTTCACTCATGTAACTTGACATGATGACTAGTGGAGAGAGAGAGAGAGATAGAGAGAGAGAGAGAGAGAGATTTATTATTTAAAATAATAAATTGGTACTCAAATGATTTCATTAATATATTATAAGATTAATACATTGTTTGGAAATCATATTATTAATTAGTATTTAATCAGAATTTAATTTGATATTAATTTTGGGATTAAAGGAACTGATTAATAATGGAGGGGTTGTTTTGCAAATCATTGATAGTTGCAGAACTGGGCTATTGGACTCCTTAATTAGGAGTGGACGAAATCCTATAGGTAGGCCCTATATATTTCGTCCAAGGCCTCACGATGAGGAGTCCATGGGCTGCTTAGGCCTTAAGCAGGAATTAGGTTTTCCTCCAGAAATCATAGTAGCCGAGAACTATATAATGACCCCCTCCCCCCCCCCCCCCCCCCCCCAAGAATTAGAAAATCGGTTCTTGGACTTTAGATTGAAACCCTGGCCGATTTTCTTATCTCTCCAACTCATCCCATAGTAAGATGATACCACTTGATTATTCTAGACGATCTTGTGAATTACGTTGTTAGTGTGGACTTATAACCCACAGACGAAGATGAAACGGGATAACATATTCATCAAATAACTAATGGCTTGAATTGTCTTTATGACTAACAACAACCAAGGAAGCTCCTAGTTGTGTAGTCAAACCATTGCTCTAAAAGATTCATCAGGTAAGTTCATTCTTCCAGATAATCATGGACTAGGATTTGTGAGAATCTGTTGGGATGGGTATGTATAAGTATAATGTTTTATATATATCAAAGTTATGAGATGTATCTATATTATTTGGTAACAAATGATTTTGCAAGATTGATAATTACAAATTATTATCATAATAATATTGGGGGATTGAAAACCCTATGTGTCTCACCAGGTTTCCCAACTTGACCCACTCCAATTATATGCATCACACGTAATAGGGATAAAGTTGTTGGAACTTGATTAGGATGCCGAGTGATTAAGAGACAACCTGCAACAGTCTTCAGGACCATTAAGTGTTTATGCTATAACATATGTTGTGCAGTGATTGTGACATCCTTAGGGTTTTGTATTTTGAGACAACATCTTTACTCAAGATATTTTAATTAAACAAGACAATTTCCGCAAAATGTTTTTGTAACGCCTAGATCCCTAGTATGTATTTAAATATTTATTTAATAATTTTCACAAGGCAACTTGACGAGTCGGTAGCCCCAAACTCGTCTAGTAGAGATTGAGATGGACGTGGGGTTTGAAGTCTACTCGACGAGTTGGGAAGCCCTGACTCGACGAGTAGGACTGCCAGAATGAAACCCTAATTTTAAGGGTTTGGCACCCTATTTAAATAACATAACACACCTTTGTGGCATTGTGGCATTGTGATATCCCCATTTTCACGGCCAAAAAATACCGATTTTGTTTATGCTTTATAAAAATCAGAGTGCCTCTTTTAATAAAAAATGTTGCGGAATTTGTTCCCAGTAAAACATGATAAATACATTATCAAAGCATTTCTGAAGAAAAGTATATTTATTCATTTTAAAACATTTGGGATGTCATCGTCAATACAGAAAAATAAGCATAAACAGAACTTACATTCATTATCACTAGTGATTTATATATCCTTAATCTCTCAGTGTAATGTGACTTCATATCAACACCTGTGATATAAATAAACTGAGTGGGTCGGGTTGGGAAACCTAGTGAGTACATAGGGTTTTCAACCCACAATAATATAATTATTATGTTTAAACATCAAACAATCAACCCAATTACCCATCCCGATTATCTTCTTTACTCTTAAGGATCTACCCTAAGAATCAGCTATTCCTCGTTCATTTATTCCTAAGGAATCGGCACGAAGTCCATCGTTGCCATGGCTTACACAATAGGGACTAAGTTTGCATGGTCGCCAGGGATTAGGCACCAAGTCTACATGGTCACCAGGGTTTAGGCATCAAGTTTGCATGATCACCAAGGTTTAGGTACAAAGTCTGCATAGTCACCAAGGTTTAGGCATCAAGTTTACATGATCGCCAAGGTTTAGGCACTAAGTCTGCATAGTCGCCAGGGTTTAGGCATCAAGTCTGCATGATCACCAAGGTTTAGAGTACATCGGGTGAACACATCGTTCACAACACCTACAGGTTGCGAGCCTTCTAGTGTTCCACTGGACTGTCTAGAATAGTCTGTGGTTGTCATCCATACTCTATTAGATGATGGCGCCAACATTTGGGAACAAGGCTTCTCACATCATCCACCTCTCACCCTTACCTCATGGTCTATATCACCTCTCAACTCATCATCCAACTCATATTTCATCTACCCATGTTTTACCCAACATATTAAATAGATATAAATTCATATACAGTTTAAATCATATAAAACTTGTATAAAATCGTTCATCAAACATAGATAGCAATTATACAGATAATATGCACACATAGCACATAGTTTATATAAAATACTTCATATCTATGTGTAAGATGAAAGGGACCATGCACTCACTTAATAAGGTGGTGACTCGGTACTCAGACAACGCTTCGTTTACTTTAAAATAATATCTTTCGACGAAACCTAGTATTATTACCACTAGATTTTAGTCTAATATTTATCGTGACTAATTATTAGTCTTATTATTATTATATAAGCGTTTAAACAATACTTTCCAACCACTATGTACAGACAGGGCCAGACATAAAACACCGGAGGGCAGGACCATTTTGGCATATAACACTTCTGAAATCCAACAACCCTATGCGGCCCTTTAAACCAGATTCCCCATACCGCGAGTAGTTAAAAAGATATCATAACGACACTTATATAATAATAACTCAAATATTTATTATAAGTTCATAATAACAATACTAATTTTAAATATAAGCTATATTAAAATAGGGTAAGCATAACTTACTTTCAAGGGAGTTTTAGCTAGGAGTCGGGCTATGAAGGGGCAAAACTTCATCGCTGAATCTTTCTAAGAATGATTCGTGCAGCGCTTCAGCGCTCACCTTACGATACTAAAACTACAGAAAAAGAGAAGTCGAATCACAAGGGACCGAAATGATCGGGGGATAAGAAGATAAAGACTCTTGAATCAAGAGAATGGTGCAACAAATATGAGAGCCCAAGCCTCTTATTTATAGTAATTGAATTTACAAAACCTACCCTCCATAATTGCTTAATGGCCTTATAGTTATATAAACGACTAAACACCCATTCATAATACTATTTTAAATAGATTTAACGATATTTGTACTAAACTAATATCGAAAGTACTCAACACTAATCTTATAATAACCGCATCGTCAATACCTTTCTAATGATATATACATTTGTGTGTGTGTGTGTGTATATATATATATATATATATATGTGTGTGTGTATGTGTGTACGTATATATGATTTATACTTTATTTTAATACATAAACATGCTATTATAATTTGTAACTCGTTCATAAAAACTCCATTTTTGACGTTCTTTATATCCACACGTTGGTATTTACGAGTACTACAACTTTCATTTAGACGTCGTCAGCTAATTCTCATTCTATCTCAGATTTACAAAACTGTATCGAATTTATCGCGCTCGAAGAATAGGGACCAAGTTTTGTCCATATCTTTAACATAAGAGCTCTACTCTTGAAATTCTTTATATTCGCGCGTAGGTAAAAACAAGATCTAAGACTTTCATTTAGACTCCGTCGGCTAATTCTCGACCGATCTTAAATTTAACAGTAGGAGGAGATTATATTGTTAAATGTCCGCGTAAAATTCATAACTTCTACATACGGACTCCGTTTTCATCTGTATTTTTACCATTGAGATCCTATTAATGAGATATTTAACTCTCATTTAGGTCGCGTAGGCCAAAAACCACTCGAACTAAAATTCGAGTTTCGGGTCGTGCACTGCAATGCCAAATTTTAGAAAATTCATAACTTCCTCATACGAAGTCAGATTTGGGCGTTCTTTTTATGGACACTCTCAGTTTAACATATTCTACAACTTTTTTTTAGATTACTAAGGCTAAAAAGTCCTATATCGTAAATTCACTATTTACGTCTCCCGGTGCTATGCCAGTTTTGCCGAAAAACTTCGACGGGTCATAACTTCTTCGTTATAACTCGGATTTTGGCATTCTTTATATGTACTGAACCCTTGTATCATATACTAAAACTTGGTTAAGATTAATCCTTCTAAATAATCTTCCATCAAAAACTCATTTTTGATGCTTATTGTCTCTAAATTGACTAGCCCAAATCTGCGGGCATTATAGGCATTCCTCACCATCTTCCATTGTCCAGAAAACTATAATCAATGAGCTTGAGCTTTGTGTGAGTGTGTGAACCATTTTAAGTGATTTTTGGTGTGATTTGAAGCTTGTGAGAAGAAGAAGAAGCTAGAGGACTGTAAGAGAAGGTTGTAGATCTAGAAGCAACATCACATTTCCTTCACTATCTGGTATTCAAGTCCATACCTTGGCCATTTGTTTTTCTAGATCTTCTTGTAGGGTAGTTAGGGCATTTTAGAGTTCATGTTGTAACCAATCATTAGTGCAAGCATGAGTTGGTGTATCTTCTTTAGATATAGAACCTTGAGGAACTTCATGGCATAAAGGTGCCAACTTTATGGCTATGGGAGTCCCATGCACTTTATGAGCCACCTTTTTGGACCTTTTGAGCCAAAACCCCATGCATGCACATAAAGTTGGAAACTTTACATGACATAAGGACCTTAGGTGTCCAAATCTATGTTTTGGAGGCAATGAACCCATCTGGAATCGACTTAATGGATTAAGATCTTGGGGACTCGACGAGTCATTCATGCGACTCGGCAAGTCGGTTGCAGTTCCCCATCTATTTCTGTTAATGAGTGAACTCGTTGATTCTAGGAGATGACTCAGCGAGCTGGACATGGTTTTGGGCTTGGAGGTTGAATAACTCAACGAGTCCAAGGAAGGACTCGACGGCTTGAGACGGGTTGTCCCGATTATGAGTAAGCAAAACTCGACGGGTATGAGGATGACTCAATGAGTTGACTCGCTTAATTGCAACTATGAGTAGACAGAGAACTCGGCGAGTCAGGGGAATGAATCAACGAGTTGGATCGTGATTTAGGTTTCTTGAGTAGTATAACTCGACGAGTTGATAGACCAACTCGACGAGTTGAGTCAATAAGAATGCTGACTATGACTAGGGGTAAAATGGTCATTTTACCATGTGAAAGATTATCAAATTTTGACTAAGTTTTTTGTGTTGATGATAGTGGGGGAGTCGTTGGAGCAGCCATCAGAGATTCCTCACACGAGATTTCAGCAGATAGCTTGAGAGGTGAGTTTTACTCCAGTAGGAACTAGTCGAAGGCACCAATGTCGGCCCGTTTATGTATGATAGCATGTACCGGACTTCATTCCGATGTCAGGGTTAGCCCGATGTAGATTATATGTTTCTGGAATTCGGTTCGAATCTGGGGCGGTCCCGAGAAGCCTTTATGTACGCTTGATGTCTTTGTGATTCTTGCATGTTGGGTGTTATGTGTTACGGGCTTCGGTCCGATGTCGGGGCAAGCCCGATGCATGTTAGCTTATATGATATGTGTCATGTGTTCCGGGCTTCGGTCGATGTCGGGGCAATCCCGATAAATGTTTATATGCTTATGTTACGTGCCTATGTTTATATGCTTATGTTTTGTGCTTATGATATGTTGTATGTATGTCGGGGCAAGCCCGGTGTTGTACGAGGCCCGATGCTAGATGTGGTTTGATGTCGAGGTAAGCCCAATGCCGAGCAGGAGCCCAATGTTGGGTAAGCCGATGTCGGGTTCATCCCGATGCAGCTGAGTGGAGTCCCAAAGTTTATGTTATATGTTATGTGTACGGTATGTGGTAGTTTGGGAGCTCACTAAGATTTGTGCTTACGGTTTTTAGTTTTGGTTTTAGGTACTTCCATTAGCAAGGGGAAGAGCTCAGGATGACTGCATGGCACACACCACAGCTTTTTAGCCTGGGATATTTCAATCTGATATTTTGATACATTGATAGTTGTTATGATATTTTTAAGATACATGGTTTATGATTTTCATATGATGATGATATATATGGTTTTATTAATGATTTAAAAACGAAAATTTTGAACCGTATTTTTGGGATGTTTCAAGTTGGTATCAGAGCCTTGGTTTGAGAGATTCAGTCACACTCTCGGGTGTGTCTGAACTCAAACTAAGGAATTGTTATAGAATTTTGCAAAAGAAAAATCATTTTTTATAAAAAGGACTTTGAGAAAAAGAAAAGAATTTTGAAAAAGAGAAAAGGGTGTGGTGCATGCGATCATCCGAGCTCATGTAAGTACTCCCAAATTACCCATACAAGTTTATGTTATGATATGTTTATGAGAACCGCATGCTAGATTAGGGCTAAGGATCTAGGAATGATGCCTTATGTGTCTGTTATATGTGTATCGACTTTTTTAACTGCATGCTAGTACAGATTAGTTAGTATAATGGTCTGATTAGTATATGCTTGATTATGTTTACTCAATGCTCGAATATTGATTGCTTTGTGCTTTTAGGAGTTCTAGTTGTCTTTTACTAATTAGTAAACGAATATGTTATGTTACATTTTGCGAGGACTAAATAATTTCAGAAGGTTAGGTCTAGCTCTCTTTCGCAACTCTCGTTTGAGTCCAACCGTTGTAGGGTAGGATCTCTCATTCGAAGAAGTATCTAGTCTTAGTGATATGTAATATTATTCATGAGCTAGTTAGGGGAAGACAGCAGGGACTTCTTATGCGGTTGATGGCGGAGAGTGGGATGGTGATTACCCTAGGGAAAGCCTAGGATGAGAATAGCGCATGAAGCAAAGTAGTAGAAGGGACTTGGTGAAGTCAAGTCAATTCTTGAGGAAAGTACGGATAGATGTGGAAGGTAGTATGGTCCCGTACTACTGAAAGCAGAGGATCTATACTCGAGTCAAGGAAGCTAAGATGAATCCAAGGAACTTGTAGTATATGTATGATCCCTTGAGATATGATTAGTATTCTGATGTTTATTATGATGTGTTTTTCAGAATGGTGGTTTTACATACTAGACCAGTCGGCAGTTCAGGCGTTGATGAGGGATTAGGCTCAGGCTCAGGATCCGGGCAGCTAGACGACCAGATTAGGGAGTTCATCTCCTTTCAGATCACGCGTAGTATCCTGGATCAGACTCCTATGATCTACAACACGATCAAGGAGGTTCTTTTAGAGCTTTTAGATGAGAGGTTGAGTGCTTTCCGCACCGAGGTGGCGGCCATGATGGGGTCGCACACACTGAATTTCAGGGAGTTCAGAGCTTGTGGAACTCCCGACTACCATGGGGCTCGGGACCCCATTGCGAGCACTAGATGGTTGGCGTATGTCATCAATACATTCTGCACCAGCAGATGTCCCGAGGGGGACAAGGTTCGACTTGCGTCTTGTCTTCTAAAGGACAAGGCACGTGACTTGTAACACCCATAATCAGAAAGACCAAGAAAGGAAAGGAAAACCCTAAGTCAAAGGGTCAAATCATCGAGTCCAGGGAGGAACTCGGCGAGTCAGAGCGGGATCCGGAGGATCGATTAAGTAGCCGACTCGGCAAGTCAGCAAAAAGGACTCGTCGAGTCCGGCCTGAAGAGGGAAACCCTAAATCCGGGACTTTGTGCACTATTTAAGCATCTCATTCTCTCCCTTAGGGTTCCTTACAAGTTCTCTCATCCAGAATACCGAACCCTAGCCACCATATCCGTTTTTGAGCAAAGATCTAGCCTTGGTGTTGTGATTTGAAGCTTGGAAGAGAAGGAAGTTCATAGTGGTGCAAGAGGAAGCCTTGGATCCAGAGTTGGTGTGACTTTTTAGAGCATTTGGAGGTAAGAAGTCGTTACCTTCACTCTTTTGCATATAGTTTTCCCTTTGTTATGAGATTTGGGGCTTTTATGCCATGTCCTTGAACCATTTCGAGTTAAAGCCCAAATCTGAAGTTGCTACTTCAGATCTAAGTGTATTCTGGCCTAGAGAGTCATAAAGTATCAGTATTGGGGGTGTAGGTGAAGCATGGTTGTCTTACACCCAAGTTTGGAGTGTTTTGGGCCTAGATCTCCTTAGCTACACGTAAAGTTCGCACCTTTACGTGAGGGATAGGATTTGGAGGAAGGGATCTACAGTTTGGAGTCCCTGCATGACTCAAAAAGCCTCTGAATATACGAAGGACTGAATAGACTCGGCGAGTCCTTCGAGTGGACTCGACGAGTAGTATGAAGATTAGGAGGAACTCGACAAGTTGGATGAATAACTCGGCGAGTCTATTGAAGATTGTCTTGGACTCGGCGAGTCAAGTAGCGAAACCCCAAACCCTTCGAGTTAAGACTCGAATCAGTAAGTGGAGACTTAGTAAGTTGGGCAGGACATACTCGGAAATCGGTAGACTCAGCGAGTCAGGGGTTGACTCGGCGAGTCGAGTCGCGAATGGAAGGATTCTGAGCCTAGGAACTCGGCGAGTCAGTAAGCAGACTCGACGAGTAGGGTTGACCTGGAAGGTTGAATTTGACCAGGACTTTGACTTTGACCAGAGCGGACTTAGCTGACTTTCGGAGGACAGTTAGACTAAGTGTTATATTGATTATGGTAGCTCGGGGAGCTAGTGGAGCAGCAATTCAAAGAGAGTTGTCAGACAGTGGCTAGAGGGATTACCAATAACTTCAGCAGTATCAGGTGAGTTTCCCTTTGTGTGAATGGGTCTAAGGCCACAATGTCAGCCCATGTAGACATGAGTATGAAGACCCAGGGGTTAGCCCTAGGCACGGTATGCCAGTGTGATAATTAGGACCAAGGTCCATCGATAGCGGGCGGATGCCCAAGGAATGGTTTGCATGATAGAGTATACTTGTTGTCTGTGTGATACTTGTATGTGCCTGGTAGGGAGGTGAGTGTGGGCGAGGTCCCGTATCTCACCAATAGCAGAGTGTGGACGGTGTTCCACATCTCATTAGCAGAAGAACAGGGGCGAGGCCCAAGTTAGGGAAAAAGTGAGTGTGGGCCGGGCCCATACCTCACTATCAGTAGGAGCGCGGACAGGGTTCCATGACTCATCAGTAGCAGGACAAGGGCGAGGCCCAAGATAGGCAAGGCCTTAGGACAGGATCCATTAGTATATGTTAAGCTTACGTATTATGATATGCTTATGTGTTAGTATATGTTAGCGGGCGAGGCCTAGTGACAGGCGAGGCCTAAGTGAAACAGATTTGTATCCGAGCGGGGCTCGAAGCCAGGCGAGGCCTGGAGCGGCGAGGCCGTTGTAGCAAGTGAGGCCCGAGGTATTGGGCGAGGCCCATAGTAGCGGGCATGGCCCAGTATATAATGTATGTGTTTGTGCAGGGTATGTGGTAGGTTGGGGAACTCACTAACCTTCGTGCTTACGGTTTTTAGTTTTGGTTTCAGGTACTTCCGGTAGCGAAGGGAAGAGCTCGGGGTGATCGCATGTCACACACCATTGATTAGTCAGCTTGGGATGTTTTACTCTGATAATGAAAATATGTTTTGGAAATGATACTCTGAATTCATGTTATGACTTATGATATGTTTTTATGAAGATGGTTTTGGTAATGATTTAAAGAAAAATTTTGGTACGAATTTTGGGACGTTACAAGTTGGTATCAGAGCCTTGGTTTGAGGGATTCGGACATACTCTCGGGTGTGTCTGAACTCAAACTAAGGGATTGGTCTAAAAGTTTTCAAAATGAAAAGACAGTTTTGTAAAAAGAGTTTTTTTTAAGAAAAGAAACAATTTTAGAAAAGCGAAAAGAATTCAGAAAGAAAAGGGATTTTGTTAAGAGAAAATGGTGTGGTGCATGCAATCAGCCGAGCTCAAGTAAGTACCCCAAAATACCCATACAAGTTTATGTTATGTTTATCAGTTAGTAGAACAACATGCTAGATTAGGACTAAGGATCTAGGGAGGATGCCTTATGTGCCTATTATATGTGCTTTGAGCTGCATGATAGTGCTGATTAGACAGTAGTAGGATAGCATGTTTAGGTTATGCCTGAGTTTATGAGCTTATGTTGCATGCTAGTACAAATTCTTGATATGAAGTTATGATTGCTTGAGTATGTTATGGTTAGATTTTCCCTTGTCTGAATGTTGCCTGCTTTGTGCACTATGGGATTCTGAGTGATGGGAATTAGCCATTAGGTGAATACGTCATGTCACATGTGATCAGGGTTGAATAATCTCATAATACTGGGTTTGACCCTATTGCGCAACTCTCGTTTGAGTTTAACCGTTGTAGGGACGAGTCTTTTACTCGAAGGATTATCTGAGCCTCGTCACATGTGATGGTATTCAGGTGATGGCTAATTGGCATCATAAAGAGGCCTTCATCAGCTGAGGACTGGTTTGGGTGGAGTCAGAGGTTTTTCTAGGGTAAGCCTAGGATGAGATAGTGCTGGGAGCAGTAGTAGTAGAAAAAAGGACCTGGTGGAGTCGAAGCAGTTCTTAAGGAAAGTACGGATAGATGTGGAAGGTAGTATAGGCCCGTACTACTGAAAGCAGAGGATCCGTACTCGATTCAAGAAAGGCCGAGACGAGACCGGGGAACTTGTAGTGTGTGTATGTTTATGATCCCTCAGTAGTGACGAGTATTTTGATAGTATTGTGATATGTTTTCAGCATGGTGACATTGCGAGAGAGACCAGTGGGCGGATTAGGCGCCAGAGAGGGATTAGGCTTGGGTTTAGGGTCCGAGCAGCTCGAGGAGCGAATGAGGGAGTTGATATCAGCTGAGGTTACGCGCAGTATCTTAGATCAGACTCCTGTGATTTTTGGCACGGTCAAGGAGGGTATATTGGAGATCTTGGATGAGAGGCTGGGAGCCTTTCGTACCGAGATAATGGCTTTGATGGGAGCGCGTACTATGACATTCCGAGAGTTTAGAGCTTGCGGAGCGCCAGATTATCATGGGGCTAGGGACCCCATCGCTAGAAGTAGGTGGTTGGCCGATGTTGCCAACGCATTCCGTACTAGTCGATGCCCCGAGGGGGACAAGGTCAGACTCGCCTCCTGTCTTCTGAAGGATAGAGCGAGGGATTGGTGGGAGGAGGTTGGTCATGCTATTGGTAATGATGTCGCGTTGGACGCGATGACATGGAGCGGTTTTTCGGCCAGGTTCAGGGCTGAGTTTTCGCCGATTATTGAGGTGCAACAGCTGGCACGGGAGTTTCAGGATCTGTCGCAGACTACTGAGACTATGGCGGAGATCACCGCCAAGTTCAGGGAGAGGGCCCTCCTTGTTCCACAGTATGTCGCGGACGAGGAGATGAAGAAGGTCCGATATCACGAGATGTTGAGGGAAGACATCAGGCAGTTTGTGAGCAGGTCCGGCTGCAAAACGTTGGAGGATATGAACGTACGAGCTAGAGAGAGGGAGATTGATTTGGAGCGGATCTGGAAGAGGAAGCCGGATGAGGTTCAGGCAGTCACGGGTTCGGGCAAAAGGCCCAAGGGGTCGGATTCGAGATCAAGGGATTACCAGAGCCGCGGCCGATGCGGAAGGTGCGGCAGGACACACGAGGGTGCGTGCAGGAGTGGTAGTGGTGAAGATTCAGGCTGCTTCAAGTGCGGCCAGACTAGTCATTTTAGCAGGGATTGTACTGCTACCACCACACAAGGATCAGACCTGATATGTTTTCACTGCAGTCAGCGGGGCCATAAGAAGGCCCAGTGCCCCAGTTTGCTTTCGGCAGGACGAGTGATAGCACCTGCCCCTGCAACTTTGAGGATCACAGACGGTTGTCAGGGTCGAGCGGAGGCGCCTGCGGTAGGAGGCAGGGCTTTTCAGATGACTACCATGGAGGTGAGAGCAGCGCCGAACGTTGCAGGTGTGTGTCTTTCGCTTCTCTGTTAATTTTCTTTTGTTCATGATTATATTGTTATGGCTCAGCATCATTATGGATATAAGTATTTCAGAATTGTGTGACTTGCTTGTGATTTAGTTATATGCCATCTGCATGCCTGGGTTAGTATAATGGTAGTTAGGGGTTGTGCCCTATTGGAGCGAATCACCTAGAATGCAGTAGCTATAGTATGCTTATGTGGGACTCAGTAGTGTCCCGCTAGATTCAGGAAGGTGTTATTGGGTAACGAATCGGTTAGATCCCTAGCTGTGGCAAGCTTGGGTTGTCAGCAGATCGATTTCGGGATAGTAGAGAAGATTGGGAATTTTTCTAAAGCATTGAGCAGTGAGGTATAAGCAGGATCAAAGTGGGGGAGAACCCTCCGAGCGTACAAGGGTATGAGCACGCATATCCAAAATGAGTACATGGCCGCAGAGAAGGAATGGAAGTGGCACAGCGATTGATGGGCTGAGGGGTTCTGGGTTGGGAGTTTGAGAAACTCCTCATCGGTTAGTTCATGTCATTGTGATGGTTAGTAAGTGGTTGGGAATTCAGGTTGGAGGATCGCATGTAGGACTCGAGTGAGTCAGAATGAGGATCTTGAGAACTGATAGCATGGGATTCTTTTGTATTAGCAGTCAGTGGTGGAAAGTGTTGTAAGACTACGGGGCAGCCTTAGCATTCACTAGCAGTCAGTGGTGGAAAGTGTTGTAAGACTACGGGGCAGCCGTAGCATTCACTAGCAGTCGGTGGTGGAAGTGTTGTAAGACTACAGGGCAGCCGAAGCATTCACTAGCGGTCAGTGGTGGAAAGTGTTGTAAGACTACGGGGCAGCCGTAGCATTTACTAGCAGTCAGTGGTGGAAAGTGTTGTAAGACTACGAGGTAGCCGTAGCATTCACTAGCAGTCAGTGGTGGAAGTGTTGTAAGACTACGGGGCAGCCGTAGCATTCACTAGCGGTTAGTCGTGGAAGGTGTTGTAAGACTATGGGTAAGCCGTAGCGTTCCCTAGTAGCTTCGTTAGTGGAGTTGGGGCGAGGCCCTTATCTCCTAGTGATCAGGTAGGGATCAAGAATGAGTAGTGGCTGAGAATAGTAGGGAGCTTGCCTGTATAGCCCTAGAGAGGTGAGACCTTGGGAGAGGCCGCTCCAGGATGTAGTTGGGTGGGACCCGTGGGCAAGGACCGTAGGTGAGTAGCAGTGTAGATGAGACCTGAGAGCAGGGTTGCTCAGTAGTATGGTTCGGGTGAGACCCGTGGGTGAGGCCCGTGAGCTTGTAGTAACACAGGTGGGACCTGGTTAGGACCTTAGGATCCAGTTAGGGGATCGAGGATCCCAGGTCTAGTAGCACCATAGTGGCTGAGTAGATGGAGCAGTATTTGATAGCTGAAGTTTCTTCGGAAGTCGCTGAGAGAGACTAGGAGTTTGTCCTTGAGGCTAGCAACCGGTGGGAGCCAGTAATCCAAATGTTCAGAGATTAGTAGGGACCAGGGTGGTCTCGGTTCATCTGGAAGGTGGATAAGGGTCAACAGGATTTTAGTCAGTGGCAGTGTTGGTAAGCAGACTATGGTATAAGGCAGCTAGTTGATCGGGGGTGCTATGCATCTCACAGCAGGGTTGGATAATCTCAGAGGGAAGGGTTTGACCCTGTTGCACAGCTCTCGTTTGAGTCTAACCGTTGTAGGGATGAATCCTTTACTAGAAGGACTATCCGAACCACTCGCTGCAATGGATACTCAGCACTAAGTTATAGTAGTAGGAAGTATCCTGTAGGTACTGGCAGTATGACCCGCACTAAATGTAGCGAGAGTAATGGATTCAGTGAGGGTTAGGACCTTCACATTGGCAGAGGGAGGTAGTTGGAACGTTTCCTTGGGAAGGCCAGAAAACGCACAAGGAAAGAGGGGGTGAACCCCTATGGGTTCAGTTTCAGTACTCAGGGAGTACCAGAAGGATTGTCAGTCGAGTAAGTTGTGTTCCCAGAATGTTCAAGGTTAGGGTTGACCCGAGATTATTATCCGCAAGGATTAATGTTAGTCGGAATGATCGGGCGGAAGGCCAACGAAGGTAGTCACGTGACTTGTAACACCCATAATCAGAAAGACCAAGAAAGGAAAGGAAAACCCTAAGTTAAAGGGTCAAATCGTCGAGTCCAGGGAGGAACTCGGCGAGTCGGAGCGGGATCCGGAGGATCGATTAAGTAGCCGACTCGGCGAGTCAGCAAAAAGGACTCGTCGAGTCCGGCCTGAAGAGGGAAACCCTAAATCCGGGACTTTGTGCACTATTTAAGCATCTCATTCTCTCCCTTAGGGTTCCTTACAAATTCTCTCATCCAGAATACCGAACCCTAGCCACCATATCCGTTTTTGAGCAAAGATCTAGCCTTGGTGTTGTGATTTGAAGCTTGGAAGAGAAGGAAGTTCATAGTGGTGCAAGAGGAAGCCTTGGATCTAGAGTTGGTGTGACTTTTTAGAGCATTTGGAGGTAAGAAGTCGTTACCTTCACTCTTTTGCATATAGTTTTCCCTTTGTTATGAGATTTGGGGCTTTTATGCCATGTCCTTGAACCATTTCGAGTTAAAGCCCAAATCTGAAGTTGCTACTTCATATCTAAGTGTATTCTGGCCTAGAGAGTCATAAAGTATCAGTCTTGGGGATGTAGGTGAAGCATGGTTGTCTTAAACCCGAGTTTGGAGTTTTTTGGGCCTAGATCTCCTTAGCTACACGTAAAGTTTGCACCTTTACGTGAGGGATAGGCTTTGGAGGAGTGGATCTACAGTTTGGAGTCCCTGCATGACTCAAAAAGCCTCTGAATGTACGAAGGACTGAATAGACTCGGCGAGTCCTTCGAGTGGACTCGGCGAGTAGTATGAAGATTAGAAGGAACTCGACGAGTTGGATGAACAACTCGGCGAGTCTATTGAAGATTGTCTTGGACTCGGCGAGTCAAGTCGCGAAACCCCAAACCCTTCGAGTTAAGACTCGAATCAGTAAGTTGAGTGGAGACTCAGTGAGTTAGGCAGGACAGACTCGGAAATCGGTAGACTCGGCGATTCAGGGGCTGACTCGGCGATTCGAGTCACGAATGGAAGGATTCTGAGACTAGGAACTCGGCGAGTCAGTAAGCAGACTCAGCGAGTAGGGTTGACGTGGAAGGTTGACTTTGACCAGGACTTTGACTTTGATCAGAGCGGACTTAGCTGACTTTCAGAGGATAGTTAGACTAAGTGTTATATTGATATTGGTAGCTCGGGGAGCTAGTGGAGCATCAGTTCAGAGAGAGTTGTCAGACAGCGGCCAGAGGGATTACCATCAAGTTCAGCAGTACCAGGTGAGTTTCCCTTTGTGTGAATGGGTCTATGGCCATAATGTCGGACCATGTAGATATGAGTAGGAAGACCCAAGGTTTAGCCCTAGGCACGGTATGCCAGTGTGATAATTAGGACCAAGGTCCATCGATAGCGGGCGGATGCCCAAGGAATGTGTAACAACGGAAATTTTCAAACAAAATTTTCATTTCAAAATAAAGTGTTTTCATCCAAAACAAGGAATAAACATTCCACGTTTCATGTCATAGTACAAATCATATAAATCCCAAGATCATAAATCATCCATCAGTGTGTACAGATCACGCCGGCGCCTTCCCACGGTCCTCGCTAGTACCTGAAACACATACACAACAACTGTAAGCATAATTGCTTAGTGAGTTCCCCAAAATACAACTTACGCACATACGCCTTTCCAGGCCCTGACCTTCCAGTCCATGTGTCTCAGGGGACTTCCGTCCCTGCTGGGTAAACCTTCCGGTCCTACCTACACCAACCTTACGGTCCACATTACAACGCCTTCCGGCCCATAACATAATGCCTTCCGGCCCATATCAAGCATATCATACATAGCACATATAACAATTAACTTATCACATAAAACACATATGTCTCATATCGTATCCGACCTTCCGGTCACACAGTCAAACCCTTTCGGGTACAGTATAGTGAGAAGACTCACCTCGTGAATATCGATAGCTAGCAAATCCCGAAGTCACTCGTGCTCGATCCGCCGAGCTACAATCTCCATATAACATCATACATCTCTGGTTAACACTTTTATCTTCTAAGTTTGACTATCCCTAAGAAGTCAAACATAGGTCAACTCTGGTCAACGGTCAACGGTCAACTTGACTGGACTCGGCGAGTGCACGAGGGCAACTCGGCGAGTCTAGACGTTTTCGCCAACTCCCTACGATTCCCTTCTTACACGTCGAGTGCTTCCCCTGACTCGACGAGTTCCACCTGGGAGAGTCGCGGGGCCACCCCGACTCAACTCGCCGAGTCTCAAGAACAACTCGGCAAGTCCCAGCTCGACTCAGTCCGCCTGTCGACCCTCTCTAACTCGTCCTGACTCACTGAGTCAACCCCTGACTCGACTGGATCACTCACTGGCCGATCCAAGGAAATCTTCAAGCTACTCGCCGAGTCTGCTCATCGGACTCGGCGAGTCCATGCCATGCAATCACTCAAACTTGCTTCTAAGGTCAGATCTGTTCCAACAATTCATAGATCTGGCCTTCCTAGACTGATTCACCACGTAAAGCCCTTATCTTGGTGTTCCCAATACACTCCATGTCTCATAAATGGCATTTTGGCCCAAGGCATAAGGATTCCAATCCAAAACCTCCATTGATTCACAGAAAGCTTGGGCAAAGGGACACTCTGGACCCCCAAGGGTCCAGATCTATGGTCTAAAACGCTTAAGGGACCAAGGGAGCACTAGATCTAGCCACATGAGGCCTTAATAAGCCCTAATCAATGAAAACATCAACATAGAAGAGGATAGTTCGAAGATATTACCACAATAACGATGCTCTGGACTCCAAACCCTCAGAAATGGCTCCTCTTGCTTTCCCTTTAGCTGATCCTCCCTTTCCCTTGCAAGATGACACTTCCAAGGTCAATAATGGCCTCCTTCTTTGCTCCAAACGCTCACACTCGATTAGGGTTTCACTCAAGGGACTGGTGAGCACAAATGACGGCCATAAGGCACTTTAAATAGGTCCCAAACCCGAGAAATTAGGTTTTCATTAAACAGCGCGGACTCGCCGAGTCCATATCCTGGACTCGCCGAGTCCAGACGAATCCCGCGTCCAGAATCGCGACCCTACTCGGCGAGTCTGAGCTCCAACTCGCCGAGTCCCCTCTCAAAACACCAAAAAATCAAAACAATAAAGATACCTGGAAATCCGGGCTGTTACAATTCTCCCCCACTAGAACTAGACTTCGCCCTCGAAGTCTCGCTCTGAAAATAGCTCCGGATGCTGCTCCCGCATCTCGCGCTCCGGCTCCCAGGTCATTTCTGATCCCTTCCGGTGTTGCCACTGAACCAACACCAGAGGTACCTCCTTGTTCCTCAGAACCTTGATCTTCCGATCCCTGATGGCCATAGGCCTCTCGGCATAATTCAGGCTCGCATCCACCTGAATATCCTCTAATGGAACCACTGTCGACTCATCGGCTATACACTTCCTCAATTGCGACACGTGAAAAGTGTCGTGGATCTGCCCCAACTCTACTGGCAACTCCAAACGATAGGCTACCCGGCCTACCCTTGCAATCACACGAAATGGCCCAATATACCGGGGTCCCAACTTGCCCCTCTTCCTGAATCGAATCACTCCTTTCCAAGGAGAGACCTTCAGGAGAACGAAGTCGCCGACCTGAAACTCAAGCTCGGACCGGCGTCTGTCTGCATAACTCTTCTGTCGGCTCTGGGCGGTCAATAACCTCTGTCTGACCTGCTGAATCTGCTCTGTCGTCTGAAGCACGATCTCTGTACTGCCCATCACTCTCTGCCCAACCTCTCCCCAACAAATGGGGGTCTGACACCTCCTACCATACAACAGCTCAAAGGGTGGCATACCAATGCTCGAATGATGGCTGTTATTGTAGGAAAACTCTGCCAAGGGTAAATACGCGTCCCAGCTACCCCCGAAATCTAACACACATGCTTGAAGCATGTCCTCAAGCGTCTGAATCGTCCGCTCGCTCTGGCCGTCTGTCTGGGGATGATATGCGGTACTAAAATGCAATCTAGTACCCAACTCCTCATGAAATTTCTTCCAGAATCTGGAAGTGAAGCGCACATCACGGTCCGAAACAATCGAGATCGGCACCCCATGCCGAGATACCACTTCCCTCACATATATCTCCGCCAACATCTCCGCTGAAGAACTCTCACTGATGGCAAGGAAGTGAGCGCTCTTCGTCAACCTGTCCACAATCACCCAAATTGCATCCACTCCTCTGGTAGTTCTCGACAATTTGGTGATGAAATCCATAGTGATCTATTCCCACTTCCATTCGGGAACCTCCAATGGCTGCAACTTGCCATGCGGTCTCTGGTGCTCGGCCTTAACCCTGCGGCAGGTCAAGCACCTCTCAACGAACCATGCGACGTCCCTCTTCATACAGGGCCACCAATACTCTTTCCTCAAATCCAAATACATCTTCGTAGCCCCCGGATGGATCGAAAATTTCGACCGATGAGCCTCTTCCATCAAAGTAATACGCGTACCACCCACAAACGGTACCCAAATCCGACCCTGAAACGTCATAAGCCCTCGTCCATCCGTAACGAACTCTGAAACCAAACCAACGACCCGCTCTCTCTTCTGCATCTCCGGTCGCACAGCCTCGGCCTGTGCCCCACGAATGGCATCCAATACCGGAGCTATCACGGTCAACCTCAAACATACATCTCGTAGTGGAGTGCTCTCCGCCCTGCGGCTCAACGCATCGGCTACCACATTAGCCTTGCTTGGGTGGTACAGGATCTCACAATCATAATCCTTGACCACATCCAACCACCTCCTCTGACGCATATTTAGGTTGGGCTGATCCATCAAGTACTTCAAACTCTTATGGTCCGTGTATATCGTACATCGAACCCCATACAAGTAGTGACGCCAAATCTTGAGAGCGAACACTACTGCCCCCAACTCTAGATCATGCGTGGGATATCTCGTCTCATTAGGCTTCAGCTGCCTCGATGCATATGCTATCACATGACCCCTCTGCATCAACACCGCGCCCAGCCCCAAAATCGATGCATCACAATATACTACAAAATCCTCCATCCCTTCCGGGAGAGCTAATACCGGGGCTTCGCACAACCTTTGGCGAAGTGTCTCAAAGGAGGTCTGCTGCTCAGGACCCCATGAGAATGTGACACCCTTCCGGGTCAATCTGGTGAGCGGCACTGCGATCTTGGAGAAATCCTTGATAAATCTCCGATAATATCCTGCCAACCCAAGGAAGCTCCTGATCTCAGATGGTGACTTCGGCACCTCCCAACTCATCACCGCCTCAACCTTGGCCGGATCGACCAGAATCCCTTCCTGGTTAACGAGATGTCCTAGGAACTGGACCTCCCGCAACCAGAAATCACACTTGGAGAACTTTGCATAAAGCTTCTCCGATCTCAAACCCCCAAGGACCTCCCTCAAATGCTCCTCATGCTGCTCTCTAGATCTCGAATACACCAGAATATCATCGATAAATACAATCACCGACCGATCCAACATCGGCCTGCATACCCTGTTCATGAGATCCATGAACACAGCCGGGGCATTGGTAAGCCCAAAAGGCATCACCACAAACTCATAATGCCCATATCGCGTCCTAAACGCTGTCTTCTGGACGTCCTCATCCCGCACTCTCACCTGATGATATCCCGACCTCAAATCGATCTTGGAGAACCAAGATGCTCCCTGCAACTGATCGAATAAATCGTCAATCCTCGGTAACGGGTAACAGTTCTTGACCGTCAGCTTGTTCAACTCCAGGTAGTCAATGCACATCCGGTGTGAACCATCCTTCTTCTTGACGAACAAGATAGGTGCTCCCCACGGCGAGCTGCTCGGCCGAATAAATCCCTTCCCCAGCAACTCCTGGAGCTGCGAGGACAACTCTTGCATCTCTGGAGGTGCAAGGCGATAAGGCACCTTAGCGATAGGCGCAGCCCCCAGGATCAAATCAATACCAAACTCCACTTGCCTCACAGGAGGCACACCCGGCAATTCCTTGGGAAAGACATCTGGAAACACACGTACCACCGGTACCTCCTCAACTGAACTCGGTCTCTCGGAAGTCGCTCGCGTATCCATCACATACGCCACAAAACCCTTACAGCCCTGCTGTAGACACTGCCTCGCCCTTGCGGCCGAACAAAAGGTTGATCCCGAACGTGTACCCTCGCCGTACACCGAAAGAACTCCCCCACTAGGGTCTCGTATAGTCACCAGCTGACGCTCGCAGTCGATGACTGCGCCGAATCAGCTCAACCAGTCCATGCCCACAATGACACAGACATCACCCATCGCAATAGGAATCAGATCAACCAGAAACTCAACCCCGAAAATCTCTAACACACATCCCCGGAGAACCTCCGTGGCACAAATCACCCTCTCGTCAGCTATAGAAACTCTCAGAGGCCGACTCAACGGCTCACGACTAACGCTGATATGCTGACTAAAGGCCAAAGATACAAAATACCGACTCGCACCCGAGTCAAATAACACTAAAGCAGGCACAAAGTTCACAAGGAAAGTACCTACGTATATCATAACATAAGCACAACATCTCAACATCAAAATAAATACATGAAATAAAGCATACCTGCCACAACATCGGACGCAGCGCGGACCTCCTCCGCAGTCAGTTGAAAGGCTCTCCCACGAGCCCTCGGGGCCTCGGCCTTCACCGGTCGAGTCTCAGTAGCCCTGGCAGCAGGTGCAGATCCCTAAAGAAGCTAAGGGCACTCGGCCTTCCGATGGCCAGTCTGGTTGCAATGAAAGCAAACCATAAACCCCTTGGGGCAATCCCTAGCGATGTGCCCCTCCTTGCCACACTTGTAGCAAGCACCAGATCGACATGTCCCCTCGTGACCCTTGCCGAACTTTCCGCAAGTGCGGCCCTTCGGACCCCCCGTCCTCGAATCGGCGGACTTAGTCCGCTTGGCTCCCGGCTGAGACTGAGCCGGCCGCCAATCCACCCTTTGAGACTCGGCCTCCTCCCTGGCCTGGGTCTCCAACTCGATCTCGCGCTTCCTGGCATTCGCCTGAAGCTCGACAAAGGTATGATATGTGGAGTTTGACACAAACTCCAGGATATCCCTCCTCAACACACCCAAGTACCGGCTCATCCGAGCCTGCTCTGTGGACACCTGCTCGGGGCAGAACATCGCCCTCTCATGAAACTTCTGCGTGATCACCGTAACCGAATCAGTACCCTGCTTGAGGGTCAAGAACTCCTGAACCAACCGTTCCCTCTCCACCGGGGGAACATACTCGTCTCTGAACATAGAGGTAAACCTCTCCCACATCATAGCTGAAATCTCTGCCAAAGTGAAGTTCGCCGTCACGAACTTCCACCAATCCTTCGCTCCCAGACGGAGCTGGTTCAAAGCGAACCGTACCCTCAGATGCTCCGGACACGAACAAGTGTAGAAGCACCCCTCGATATCAGCGATCCACCTCATCGCATCGATCGGATCCTGCGTCCCGTAAAACTCAAGTGGCTTCGTGTTGCTGAATTCTCGAAACAGCAACGAGTCACCTCCCTGTGGCCTGGCAGCGGCCACAGCTGCGGTAGCTGCAGCGGCTGCAGCCTCAGTCAACGCGGCGTACCGCTCATCAAAAGTCTCCATCAAAGTGGTCTTAATAGACCCGAACATCTCCGGAATCTCGGCCCGGATCGCCGCAGCCACCTCCTCATGAATCATCTGACGAATCTCCTCGTCACTCACACTGCTCGTACTCGGTCTGTGGCGTGGTCCAACCATGATGTCTCTAAAATACAACATAAAACTATCAGAGACTCTATCGAGTACAATCGTACTCGATAACGCAACCCTACTCAGTCTCCGATATCTAGGGATTCTTACTTGGATTGCCCACTGACCCGGTGCCTTCGGTAGTACGGGCCCAATACTACCGACCACACCGCATCAGCATTCATCCCAAGTCTTCCTCCCTAAACCCCGGATCGTGAGTACTCTACTTTTGTTATGCACTAACTACCCGCACGCCATCAAAGCATCTCATATCGACAGACTTCCCTAGACTAAGGCATCACAAATCAGGCCACTCTAGTCCTATCATGAATACCTAGTCTTCTAGCATGCATAACAATTCATATCATATCATATCTCTTAACATAACATTGTAAGGTATTTTGGGGATCTTTACCGTTCGGGCGTTGATTGATCGTACACACTGCTTCATTCTTGTTTACCACAAAATCATTTATAAAAGTTTATGCCTTTATTTTAAAAGTTTTCCTCAAATCCTCGGTTTGAGTTCAGTTACGCCCGAAGGTGCACCCGAATCCCTCAAACCAAGGCTCTGATACCAATTTGTAACAACGGAAATTTTCAAACAAATTTTTCATTTCAAAATAAAGTGTTTTCATCCAAAACAAGGCATAAACATTCCACGTGTCATGTCATAGTACAAATCATATAAATCCAAGATCATAAATCATCCATCAGTGTGTACAGATCACGCCGGCGCCTTCCCACGGTCCTCGCTAGTACCTGAAACACATACACAACAACTGTAAGCATAATTGCTTAGTGAGTTCCCCAAAATACAACTTACGCACATACGCCTTTCCAGGCCCTGACCTTCCGGTCCTACCCACGCCAACCTTACGGTCCACATTACAACGCCTTCCGGCCCATAACATATTCGCCTTCCGGCCCATAACATAATGCCTTCCGGCCCATATCAAGCATATCATACATAGCACATATAACAATTAACTTATCACATAAAACACATATGTCTCATATCGTATCCGACCTTCCGGTCACACAATCAAACCCTTTCGGGTACAGTATAGTGAGAAGACTCACCTCGTGAATATCGATAGCTAGCAAATCCCGAAGTCACTCGTGCTCGATCCGCCGAGCTACAATCTCCCTATAACATCATACATCTCTGGTTAACACTTTTATCTTCTAAGTTTGACTATCCCTAAGAAGTCAAACATAGGTCAACTCTAGTCAACGGTCAACGATCAACTTGACCGGACTCGGCGAGTGCACGAGGGCAACTCGGCGAGTCTAGACGTTTTCGCCAACTCCCTAGGATTCCCTTCTTACACGTCGAGTGCTTCCCCTGACTCGACGAGTTCCACCTGGGAGAGTCGCGGGGCCACCCCGACTCAACTCGCCAAGTCTCAAGAACAACTCGGCGAGTCCCAGCTCGACTCAGTCCGCCTGTCGACCCTCTCTAACTCGTCTTGACTTACTGAGTCAACCCCTGACTTGACTGGATCACTCACTGGCCGATCCAAGGAAATCTTCAAGCTACTCGCCGAGTCTGCTCATCGGACTCGGCGAGTCCATGCCATGCAATCACTCAAACTTGCTTCTAAGGTCAGATCTGTTCCAACAATTCATAGATCTGGCCTTCCTAGACTGATTCACCACGTAAAGCCCTTATCTTGGTGTTCCCAATACACTCCATGTCTCATAAATGGCATTTTGGCCCAAGGCATAAGGATTCCAATCCAAAACCTCCATTGATTCACAGAAAGCTTGGGCAAAGGGACACTCTGGACCCCCAAGGGTCCAGATCTATGGTCTAAAACGCTTAAGGGACCAAGGGAGCACTAGATCTAGCCACATGAGGCCTTAATAAGCCCTAATTAATGAAAACATCAACATAGAAGAGGATAGTTCGAAGATATTACCACAATAACGATGCTCTGGACTCCAAACCCTCAGAAATGGCTCCTCTTGCTTTCCCTTTAGCTGATCCTCCCTTTCCCTTGCAAGATGACACTTCCAAGGTCAATAATGGCCTCCTTCTTTGCTCCAAACGCTCACACTCGATTAGGGTTTCACTCAAGGGACTGGTGAGCACAAATGACGGCCATAAGGCCCTTTAAATAGGTCCCAAACCCGAGAAATTAGGGTTTCATTAAACAGCACGGACTCGCCGAGTCCAGACGAATTCCGCGTCCAGAATCGCGACCCTACTCGGCGAGTCTGAGCTCCAACTCACCGAGTCCCCTTTCAAAACACCAAAAAATCAAATCAATAAAGATACCTGGAAATCCGGGCTGTTACAGAATGGTTTGCATGATAGAGTATACTTGTTGTCTGTGTGATACTTGTATATGCCTGGTAGGGAGGTGAGTGTGGGCGAGGTCCTATATCTCACCAATAGCAGAGTGTGGACGGTGTTCCACATCTCATTAGCAGGAGAACAGGGGTGAGGCCCAAGTTAGGGAAAAAGTGAGTGTGGGTTGGGCCCGTACCTCACTATCAGTAGGAGCGCAGACGAGGTTCCATGACTCATCAGTAGCAGGACAAGGGCGAGGCCCAAGATAGGTGAGGCCTTAGGACAGGATCCATTAGTATATGTTAAGCTTATGTATTATGATATGCTTATGTGTTAGTATATGTTAGCAGGCGAGGCCCAGTGACAGGCGAGGCCTAAGTGTAACAGATCTGTATCCGAGCGGGGCTCGAAGCCAGGCGGGGCCTCGAGCGGCGAGGCCATTGTAGCGGGCGAGGCCCGAGGTAGTGGGCGAGGCCCATAGTAGCGGGCGTGGACCAATATATCCTGTATGTGTTTGTGCAGGGTATGTGGTAGGTTGGGGAACTCACTAAGCTTCGTGCTTACGGTTTTCAGTTTTCGTTTCAGGTACTTTTGGTAGCGGAGGGAAGAGCTCGGGGTGATCGCATGGCACACATCATTGATTAGTCAGCCTGGGATGTTTTGGTTTGATAATGAAAATATGTTTTGGAAATGATACTCTGAATTCATGTTATGACTTATGATATGTTTTTATGAATATGGTTTTGGTAATGATTTGAAGAAAATTGTTGGTACAAATTTTGGGACGTTACATGACTGGTGGGAGGAGGTCGGACATGCCATTGGTGATGTGCAGCTCTTGATGCTATGACTTGGAGTCATTTTACGACCAGGTTCAGGGTCGAGTTTGCACTTGTGATCGAGGTGCAACAACTTGGTAGGGAGTTCCAGGATCTCCAACAGACGACTGAGACGATAACTGAGATCACTGCAATGTTTAGGGAGAGGGCCCTTCTCGTTCTGCAGTACGTTGCGGACGAGGAGATGAAAAACGCCCGATATCATGAGATGTGGCGAAGTGATAACCGCCAGTTTGTGAGCCACTCCAGCTGCAAGACACTGGAGTACATGATTGCTAGGGCCCGAGAGAGAGTTGGATTTGGATATGGAGAGGAAGAGGATACCCGAGGGGGTTTAATTAGGGAGTTCGGGCAAGACGCCCAAGGTATCAGATCATAGATCTCGGAGCCAGCAGAGCCACGACCACTGTAACAAATGCGACAAGATGCACGAGAGGATATGCAAGGCGGGGAGTTCGGGATGCTACAAGTGCGGTCGAACCGTTCATGTGAGCCGAGATTGCACAACTACCACCACCACCACCACAACATCATATCTGATTTACTTTCAGTGCAATTAGAAGGGACATAAGCGGTCCCAGTGGCTGAGTTTAGCAACAACATGGAAGGTGGCAACACCTTTTCCTGCCACATTGAGGATTACAGATGGCCGTTAGGGTCAGGCTAAGGCGCCTACGACGTGGAGCAGGTTTTTTTTTAATTTACCATAGAGGAGGCACAAGCAGCTCCTGACATGGTGACAGGTATGTATCTTCTCCTTATCTCTTTATGTGTATTGATTTTTTCTTATGTTTATGTGTTTCATTATAGGATCGTTCTCATGAACGGTATTGCTGCTCTGGTATTGTTTGATTCGGGGGCTACCTGATTGTTTGTATCGCTCGCTCTTAGCAGGCGGTTTAGTAGAGCTCCAGGAGAGCTAGAATGTCCCTTGGACATCAAGATAGCAGATGAAAGGGCTGTCAGGGTTGTGAGGGTTCATCGGGGATGTACGTTACAGTTATTTGATGAGCAGTTCTCAGTAGACTTGGTTCCTATTCCCCTGCGAGGGAATAAGGTGATCATGGGTATGGACTGGTTGATTACAAATGGAGCAGTGACCGACTACGAGCAGTAACAGGTGAGGGTTCAGACTCCTAGTGGGGGAGAGTTAGTGATTCAGGGTGAGAGGCCATAGGGTGGACTGACCCTATGTTCAGCAGTGAGGGCAATACACTATTTTCATCAGGGTTGCGCGGTTTACATCGCCTATGTCATGGATACCCGGGATAAGGGTAAGGTGACGATTGATGATGTATCGGTAGTACGAGAGTACCCGGATGTATTCTCGGAGGATTTTCCTAGGGTACCTCCAGAGAGGTAGGTTGAGTTTAGGATTGATCTAGTCTCTGGTGCAGCTCCGATAGCCAAGGCACCATATCGATTGGCTCTTCCTGAGATGCAGGAGTTGTCTACGCAGCTGCAAGAGCTGCTAGACAAGGGAGTTATCAGGCCGAGCAGTTCGCCATGGGTATCCCCAATCTTGTTTGTGAAGAAGAAGGACGGGTCACATCGCACGTGTATAGACTACCAGGAGCTGAATAAGGTAACGGTGAAGAACTGTTATCCCCTCCTGAGGATCGATGATTTGTTTGACTAGCTACAGGGCGCATCTTGGTTCTCCAAGATTGATCTACGGTCAGGGTATCACCAGATGTGAGTTAGGGATGATGATGTGCAGAAGACAGCTTTTCGGACTAGCTATGGTCATTATGAGTTCGTGGTGATGCCGTTTGGGCTCACCAATTCTCCAGCCACGTTCATGGACCTTATGAACCGCATTTGCAGACCGATGTTGGATTGGTCTGTGATAGTCTTCATCGATGATATCTTGGTCTATTCCAAGACTCAGGAGCAGCACGAGGAGCACCTGAGGGAGGTGCTGGAGTCACTGAGGAGCGTTCTCCAAATGTGAGTTTTGGTCACATGAGGTGCAATTTCTTGGGCACCTTGTCAACCAAAAGGGTATTTTGGTCGATCCAGCCAATATAGAGGTCGTGCTGCAGTGGGAGATTCTGAGGTCTCCAAATGAGATTCGGAGTTTCCTGGGTCTAGTAGGTTATTACCAGAGATTTATTCAGGACTTCTCCAAGATTGCAGTTCCTTTGACCCGACTAACCAAGAAGTCAGTGACCTTCTGCTGGGGGGCTGAGTAGCAAGCAACCTTCGAGACTCTCAGACAACGGTTATGCGAGGCACCGATCCTGACTTTGCCAGAAGGAGTCAACTACTTCGTGGTTTACTGTGATGCTTCGATCACGGGCAATTATGGAGCTTGAACTTTTAAGTTGGGGGGGGGGGAGATGTATAATATGTATAAAAATTAGAGAACTGTGACAACCGTCAATTTTCGGTCAAGTCAAAGTCAACAAAAGTCAACAAGTCAAACCGGTCAACTCAATTTGCCGTGAGTACTAGAGTTTACGTCATGTAATTTCTAAACAACTCTCTATTCTAATGAGAGATCTTAAATTGAAAAGTGCATACATCTAGATCTCCTTAACCTAAAACGGTGGTACGTAGAGAGCCAAACCGATAAAACAATGTTACATACTCATCGGGAGTATGCAAGATCCCTAAACAAGGCTTAACGGGGTTTACGGACCTTGCAGTGCGTAGCTGGACACTCAAAAAGGTCACCAATCAAATCTCTCCCAAATCTCTCTAAGTATGTCAAATCTCTCCCAAATCTCTCTAAGTATGTGAAATCTCTCCCAAATATCTCTCCGTATGTGAAATCTCTCTAAGTATGTCAAATCTCTCCCAAATCTCTCTAAGTATGTGAAATCTCTCCCAAATATCTCTTCGTATGTGAAATCTCTCCAAGTATGTCAAATCTCTCCCAAATCTCTCTAAGTATGTGAAATCTCTCCCAAATATCTCTCCGTATGTGAAATCTCTCCAAGTATGTCAAACCTCTCCCAAATCTCTCTAAGTATGTCAAATCTCTTCCAAATCTCTCTCTGTATGTGAAATCTCTCCAAGTATGTCAAACCTCTCCCAAATCTCTCTAAGTATGTCAAATCTCTCCCAAATCTCTCTAAGTATGTGAAATCTCTCCCAAATATCTCTCCGTATGTGAAATCTCTCCAAGTATGTCAAACCTCTCCCAAATCTCTCTAAGTATGTCAAATCTCTTCCAAATCTCTCTCTGTATGTGAAATCTCTCCAAGTGTGTCAAACCTCTCCCAAATCTCTCTAAGTATGTCAAATCTCTCCCAAATCTCTCTAAGTATGTCAAATCTCTCCCAAATCTCTCTAAGTATGTCAAATCTCTCCCAAATCTCTCTAAGTATGTCAAATCTCTCCCAAATCTCCCTAAGTATGTGAAATCTCTCCCAAATATCTCTCTGTATGTGAAATCTCTCCAAGTATGTCAAATCTCTCCCAAATCTCTCTAAGTATGTCAAATCTCTCCCAAATCTCCCTAAGTATGTGAAATCTCTCCCAAATATCTCTCTGTATGTGAAATCTCTCCAAGTATGTCAAATCTCTCCCAAATCTCTCTAAGTATGTCAAATCTCTCCCAAATCTCCCTAAGTATGTGAAATCTCTCCCAAATATCTCCCTGTATGTGAAATCTCTCCAAGTATGTCAAATCTCTCCCAAATCTCCCTAAGTATGTGAAATCTCTCCCAAATCTCTCTTTGTATGAGAAATCTCCCCAAGTATGTCAAATCTCTCCCAAATCTCTCTTTGTATGAGAAATCTCCCCAAGTATGTCAAATCTCTCCCAAATCTCTCTGAGTATGTGGAATCTCTCTCAAATCTCTCTCGAAATCTCTCCCCGACTTTCTATAATCACTCGGGACATTCCGACCCCCGAATTTGGCGAAAATGGCCCAAAAACGGAAGTCTACGCGAAAAACGGACTTAAGGAAACGAACCCTCCGAACCGAAAGTACTATTCATGAACCGAACCGAAAGTACTATTCATGAAGGTCCGAACCGAGAGTACTGTTCATAAATCCGAACCGAGCTGTTGACTTATGAGCCGAACCGAGACTACTGTTCATCCGAGCCGAACCTCACATAGAAGGAAGGTCCGAACCGAAGTTACTGTTCATTAGTGTTCACTACAGTTCCTTCGGTTCTGGCTTCCCTTCGGACCGAACCACCCGACTTCGGACCGAGCCTCGGACCAGCCCTCGCTTCGCTTCTTCCTTCTGGCGCGCCTTCACCTCCGAAACGTGCACATCTGACCGAACTTCGCCCTAGGTCCAAAGAATCTCGCTGGAAAATTCATTTTTCACCCCGTTTTTGCGTATTTTTGCGTTTTAAACCCATTTTTAATTATTTTAAAATAGGATTTTCACCCAAAACTTTATTTTAAAATATAAGACCCCTAAATTAATGATTTAATCACATTTTAAGGGTAAAATCTTATTCAAATAAGAGTAGGTAAAGTACAAAGGTAGAGTGTTGACTTTACCTTATTTTATGACACAAGCAACCCCATACCCACTCCATGATTAACCCACACTCCTCCCCACCTTACCTTGTCACTTCCTTGTACTTTTTAGCCATCTCCATGTTTTGAGAGCTGGATATTCATCCTCTCTCCCCATTTTCTCTCATTTGTTCTCATTTCACAAGAAGATCAAACTCCTTTCTCTCTCACTTTCTCTCTCTAGAAATCCGAGATTCAAGGGCTAATCTTGAGAGTTTCCTCCATCTTTGGTAAGCATAATCCATTTCCTTTAAGATTATCTCAATTATTTCCACTCAAATCATGAGTATCTTACACAAACTCCATTATATTTGTGTTAGAGCTTCGAATCTTCAAGCGATTCTTCAAGTGTTCTTGGGTTGAACACTTCTCTTCTTCAACACTTATCTACTGAAATCACACAAGGTGAGTTCATACCCCTACATTTTCATGTTTTCTTAAGTTTTTATGGGGGAGGGGGGGGGGGATACAAGTTAAAACACCAAGAACATAACTAAAATTTTCTAACAGCTTTCATCAGAAAAGTTAGACTTCATTCACGGACTGTTTTGGACACCTTAAACATTTTAGTTTTCAAAACTGTTTTAGGTGCATGTAGTTCCACTTCTTAGCTTTAAAATGACTACTTGCACATCTCCATACGATTTTTCTACAAATTATGGTGATTTTTACAAAACTGCCTATCATTTCAAACACCAATCCGGACCAGTCTGTGAATATGGACTTTTTCACCTAAGTTACAGGTCATTAAAAATCATGATAAAAATTATGAGTAAACTAGACACATTTTGGGAACTCCCAGAATTTACGGATTTAGTTTTCGACTTCGTATGATTTTTCTATGAATTTTCAAAAACAGTGTAGAAAGGCTGAAAATTTGTTAACAGCTTGTAATTTTTACAACACTTTGTATTATGTTGAGCAAAGTGTATAATGTCAAGTTCTAAGTATTGAATGTGATATGTTGTAAATTTTATCATCATAAACTGAAAATAAGTCATTCATGATAAGATTATTCATTCATTTAGAACACGTATATATATATATATATATATATATATATATATATATATATATATATATAAACTATAATAAGCATAGTTTAATGGATTTTATAATCCTAACGCTTTTTCATAAAAGAGTTCTTATACATTACAAACGTTTTGGATAAAACTATAATAGGTATAGTTTTCAATACATCACATAACACACACGTACGAAAAGGGTACATTCATACAGAAAGGTTTTACACTCCCGCATACAACTTGTAAACTTGTTAACCTAAATTGTGAGACATTCTCTTTCCGTACGTCCGAGTGCGGAATATAAAATCCTGTACGTTATAATCAGAGTCTCCCGGAGGGAGAACGTGATAGTTGTATATAGATCTATATTGGGTTTGACACCCCACACCTTGCTGCTAGCTACAGTTGGACCTGCAGGTCTACGGGTGATAATTGTCATTTCAGTTTTTCGACGCCTGAGAAACGTCGTGGCAGGTTCATTTAGTCTTAAGTATGATTATAGCGGCTCACATAAGGATATAACAATACATAAAGTTTACGGGATTTTTATAAAACTTTAATGGGTTTTATGTCGATTTTAAAATCACTTTTATCTCAATAAGTACCGATATTACTGTCTACATTCGGTTTTTGGTATTTATGACTACACATCATTTGAAACCACATTTATAACTTTAAGTATAGACGATACTTGTTATTTTCTCGGTCCTGAGACTTAGGACTACATATACATTAAGTATTAACAAACATAAGAATTTGCGGGAACATCATTTAATTCAAGTGCGTTTATGTCAAATTAAGCACATTTTATTTTCCTTTAATAAGAAAGGTTACTTATACATTTTGGTCATCGGTTATGAGACTACATTACATAAACTTTATAAAGAAAATAACGGATTTTCTGAATACATATCATATCATTTTTACAAGGAAAACGGTCTATTTCTCCAATAAAATCTCTTATGAACTCACCAACCTTTGTGTTGACACTTTTCAAAACTACTTGTATTCTCAGGAATTCAGTGAAAACAGGAAACCAACAACGTTTTGAGGATGGGACGATAAATCGTCAAACAGTTCATTTTGTTTCATAATGTAATTGATTCGATTCATGTGAACATATACATTGGTGTAACTTTTTCAGTTATATTTATGATGGTTGTATTTACTTTGAGCACTATTATACTCGTTGTTGTGATACTCTATATGAAGTCCTCCACCCTCGAACGTTTCCGCCATCCTTGGTTTGGGGGTGTGACAGATCAAAGGGGCCACAGTCAAATTTTTTAGTTTTAGGCCTAATATGTAAAATTTGTAATAGTAATGGACTAGATCTAGAAAGACAGGGGGCATAGCCCCCTTGCCCTTGAGAAGATTCGTCCCTGATCACATGCATGGGTGCGGTATTGATGCAACAGGGTCACGTGATAGCTTACGCTTCGAGGCAGCTGAAGCCTCACGAGGTGAACTATCCGACACATGATTTAGAGCTAGGGGTTGTGGTTTTCACCCTCAAGATTTGGCGGCATTACCTTTATGTGGTTCGTTGTACCATTTACACGGACCACAAGAGTTTGAGGTACCTTATGGATCAACCGAATCTGAACATGAGGCAACGTTGATGGTTAGATGTGGTGAAGGATTATGACTGTGAGATCCTTTACCACCCGGGAAAGGCCAACATGGTGGCCGACGCCCTGAGCCACAATGTGGTAGCGGCCCCGATTCAGGATATTTGTTTAAGGATGATAATGGTTACTCCATTGTTGGAGCAGATCAGAGAGGCACAAGTTGAGGGCCTGAAGGAGGAGCGACGGAAGTGCGAGCGGATTATAGGCCAGGTGGCCTCCTTCGATTACGACAACTGTGGATTGTTGACCCTGCATGGGAGGGTCTGGGTACCGTACTGGGGTGGTGTATGGAAGATATTGATGGATGAGGCCCATAAGTACAGCTTCTCCATCCATCTCGAGGCAACGAAGATGTATAGAGATCTTCAACTCGATTACTGGTGGCCCTACACGAAGCGGGATGTAGCCTGGTACGTAGAGAGATGCCTGACCTGCAGAAAGGTCAAGGCAAAGCACCAGAGGCCTCATGAAAAGATGCAGTCGTTAGATATCCCTGTGTGGAAGTGGGAGGACATTACTATGGATTTCATCACTAAGCTTCCCAGGACCGCACGTGGAGTTAATTCGATATGGGTCATCATGGATCGATGACCAAGATGCATGCATAAGATAGTGGCACGTCATGGAGTTCCTGTCTCGATAGTGTCAGATCGAGATGTCCGTTTTACTTCCAAATTTTGGAAGCAGTTTCACGACGAGATGGGTACTCGTCTCCACTTTAGCACCACTTTCCACCCCTAGACGGACGGACATAGTGAAAGGATGATTGAGAATCTTGAGGACATGCTTCGTGCATGTGTTTTGGATTTTGGTGGCAGTTGGGATACATATTTTCCATTAGCAAAATTTTCGTATAACAACAACTACCACGCCAGCATAGACCGACCTCCCTTCAAGATGCTTTATGGGAGGAAGTGCAGGACCCCAATCTGTTGGGTCGAGGTCGGTCAGAGAGTCATGGGGAGTACTGAGGTAGTACTCAAGACTACAGAGCGGATCCAGCAGGTCCGGAGCTGGCTCCAGACTGCTCAGAGTCGGCAGAAGAGCTATGCCGACAAGCGACATTCAAACTTGGAGTTTCAAGTGGGCGATATGGTTCTCCTGAAGGTGTCACCTTGGAAGGGTGTCATCCGGTTTAGGAAATGGGGCAAGCTGGGTCCCAGGTACATCGGTCCGTTTAGGGTTGTGGCCTGGGTGGGCCAAGTTGCTTACCGATTAGATCTTCCAGTAGAGCTTAACCATATCCACAACACCTTCAATGTTTCTCAGTTGCGGAAGTGCTTAGTGGATGACTCAACAGTGGTACCCTTAGAGGATATTCATGTTGATGACAGTCTGAATTACATCGAGAGACCGATAGCTATTCTCGACAGGAAGACTAAGGAGCTAAGGAACAAGAGGGTTGAGCTAGTAAAGGTGTAGTGGCAGCACCGCAAGGGCTATGAGTGGACTTGGGAGCCCAAGGAGGAAATGAGGGAGCGCTACCTAGAGTTATTCGAGACAACAGACTTCAAGGACGAAGTCTAAGACAAGTGGGGGAGAATTGTAATGCTTAGATCCCTTGTACGCATTTAAATATTTATTTAATCATTTTCACAAGGCAACTCGACGAGTTGGTAGCCCCAAACTCGTCGAGTAGAGATTGTGAGGGACGTGGGGTTTGAAGTCTACTCGACGAGTTGGGAAGCATTGACTCGACTAGTAGGACTACCAAAATGAAACCCTAATTTTAATGGTTTGGCACCCTATTTAAAGAACATAACACCCCTTTGTGGCCTCCCTCATCGTCTCTCATTGTCTAGAAAACCCGAATCAGTGAGCTTGAGCTTTGTGTGAGTGTGTGAACCATTTTGAGTGATTTGGTGTGATTTGAAGCTTGTGAGAAAAAGAAGAAGCTAGAGGACTCCAAGAGAAGGTTGTAAATCCAGAAGCAACATCACATTTCCTTCACTATTTGGTAATCAAGTCCATACCTTGGCCATTTGTTTTTCTAGATCTTCTTATGGGGTAGTTAGGACATTTTGGAGTTCATGTTGGAACCATTCATGAGTGCAAGCATGAGTTGGTGTATCTTCTGCAGATCTAGGTCCTTGAGGGACTCCATGGCATAAAGGTGCCAACTTTATGGCCATGGGAGTCCCATGCACCTTATGAGCCACCTTTTTGGACCTTTTAAGCCAAAAACCCCATGCATTCACATAAAGTTGGAAACTTTACGTGACATAAGGACCTTAGGGGACCAGATCTATGTTTTGGAGGCAATGAACCCAGCTGGAATCGACTGAATGGATTAAGATCTTGGGAGACTCGACGAGTCGTTCATGTGACTCAGCGAGTCGGGTCGCGGTTCCCTATCTCTTTCTGTTAATGAGTGAACTCGTTGAGTCTAGGAGATGACTCAGTGAGCTAGACATAGTTCTGGACTTGGAGGTTGAATAACTCAACGAGTTGAGACGGGTTGTCCCGATTATGAGTAAGCAGAACTCGACAAGTCTGAGGATGAATCGACGAGTTGAATATCTTAATTGCGACTATTATTGGACAGAGATCTCGGCGAGTTAGGGGAATGACTCGACGAGTTGGATCGTGATTTAGGGTTCTTGAGTAGCAGAACTCAGCGAGTTGATACACCAACTCGGCGAGTTGAGTCAATCAGAATGCTGGCTATGACCAGTGGAAAATGGTCATTTTACCCTTTGAAAGATAATCAGATTTAACTAAGTGTTTTGTGTTGATGATAGTCGGGGAGTCGTTGGAGCAGCCATCAGAGATTCCTCACACGAGATTTCAGCAGACAGCTTAAGATATGAATTTTCCTCCAGTAGGAACTGGTCGAAGGCACCAATGTCAACCGGTTTATGTATGATAGCATGTACCGGACTTCGGATCGATCTCGGGGTTAGCCCGATGTAGATTATATGTTTCCGGACTTTGGCCCGATGCCAGGGCGGTCCCAAGAAGCGTTTATGTATGCTTGATGTCTTTGTGATTCTTGCATGTTAGGTGTTATGTGTTCCGGGCTTCGGTCCGATGCAGGGGCAAGCCCGATGCATGTTAGCTTATATGATATGTGTCATGTGTTCCGGGCTTCGGTCCGATGCAGGGGCAAGCCCGATGCATGTTAGCTTATATGATATGTGTCATGTGTTCCGGGCTTCGGTCCGATGCAGGGGCAAGCCCGATGCATGTTAGCTTATATGATATGTGTCATGTGTTCCGGGCTTCGGTTTGATGTCGAGGCAAGCCCGATGAATTTTTATATGCTTATGTTACGTGTTTATGTTTATATGCTTATGTTTTGTGCTTATGATATGTTGTATGTATGACGGGGCAAGCCCGATGCCGTGTGAGGCCCGATGCCAGACGCGGTCTAATGTCGGGCAGGAGCCCAATGCCAGGTAAGCCGATGCCAGGTTTGTCCCAATGCAGCTGGGTGGAGTCCCAAAGTTTATGTTATATGTTATGTGTATGGTATGTGGTAGTTTGGGGAGCTCACTAAGCTTCGTGCTTACGGTTGTCAGTTTTGGTTTCAGGTACTTCCATTAGGAAGGGGAAGAGCTCGGGATGACTGCATGACACACATCATAGCTTTTTAGCCTGTGATATTTTGTTCTAATATTTGATATGATATTTTGATACATTGACAGTTGTTATGATATTTTTTAGATACATGGTTTATGATTTTTATATGATGATTATATTTATGCTTTTATTAATGATTTAAAAACGAAATTTTTGGACCGTATTTTTGGGATGTTTCAGTTTTACTGTACCGGGATTTTTCGTAAACAAAGATATTGTGATTTTTAAAGTGTAAAGAAAAAGTTTTTTTTGTTCTGAAAAATAGGAGACGTCACAGATTTACTATGAATTTTACAAAACAATGACATATTGCGCACATTCATAGCTAATATACTTCCTATTTTCTTTTATCCTACATATTGTGTCATTAATCTTGTGGATTTAGTGTTTGAGTTCCCAACATGTTAAGTTCTAATTAATATCAGAAGAAATGCTTTAAGTATAGGAAAAGGATTCGAATAGATAACAATATCAAAACTTCACAAGCATACAAACAATGGTGCGTGATTGATTTTCGGGATCTTAGGGTTGTTTCTGACCAAGAAACACCTACTATATGGACCTAGGGTATTAGGGACACCTTATAGGATTTTAAACTAAGAAGATGAATATCCATAACCTGTCCATAACAACCCCATAAATAAATCTAGGTTTTGTGGATACATGGTGGGTTTAGATTAAAAAGAGGTTTCTTTGGGGCTCTAATAGTTTACTTGCTCTCTAGGATCATAAATCACACTCAAAAACCCTAAAAATCTCCCTCTCTCTACTTTGTTTCTTCTTGGCCTTTCTTCAACTTTTGTAGGACTTTAGGGGCAAAGTAACAACTCCAAACTGATAGGGATTATATGGTAGAGGGTTGGGAAGGTTTTAGGAAAGGTAGGGTAAAAATCTTGGGCATAATTGGGAGAAATCATGGTCTAAATCGACTTGGGTCACAAGTTATAGGATTTTTCACTTTTACTCCCTCAAGTTTGGCTATTGTTGTATTTAACCAAAATCTCATTTTTCTTAACATTTTTGGTCCATTCTAGATATTACACCTTGGTCCCTAACTTTGTTTCTTTTTCACTTCCTACCCAAAACACAATTGTCCTTACAAACCTGATATTTTCCCGAACTGATACTTTACCCCCTCAAGTTTTATACTTTCATATTATTCTAATTCATCCCCTTCAACTTGTTCAATGTTTAATATTGACTTTCTTTCCATTTTAAATTTACATTTTGGATTCTTATTAATTATAATTTCTCTTTATTAAACTTTTTAATATTTACATAACCCCTCTAATTTATTTAATTTATTTATTAAGGCTTAGAAATTTATCCTTAAATATATAGTTATTCCTTTTATTTATTGAAACCCATTTTCTTTATTTTATAACCTTATAATTCCAAGAATGGCATACCAGAATAAAAAATAAATAAAACTATATTTATTTAGAAAAATAAAAATGGGGCCTTACATAAGTTTTCCGGCTTGGTATTATAGACATTCTAACCATTGTCACTCATGCTATCTACATGTTGTGGCAGGAACAAGATGTGCTTGCATATGTTGAAAGTCACACTTGGATTCACATGTTCATATTCGAACATGATGCACCTTTGTCTAATAATATTGTACTTGGACCAATAGGTGACCCAAAATGTTGGGACAATTTGTGGACTGGTTTTTTCATCCCTTGCCACGTCTATGGTCATTTGGTGTATCCTCATGTGGGTTTGAAGTAGTGAGTCCGTGTTATGGATTTAGCAAGATTGGGCATGGTGTAATAACATGTCTATATGATTTTATGTGATTAAACGTTAAAATACCTTTTTGTATGTTTTGTTGGTTCAAACCTATATATATATATATATATATATATATATATATATATATATATATATATATATATGCATGTGTCAAATCCTTATATATCTCACTAGGATCCCAAGCCTAACATACTATTTTGATGTGTTACACGGGTGATTGTTGTTAGGGGATGCTTTGCGATGTTTGAGAGTATAGAGGCCTTAGACTTTTAGCCATTGTGTTATGTTCGTTATATCAGGAAAGCTTTTACTTGTGAGTTGATATATACACACTTGACATCCGATGAGTTTAAAATGAAATGTTTTTGAAAACTGGGAATTTCCACTATTAAATATACGATTTGTTTTAAAATTGAGATTAAATTGGTTTTAAAAATAACCAAAAATAAGGGATGTCACGCCCTTACCCATTTTGATATTACCAAGTCAGACACATTCAGTCTTGGGTATTGTATATACACATCTTTTGTCACATGTTAAATAAGTGTTAGAGTAAATTACATATTTTGTTCTTGATGTTTGTATCTAAACTAAAATGTCTCATGTGAAGAGAATGGTTGCAAATCCCTTTGCTTCTTAGTTTTAAGGCAGCAAATATATGTAGTTTACTTTACTATCTTATATTCATATTATTGATTGATGGTTGTGTTTGGTCTAATAATTTACTTCTATAGTCACTTCATCATTCAACTTTTCATCTAAACTGTAATATATGAAGTTTTCTTAGTAAATTGTACCTAGAAGACTAAGAACAACAAATGCAATGAAAATGTGGAAAAAATGAGATGGTTTTGTTGAAGCTTGGTCAAGTAAAGATGTTGTCCGATGAAATATGTGAGAGAGGTATATAAGCAAATTCCATGACACTCCCTTCACTAAGTTATGAGTTTTTTAACGATCATATTCAAAAGGTATGATAAGGTGCTTATCATGATTTTATAAGGGACTCTTGAGGTTGAAAAGGGAATTGAATAAACTAGTGTAAATGTGGGATATGCTAGGATGAGGATGTGGGTTGATGTATTTATTTGTAAAGGATATTATGTAAATTGTAAAATTAAATTGTTATATATAGAAAACAAATAAGTTTTGATATGAATTTTATTTGATTATAAAGATTATTGTATATTTGTTTTATAATTTTTTATATATAGGTGTTTTGTCTATAGTACGATATATTTACATAGGGGCATTATTTTTCTCCAACGACATGTTCTACTCTACCAAAATCTAACATTGTACAGCAAAAACAAATATTTCATTAGTATACTTCGACCAATCCTAAACTGCAAACTTAAAGCTACACTCTTACAACAATACTCGTGAAATGAATATAGGAAGACCTAGCCAATTGAAAAGTCTATCACAATATCCATATTGGTTATGAACGCTAATTCACTAGCGTTCTTGAGATATTTCTTTAGCCTCCGCATGAACCAAATACAAGAGTCGACACCATCCGTCACGCCCAGATAAAACGTTACATGCAGGGTCTAGTTGTTTTCATCCATAGTAACCACTATGAAAATTAACCTTAGGTAGTCCTCTCTCAGATGAACACTCCCTATATAAATCACCAAGATCATTGTAGAATATATATACAAGGAATGCATTAACCTATATTTACTTGCCACGTCAATTGTAACCAAAATTTAATAGCTAAGATTTGACAAAATGTTTCTTAACACACATCTAAGAGCCATAAGAGAAAGCTGAAAACAATCCATAACGACTGATGTTGGTAAAACTATTGAAGTTGTTTTTTTAAGCTTATGTAAGTAAACATGAAGATTGTCAAAGTTTTTTTTTTATAGTGATCACGATATGAGCAACCCATTTTATAAATTCTAAAATACAATTACAAATCTTTGTTATAAGTGAAAGAAAAAATGATGGAAAATATAACATATGTAGTTTAAAATAATTTGAAATAAGTGTCAAAAATTATGTGTCCGGACATGTCCATACATATCCGAAATGTAAGTCTGACATATTGACATTTGACAGTACGACGTTGAGTCTGCTAGTTCGGAGTTGATTATGTCATGCCATAGTGTACAATGTCAAATTCATGGACAACTTTACGTCAAAAGTCACCCAATCCATGGTAACTTCAGAATACAGTGTTCGGAAAAAAATTTATTTTTGTTAACAAGATTTCAATTTCCCATATAAATTAAACATATTATTATTTCTAACCCAAAGGTTTAATTTAAGTATCGAAATATAAGTTATCTCTTTTAACTAAATTTTCCATTTTTATATAGTATCAAAATAACCGTTTTTCTTTTTTTTTTCCTAAGGAAAATATAAACGTTTATAAAGTATTGGTTGATATTTGGAAGCAGTTTAATGCATTTATATCCTTTTGTTTTCATAATCCACTTTTTTTTTTAACTTTCGATAATACAAGATACGTAATCTTCTTCAATTCGAAATCTAGGGTTTCACTTCATTGATCTTTCAAGCTTCTTGTTGCGTTTCTTGTAAGCAGTTCTGCGGATCTGAATTCAGATCGTTTGAAGATGTTTTGGCGTATGACCGGTTTGTCTACTGTATCTCCGGTAAGCGCTTCATTGTTTTTTGAATTTTATAGCTGCTTATGAGCATCTCTTTGAACTGTGGTTTAGATTGATCAGCATTTAAACTAATAGCAAGTATGTGCCGTTTGTTGAGGTGTTTTCTTTCTTTTCTCTAAAGCCCTACATATCGTGAAGGTGTTCATACTTAGCCATTGAGTTTTCTTGGTATTATAGTGAATTCCCCTTTGGTTTTAGGTTTATAAGGTTGGACTCATTGAAAGGAGTTGCATCTGTTTGTATAAATGAACCAGTCGGTATCTAATGCAATAGTGTGATTGAAATAACCTCAGAATGGCGAGCTGTGTAATTGATCACGTCTGATACTCCATGGAAGCATTAATTAGAATCATGTCAAATTTACATAGGGACGCTTTTGGACCCTTGTATTCGTTATTGTTCTGGATTAGTTGCAGGAGGTCTATGTTGTTATAAATGCTTTCAAATTCCCTAGGGTTTTAAAAGAGACTGTGTACTCATACTCTTGAAGAAGCCAATACTGCATTTGGATTAGCCTACCTTGCTATAGTCATAGCTATCTCACATGTATACTGGTATATTGCAACATTGTCCTCTGGTGGAGGTATAGTCTTGTAACAGAGTCACTCCCTTCGAAGTGTGTACCATGGCTTTTTGTTCCCTTTGACATGGCCTTATATAGAGAGAAAATAAACTAGCATGAGTGATAAACTGATAACCTGTAAGATCTTCTAATCACTCATTTTACTTGCATATTTTGTTTTAGTTTTGTAGTTAAATGAAAATAAACCAACCATATAATATGGAGTTTACATATAATGGACCTGGATAGGTAATTATTTTTTTCAATTAAGGAGAAAGGTTTGGGTAATCATCAGTAGATAATGACAAAACAAGAGATCTGAGTTCATCTGATATATCTATCCAGATAAGGATCTGTGATTATACTTGATTATTAGTTTGAAGTTTTATATATTTTAATATTCATCTAGTTGCTTGTGGTTTTATTTATGTGGATGCATGCATACTTTTTTTAAGCTAATGGATTTGAACAAGAACTTAAAACATTTGACTTGGGCCTTAGTTTTATAGAAGTTATTGGTAATGGGATCTAAATCACAAATGGGAAAAAAGTAAATTGGGATTGTAAACTTTCCAAAAAAGGAAAATCTGCATTTTCAGAGACAACCCAAAATGGAGTGTTGATTTATTGTTATATTGTCTATATTTCTGCTCAACTTTTTATTAGACTGGGAAGATTTAATTTCCTACAACTTTGACTTTTTATGGTCTTGAAATTAAATCGATTCTTTTTTTGAATCCAGGTGGACACAATCTTGGATCAGGAAAACTTTACACTAGAGGAGCTTCTTGAGGATGATGAAATAATCCAAGAATGCAGAGCTCTTAATAGCCGACTTATCAATTTGTAAGCTAAAATGTTCTTTCTAATTCTAGCAACCTCTACCATTCATAACTCATTGGTGGTATTATTATTATTATTATTATTATTACAATTTACAATATTGTATATAGTGGTTCATATGCCTTTATGTTCATTTATTGTCTAAATTACTTCTTGTTTTATTTCAGCTCCTTTAAATCTATTTGAGCACATCTTGGCTTCTTGGATTCTGTATGTTTTGCAGAGTAGGCATCTTGCTGCTATTTGCTGATAAACAAGGCTTGAGTCATTATTTAATAATCTAATAGTAAATGCAGCTTAGTGACCTTTTGATGCATTATAGTGATACATTCATATATTAGGTGCTCTTTTTTGTATTTTCTTTTGCATGGGGTGAACTGACTCTTTTCTTGACTTATTCAACTTGTGAATTACTGAATTTGGTATTATTTGTTATACTAATGCAGAGTATTTGTTATATAATGCTCTTGATCTTTATTTTTTCTTGGAATTTAAATGTAAATTCAATTGCTGTTCATTGTAGTTTGAGGGAAAGGACTCAAATTGAACAGCTTTTGCGCTACATAGTGGAAGAAGCCCCTGAGGATGCTGCAAAAGGACGTGCTTTTAAGTAGGTATCCATGGGCCCACATGGAAAATATGTTTCTTTCATATTTATATAAATATAATTCACCAACATATTTTTATTTGTTTATTTATTAGGTACCCGTTTATTGCATGTGAGATATTTACCTGTGAAGTTGATATCATACTCAAAACCTTGGTAGAGGACGAGGAGGTAAAAAACCATTAGTATCTTATCTTTTAGCTTATAAGATCAAGAATCAAAAAGTATTGAGTATTTTTTTTTACTTTTATGTTTACTATGATGATGATAATAAGTTCATTTCTTTTTCAGTTGATGAACTTGTTGTTTTCCTTCTTGGAACCAGAACACCCTCATTGTACCCTATTGGCTGGTTACTTCAGTAAAGTAATTTTTTTTTTCTTTTACTTTTATAAAAATTCATACTTCTAATTTTCCAATTTGACTTTTAAGATGGATGATCATGTGTTATTGTTGTCTTATGTAGGTTGTTGCATGCCTGTTGTTGCGGAAATCGGCTCCTTTAATCAACTACATTCAAGTTAGTTCACCAATCACCACATGAGTTCTTTTTACCTTTTTACCCTTGTATATATATTCATAATATTTTTGATATAATTACATAAAAAAGTTGTTAACGATTATGTAATCAGGCCCATCCAGACATTATCCAAAAGCTGGTTGACCTAGTAGGAATTACATCCATCATGGAGGTGTATATAATTATTCTCTAACTTTTTTATTCCTTACTTTTTTTTACCGTTTTACCCCTGTATCTTTACCCCTTCTAATCCAAAATATTTTTACTGAAAACAGGTGCTTATTCGTCTAATTGGTGCTGATGAAAATCTCTACACCAGTTTTGCAGACTCAACAAAGTGGTTAGAAGACATTGATGTGTTAAAAATGATTGTTGATAAATTCAGTTCTTCAGTAAGTTATATATTTAATTTAAAGTTTTTACTTGAAAAAAAATATTGTTTCAACTAAAATTTGAAAACTCAAAAACTCTTTAAGGATTCTCCTCAAGTGCATGCGAATGCAGCAGAGACACTTTGTGCTATAAGTAGATATGCTTCCCCAGTTTTAGGTGCTAAAATATCCAGTCCAAGGTTAGTGTCAAATGTCGATAATGCCCTTTAGTTTTTACTTTTTTTTTTTTAATTGGCTGTTTGCAGCTGATGATCTCTACTTTATAATAAAAGATTGTTTTTTCATGTGTGGTTTTTCAGTTTCATAGCAAGATTATTTCATCATGCATTGGGGGAATCAAGGCCAAAATCGGTTTTAGTGAATGCATTGTGTGTATGTATATGTTTGTTAGATCCAAACAGACAAACATCTGCAACATCTTACTTCTATAATCGACAATTGATTCATAATTCATCAGTAACAACAAATCCAGAGATTGTGGAAGGCATGTTGGAGAGCTTAGGTATGTTAAATTAGTGAATAAATTCAAGTTTTGTACCTTTATTTTGTAGACTTTTCTCCATTATTGTAGAATGGTTTTTGGAATAAATGGAATTTGTCAAAGGAATTATAATCTATCATGCATATGGAATTCAAGTTCATTCCCTTTCTTGGTTTATATATATTAAGAAAAATCTAAATTAAAATTTTTTATGCTTATTTATTTCAATATATATTTTTAAGTTTTATATATGAAAAAGAGAAGTTTGATAATTTTTGTAAATTTTATTTATATTATATAAAAATATATAATCAGTTTTTTCTCTTTATTTATTACAATATATATATATATATATATATATATATATATATATATATGTGGGTATTTTGGTCTTTATGTTAATTTATTATTTTGATTTCTATATATCAAATAATAAAATTTGAATATTTTTTTTATTCTTTATTCACAAGTAAATATTATTTTTATATAATATAAAAATACATATTACATAATTAAATTTTTTATTATTATAATGACTGATATATATCGGGGGGTATTTTGGTCTTCTATTATATAAGGGAAGGATTGTAATTTAATTCCTTCCCACCACCCCTAGGAATGATAAAAGTCCATTTGAAGGATTCCAACAGAATTGAATTCCATCCATTTGCAACCAACCATGCCATGGAAATATGGAATGGAATCTCGAATTCCGATTCCATGAAACCAAACATGCTCATATAATAAACTGTGACATCTAAAACTTGTCTTACTCTTTTACATTGGAATTTACTTATTTATTAAACCATATTCTATCATGTCACTTAATCTACTCTTTTACATTGATGAAGCTACTTTCTCATATGCAGGAAATTTGTCAAAGCTGTTGGAAGTTTCAACAGACGAAAACGTTTTACTAACAACATATGGCAAGTTGCAACCACCTCTTGGGAAACATCGCCTTAAGGTATCTTTGCCTTTTACAACACTCATTAATCATTATCTTTGATTCTTTTCCATGTATATACCCTTTTCATTGTTGAAGTAGTAGTATAATACCCCATCTTGAAGCATCTTATTATCTTGAAACTTGAATTTTTCAGATTGTTGAATTCATCTCAGTGCTAATGAGTGTTAGAAGTGAAGCTGCAGAGAATGAGTTGGTTCGCCTTGGTGTTTTAAGACGTATTTTGGAATTATTTTTTCAGTAAGTCTTCCATTTTTCCTCTCTCTATATATAAAACATATAGATTCACTATTTATATATTTATTTAACCTTACTTTATTTTGATGGCTTTTAGGTATCCATACAATAACTTCATTCATCACCATGCTGAACAGATTATAGTTTGTTGCCTTGAGAGCAAGAATGCTTCACTGGTTGAACATATTCTTGAGGAATGTAATCTTGTCAGGAGCATTATTGATGCTGAGGGAAACAGTGCATCGAATACTGACAAAAAGACTGATATGGTAAACTTTTATAATCATTTTTTAAAGTTCAATTTGTGTTTTGTGAAAATACATATGAAAATTTTGATTTGAATTTGGTGAATATTGTTTCAGCCAACAGTCCTTGCTGAAGGAAGAGTGCCACCTAGGATAGGGAATGTTGGACACATGACACGTATAGCCAACAAACTCATCCAATTAGGGACTGATAACACCTATATACAGACACATTTGCAGGTTACTTTCTCTATTTCACAACTTTAAAAAAGTGCTTTCTTTATCCACACAACACTTGTCACTTTTTTTCTACTTATGTTTCATGGGGAGAGGATGTTTTCTTTTAGGGTTAAATTCAAGAAATAATAATGTACTTTTATTGATTTGTGTATTATAGCATACTACTTTCATTTCTTTCTATTACAACATTGTATTTTGAAAAATTCTACCCAGTTGTAGCAATGTTATCCAAATACAAAGCAATTTACACTGTTGTAATTGGGTAGTTTTTTCAAAGTATAATGTTCTAATAAGAAGCAAAATTAAAGTACAATGCCTTAATAAGATAAAAAAGAATTTGTAAATTCAATGCTTTAATAGAAAGCAATGGAATTAGGATGCTATAATAGGAGTCTTTTTGTTGTATTTTGAAAATGTATAAATTTTTGACAGAATAATAGCGAATGGGTAGAGTGGCATGCAAATGTACTTGAGGGACGCAATGCACTTGAAAATGTCTTACAGTGGGCATGCGGGTAGGTATTCTACATTAACATTTGTTATCTATGTTGCATCATAGTAAATGACTATTTTGCCCTTGTGTCTAGAATTAATTGATTTACAAAAATGTTCCTTTCACTTGTCCAAATCTACAGGAGACCTACACCACTTCATGATCCAAGTAGGGATAGTGATGATGATGATTACCATGATAAAGATTATGATGTGGCAACTTTAACCAATAATCTAAGCCAGGCGTTTGGGTACGGTTTCTATGAAAATGCTGATAGCAACGAGGTATCCAACTTTTTTATTATAATTTTGCTTGCTCAACTTTTTGCTACAAAATTATCCATTTGCTTGTGGATATAAATGATAAATATTAAATAACCATCATACATGTTAATAGAGTTATAGAAAGAAAGGAATAAAAAATACTTTACACGTGCATTTGATGAACTTATAAAGTGGAAAGTAGTATTGTTGTATAATATATTTTATAATAATATATGTTACTATAGAAGTTTACTAAAAAAAGAAACTAAATCGACTAAATTAAGTCGATGTACATGGTAGCACATGCTACATGGTAGTCTATGTAATTAAACCATGGATGATAGGTTTTGAAGATGAACAAAGGGAAAGAAATCATGCCAACATATGTATCACAAGAAGGGTCCAATGTGTTGACCTCAAACGAAAAATCAAAGAAAATGGAAAGAGGAGAAATGTCTGAAATGCCCCATAAGGTTCTTCATCATGGTCCTCATGAGTACCATCATAAGGGTGCTAATGGGAATTATCCTAAGGCTCCTCAAAATTCAATACACGTACGGAGGATGAGTTTTATTGACTTTGAACAAGATAAAAGAGATTTGATGAGAAAGAAAAGACTAGTTGGTGAACATATAGAAGATCTAAAGAGGGAGATCAAAAGACTAAAACGACCTTCCTCTAAAAGAGACAAAGAAGAGAAACCCAGAGGTTTTGTAGAGCAAGTTAAAGAGATTATATATAAAATAGTGAACCGAATGAAGAAATGACACCCATGGCCCACCACTATCTATATTAAGTCCCTATAAAAGCACCTAAGCACCCGAGTGAGTATATAGTCATTTCAATACTCAAAATTAGTCTTGGTAGAAATTGTGTTTAATATTTATATATGCCAACTTTTGTAAAGATAATAGATATGAAAAGCACTAGAAATGAAATATATGCTATCTTGTATAGTTTTTATTGGAAGGTCTAGTCCCCGCATGAGTGGAGGTATGACTGTCTACATATGTGGGACCTGTTGGTGGAGGGAATTAAAGGGTGGTGTATGCCTTAGAATGGAAGTTTAACTTTATAAAATAGTTAACCACTTGGGTTGTGGTGACCTGGTAAGGCATGTGGAAGATATGGTGGATAACCTATTGACCCATGTTCAAATCTTGGCACTACTCAGCGCCTGTGGCCATGGAGGTTCATCTGCAGTGACTCTAGGGCATGAGGCATAGCCTCATGTTTGCAGCGGGAGATTAGTTGGTGCGCAAAAGCTAGCTCGGAACCCTCGTTAGGGAAGTTCCATTTCCAAAAACAAAAAATAAAAATAAAATAGTTTCAAATTTGTTTGGTGAAAGAGCGATTATTTAAAGGGTATAGGCGAATTTTAGTGGAATAGGAGAGAGGTTGAGAAAAGTAAGAAAAAAAGACTACCAATAGTAGAAATTGAAATAAGAGGATAGAGGAAATTGAATTAAGAGATGTAAAACCTTAAGCTAAGGTGGTATTTTTTTTTTTTACTTAATGGGGACAATACTTAATACAAATAGATATATAAGGGTGTTTCTTCTAGACTTAATACATACAAAAGTAGTGCTAAATTCATCCCAACAATTACCACATTGATCGAACTTATTAGTTCGAATTTGTTGGAGTTTGAGTTATATCCATACAAACATACATGTATGGATCTAACATGGTTTCCTTACTCTTGGGGGTTTCACTGTAGGGCATAGTAGTTTCTTTAAAAGCTACCTCATGCAAAGTGACAAAGCATGAGAAAGCGTGCATGGAAAATCAACACGTGTTTATACCATTCACGTTTGATACTTTTGGTTTCATTGTGCCAAATGTTGTGGAACTCCTCAGTAGAGTCCACCCCACCAACACCAACAGGTCATGCATAGTAATGTTAAGACCACAAGATCTATGGATGTAGTTTTTAAAAGAATTAGTTTTGTCATAAAGGGTTAGCAGTGCAACTTGTTGCGTGTTTGACTGCGACCTCGATGTGAAAATTCTTTTAAATTTGTAAACCGTTAGGTAAAAGGAATTCGTCATTCCTTCCATACACATCCATGGAATGACGAATTCCATCAAAATGAATTCCATCGAAACATGTAATTTGGAGGAAAATACCTTATTAGGTAAAGGGAATTCATAATACTACTACTACTAATATTTACTATGATAATAACATATTACTATTATTATTTTATTGTAGTCATTTATTATTAATATTAATAAGTTTTGTTATCATTATTTTCGTATTGTTAGTATTTTTTTCCTTTTATTTTTAGTATTTTCGTATTATTCATATTATTAAATGTATTATAGTCATCTGTGATTGTTATTATTATTATCATTACTAAAAAAAGTTGAAGCTTTGTCGAGCTTTATTCGGCCTTCAAAACCATTTAGAAAGAATAGATGAATTAAAATATACATCAAGATTTGCCATAAAATTCTACAAACATTTTAATTGCTTACAATGAAAGTTTAGTGTGCCCCAAAGCATGCATTTCATGTGTAGAATGTGAAAGACCTAGCAACAAAGGAAAAAGGGAAAACTATTTTCTAGTTTTTGGTGTGGAATGAGTTGTAATTTTATTTTATTGTTTTTTTATTGTCATCATGTTAATATGCCACATCACCAAATAAATTAACAAAGTCTATTTTCTATCAAGTGCTGTATGTATAAATGATTTTTAATGTCATTATGGTTCAAAATCTCATTTACTCATTAAATAAATGAAAATCATACGTCTTACTATATATAATATACATTTGTATTTGTATTATTATTATTATTTTATCTGTGTATGTACATGTCTATTGCCCTGTTTTTGTCCCATTAAGTGCTCTGTATGAATAAATGGTATTTAAAATGTACTTGAGAAAATGACATCACACTTGTGGAATACAGAAAATTTGTTAAAAAATAAGTCGTTCTTTCTGTATTATGTAAAAATGAAATACTTATATTAATATAGCTTATGAGATTAAGTCATGTCCCCTTTTAAGTCCAAAAGAAACAACACCTTATTCTCACTTTTGTCATTTTTCATCATTACTTATAATAACTGTATTTTTCAATAGTCTTTTCTTATTTTAGAATATTTTTATTTACAACAAAAAACTTTGGTTGCCTGTAAAGCACAATTTGAATTTTATTTATTTATTTTTGTGTTCTCAGGCTCATGGCGCAATGGAAGGAGATGATGAGGTATGTGTTTCAGTCTTTTATTTCATAAAGTAAAAAAATTGAAAGAAAAGAAATGGGAGTCACGTATTGAGGATAGCTTTCTTTAACAAATAATAATATAATTATTTGGGTTAATTGTGCATTTTGCTAACAACATTTTACTTTTTTCATAATACCTGCAATAAAGTGGTTTTTATAGTTTCATTCTAAGACCAAAAATATGCAAATATTTTACATGTAACCTGTAGAAACATGGTTGCATATATTGGTAAAAGTCAAAACATTGTTGTATATTTGGGGTTAATATCATAAAAGACCTTATATATATTGTGTTTTTTCCTGATTAAACCTCAACTTTATATTTTTCCTATAAGGAACCTTGCATTTTTCCTTTTTAATGTGGCCATTTTAGCATTTTTTCCTGAATAAACTTGTCAAATGTGAGGGTTTTTGCAGAAAGTAATAAAAAGTTGAGGTTTTTTATTTCAGAAAAAAAAAATACAAGTTGAGGTTATTTTCGGAAAAAAATGGAAAATTGAAGGTCTTTTTCAGGGAAAAAATAAAATGAAGGTTTAACTCGAAAAAAATGCAATATGTGTGGTCTTTTATATATGTTTTGGTTTTGTGACATGAAAAATAAGTGAATTTTTGCAGGATGTGTATTTTGATGATGAATCTGCTGAAGTAGTCATATCTTCACTTCAATTGGGAGATGACCAAGAAAGGTTTGTTAATTATCTTTATTTTTTCATTTAGCTCAATAATATATTCACAAATGTTTCCTATTGCCATGCGTTGGTTTCTGGACTATGATATCTATATGATTATTATTATTATTATTAGACAAATTTACAGTTTTGGTCCCTATGGTTTGACAGAAATGGAATGGTGGGTTAGATTTTTTTTTATATAATTAATAAAATTGGAAAAAAAACAGGGGAAATTAGTAGTTTCATATCACATTTGTAACAAAATCAAACCACGAGGACCAACCTCGCAAGAAACTGAAATCACAGGGACAAACATGTAGATATTTCCATAGTTGTCGTCCTCACTATGCCATTTCTGGTAAACCACATGGACCAAAACTGTAATTTTGTCTTATTATTATGATAATAGCTGAGTGACTAAATTGTTCAATGGATAAATGCATGAAATAGTGAAAATACATTGTGTTTTGTTTTCATCTGAAAAGTTAGTTTTCTTAAATGGTCAAAAAGTGTATATATATAATGTTTTAATCACTAGAGAAAATAATTAAAATGATTTATTTGTTGAAAATTTTATTGCAGGGGATCTCTTTTTACAAATTCGAATTGGTTTACTGCCGATGAAGAGAAGGTGGTTTCCGAACCATCAACTAATGCCGACTCACCTCCACCTCCACCCACCACCGAGGCGGCCCCTGGCGGTTTCACGCCGGAAAACAACAACGATGACTTGTCAGACACCGCCACGAGTTCAACCAATGATTCAAGACCCAGTGAGACCGATAAACCACCGGAACAGGTTGACCGGAAAGATTCCGATGAACCAGGTGGCACCACCACCACCACCACTGCCGCCACCAACCCCACCGGAACATCTCTGTTGAGCAGTGAACCCGAACCACCAAAGGTAGAGACTAGTGATAGGGGAGATGAAAGGGAGGCTTCATCTTCCACTGCCGCTGATGAAGTGGCGGCAGAGGGTGGCGGGCCGCCACATTCTGAAACACATACTGATGGTGAAGAGCAAAAGTGAATACTGTAAATTTTGATTTTTGGTTTTGGTGGGGTTGAGTTTTACTAAAAATGTATTTTTGAGATTAGTTTTGGTGTACATTGTTAACGAAATAGGGATGACAATTCTTTACCCATGTCTTAGGTTTTTTTTTTTTTTTACTAAGTTGACGGATGGTCGAGGGGTATACTAGTCTTTTCATTAGAAGAGGGTTTTTTGATATGTCAAATTCATTGCATACGCTCATACACGTTGGATATAACACGTTTATTGTCTTAGTATACTAGTATGGCTTGTTAATCACTTAATTGTATGATAAAAAAATGGTCAAATTTGTAGGTAAGTCATTATAAACGGTTATTTAAGAAATGGATTAAGGAATTGACCGATAAATACTACGTGATGAATTAATCAATTATTCAACGGTTTGTTTGAACCAAGGAAATGATTACTTGATTATTGGACTAGAAGTTCTAAACCAATTCATGTCAAAGGGCTCTAGTATTGACCCAAACAAGCCAACTAGTTTCTCCAAATATGGCTCTATCACTTGGAAGTTTTATTGTCTCAATGTTTAGTTATATATTAAAAAAAGTTTTATTTTTTACAAGATTATTAACTAACATGAACAGACATGGACAAATATGTTGTTAAACAAACAACACAAATAAGAAAGTTCGTTTCTTTATATGTTTGTTCATTCTTTTGTTCGATTAAACTTAAACAAACAAATATAAAAAAAACTTTTGTTCGTGTTTGGCAGTTCTGCCATGCCCAACCTGTCCTAGTCTATTCTTGTAATTGATCTAACCAAGATTAGTTATAATCAACTCTTTTAATAAGACAATATGATTAAATAAGGATTTTTATAATCAACAATCCTCATAAAATCAAGTTTAAATTTTTAACTATAAAGCATATCTTATATGAGTTTTATTTTATTTAATCGATTATTTTTTAGTTCAATATTTAATAATCAACCCAACAACTCTAAGAGCTTCTTACCATCGGATAATGTAGTTTCTAAGTCATTTATAACAAAATCTTTTAAAAATGATCAAATGGTTGTAACTTTTGAGTCAAGTATAACAAATCCTTTAAAACGTTTCATAAAGACAAGTGTAGATTAATCTGAGGGCGGAGATGCTATTCTTTGGGGAAGAATTTTCGGATCCTGGTTCTCCCCAAGAGTTCCTTTAAGTGTCATTACCCCAACATGTAGCAAATCTCCTTTGAAGGCGAAGCAATCTTTGGGAAGATGTCCAAAATCTTCGCGGTAAACACACCACTTAGATTTATCTTTCGATCATGATGCTTTATCGTTTCTCTTGGGCCATCTCGCCTTGTCTACAAGATCATGCATTGCATAAAGCAAACCTGAAACATTAATAAAAAAAAGTAGTCAAATATCTTGGGGTAATCTTCATCTTTCCTCCTCATCTTCCAGAACATTGACCTTGTGGTTCTCAGGCCTTGAGTAAGGTTTAGCTTTGTAAGATTTTTGGGAGCAAGATTTATTCTTCTTGTTGGGATGATCATCAGATAATGTTGGCTCTCTTTTGGATCTTTTTTTCCTCTTTAAGCTTGATGAATCTAAGGGCTCTATTTCTGACTTTATCCAACCTTTTTGCATGGGGTCATGACAAGATCCTCGTAAAATGGAGAATCTTTCTTTAGTCCCATCTGGAAGGTTTCCATGGCTGTTGCAACATCTAGATGTAGAATATTTAGGGCTTCCTTCACAAACCTGTTAACATAACCCCTCAATGATTCATCATTGTCTTGGGTTACTGTGTAAGGTCACTTGTTACTTTTTCAAAAGTTATACTACAAGAAAATTAATTATTAAACAAGTTAATGAGACGTGAGAAAGAAGTGATGGAGTAAGGAGGAAAATTTAGGAGCCAATTTAGTGCAGATCTTCTAAGGATTGAACCAAAACTCTTGCATAGACAAGCCTCCTTAAAATGTTGGGGAATTGGAACAACCGCCACATGTTCTCTATATTAGGCGGCATGCTCTTTAGGATCCATGGTCCTATCATACATTTTCATGTTCGGTGTTTGGAACCTTTTTGGAACTTTGATGTTATAAATACGGGTGCAAATCTTGAGACCCTATGGTTGAGAGGTGACACCTCTGGTGTAGGTTAAATCACGCTTGGTACACTTGAGATCATGTACCTTAATTGGCTAATTCCTTCGCCATAGCTGGACTTATCCCTAGATCTTGGGTATTAGAAAAGAGGTTGAATATCCCTCAAAGATCTTAGGAATAAGGACCTCCCGTGCTAGAAATTGCACCATCTGTAAAGATAGGCACCTGCCTTGATATAAAGTCTTCGGCTTTTCGTTTTGAAGATGTACCGCTTTCGAAGTTTAAGATCTTGGGCTGCAAGAATGAAGGTGGAGTTGGTGTAGTTTCCATAGGCCTTCTTGAGTTTGCACCAACTTCTTTATTCTTTCGAATAACATCTTCTTGGTCTCATCCTCTTCAGTAATATGTTGTTCCAGAAATGACTTCGGTGTTAGACCATGTGACATCCCCAAATTCACGGTCATTTTAAAATTTTTATTTATGCTTATTTAAAAATCAGAGTACCCATTTTAAAGAATAATATTACGGAATTTGTTTACAGAAAACATGATAAAGATATTATCAAAGCATTTCCAAAGAAATATATATATATATATATATATATATATATATATATATATATTATATTAAAGCATTGGGATGTCATCGTCAATACAGAAACATAAACATAAACATACCCTACATTCATTTATACTAGTGCTTTACATCTCTGTTAATCTCTCAGTGCAATGTAGCTTCGTATCGACATTTGTGATACAAATAAACTGAGTGGGTCAGGTTGGGAAACCTGGTGAGTACATAGGTATTGTAATAACACTTTGTAAAATCTATATATATATATATATATATATATATATATATATATATATATATATATATATATAGAGAGAGAGAGAGAGAGAGAAAGAGAGAGAGAGAGAAATTACATGTCTTCCCGATCCCAAAAATATAAATTTCGTACAAATTCGACTCCGTATAAATTATATATGATTTTTATAAGATATATATATATATATATATATATATATATATATATATATATATATATATATGTGTGTGTGTGTGTGTGTGTGTGTGTGTGTTTTGGCGCACTTATTTTTACGATTTACGAACGATTCGAATGGTTTTTTTTCTATTTTATTATATTATAATAATCATGAAACACATAATATTCATATAATTCTTCTCTGTTACGTCAAATAGGTTACATTTGTTGACCCTAACTATTACTTTGGTTAAGATTATTTATCCTCGATAATCTTCTATAAAAAATCATTTTTAACGCATATTATATCTTAATTGACTAGCCCAAATCTGCGAGTGTTACAATTATCTCCCCTTAGGATGGTTACGTCCCATAATCATCGACAAAACAGAGCTTGTATAATGACTCCGTACGTTTCCTTTCCATCTTAGGTGGTAATCGTAAGTCTTATGTCCTTTCAAATGAGTATCTAACTCTAGGACTCCTTGACTGTTGGCGGTTCACAATCTTGCACCCACTCTTTATCCCATGTTGGAATTTCAATTGTAATATTCGAGTTACAAAATCAATCCTTATTGGAGACTGCTGCTTCTACTTAAATAGACTTAACTTAATATAAGGTCTTTACTTTGATTATCGTAACAGAGCGATGGGTCATGTTCTAATGACCTCTCATCGTATGATGCAACGCTTAGATTCAGGTCTTTTTGAGTCAGATTCCAGATTGGAAGATACCTTCCTTCATGTTCTAATGTGATATAATCACATTCTAGCATGTAGCACTTCTAGCTATAAGCTTCTTATTTTGACGGTGATAGCGATACTTCTATTGATCGCTTCGATTATATTTTACTTCAATCTTCTGGCTTAAGTCAGTTGCTACATCGAACTTGGTTCTCTGAATCAAATAACATACTCATCTTAGTCGGACTCGATATGATATGACCACTAGGGTCAGAATAATAATCATCTTCTTGTTCATCACCGAATCGATGGTAACGACAAACATGAACAAAACGGTATCCATTACTAGTGCCTTGTTAACCTTGCGACTTTCCTTGATCCAAGTGCGAGTCTTGTGCTTCCGGTAGTATAGTCCTTTACTACCTTTCACACCTACTCATACTCGTCCCAAGTATTGTCTCGCAGTTCTCCAAGTCACCACACAAGAAAAATCATATAGCAACTTAATACATCAGATAACATAACCAAGGTTTATATTATTTCTTGAAACGGTTACATAGATGTTCAAGTTCACCCTACACTAAGCCTCTTATAACAGGCTACACCATGTGATATTATCTACATGGTTACTTTATATCTTGATCTTCGGATATATAGATCCTTACTCCAGGTCCCTTGCATCGTTGCTTGCTTCATTAAGGATCATATGGAATGCTCTTGCATTCGGCTTCGGCGGCACATTCGGCCTTGCTACCTTATTTTTCTTTGGGCAATCTTTTGACATATGCCCCTTGTCTCCACATCCGTAGCATACCTTATCATTAAACGTACAATCCTTGGAATAGTGACCGATCCTACCACACTTATAACAAGTCACTTCTCCGTAGCATCTCCCATAGTGCTTCTTTTTGCACTTCTCACACCGCTTTTCTTCATTGCTATCCCCATTCCTCTTGTTGTTGGGGTCATACTTCAGAAACCTATTTTTCTTGTCGGATCTTGAAGACTCCTCAAATTTCCTCTTCTCGCTAACTTCAACCTTGTTGGCGGTTCCGCCTTTGATCATTTCTTTGACATACTTAGCAACCCAAATGGCTGCCTCAAGAGTAGGTGCCTAGCATACTGGCATGATGTACTCCCATGGTAGTCCCTTTGTATACTTATCGATTTTTGTTAGCTCATCAGGTACGATGCACAATGCAAACTCCATCTTGTCTGTGAAGGCATTAGTATACTCATCAATGGACATGTTGCTCTTTTTCAATGTCAGAAACTGATTCTCCAACTCTAGCATATTTTGGGCTGAGTAGAACTTGTGTTTAAAGTGTACCAAAATTTTTGCTCATGTCAGTTGTAGTGGCTCATTGGGGCTTATGATCTTTCCTAAAGTGTTCCACCAATGAAACTGCCCCACCCCTAAACTGACGCACAACATAAGTAGTTTGCAACTTGCCCTTGCAACCACATGCTATGAAAGCTAGCTCCATCTTAGAGATCCAACCCATAACTCCAATTGGATCTTCTTTCCTAGTAAATGTTGATGGTTTACAAGTCGTGAAGTCTTTATACTTGCATCCATTCCTTTCAATTCCTTCATATTGGTTATTTCTTCTAACCACTGGCGGTTCAGCTTGGCTAACAATCCTATTATTCTTTCCTTCTTCTAAACGTCCCTTATTCAGTTCAAGTTGCACAATTGGCATAGTAGTTTCATCCCTATTAAGCAACATTTTCCTCATCTCCTCCTTTTATTCGGCCATCATAGCCCGAATCATCGCTTGGACTCCTGCCATCGTGATTGGCTCGGTTGCAGCTGCTACCTCTGGTGCACACTCAATCACTCGTGGCTCAGGCTGCTGGTTACCGTTTCCCAATCCGCTTCGATTTCTCACTATGTCGGTCTATACACCAAATCATGTGTTCGATGTGCAGTGATGAGAATTAAGACAGGAAATCTTTATTTACGAAAGACATATAAATCTCTTTATCATTCCGAAAAGTTACATGCTAGGTCTAATACCGTAATTAAACGTTTAGAAATCTGAACACATAAAGTTTCCAAATCCGGTCGGCAACAAACCATAGATCTGATCAAATAATGGCATCATAAAGCATCACAAATCATTTAGCACATAAATGCAATTTAGGCATCTTCCCTAAATAAGCTAGTGCTTGTGTCTATTCAGGTGTACTACCTAAAATATATTAGACACACTCCTCACGATCATCGCTTAACATTTTAAGTTTAAGTATAGAAATTTCCTACGATTCTTAGTTCGCTTAAACTAATGCTCTGATACGAACTGTGACATCCCCAAATTCACGGTCATTTTAAAAATTTTATTTATGCTTATTTAAAAATCAGAGTATCCATTTTAAAGAATAATATTGTGGAATTTGTTCCGAAGAAATGTATTTTGTTTATATTAAAACATTAGGATGTCATCGTCAATGCAGAAACATAAGCATAAACAGACCTTACATTCATTTACACTAGTGATTTACATCTCCTTTAATCTCTCAGTGTAATGTAGCTTTGTATTGACACCTGTGATACAACTAAACTAAATGGGTCACGTTGGGAAACTTGATGAGTACATAGGGTTTTCAACCTACAATAATATAGTTATTATGTTTCATCATCAAACAGTTAATCCAATTACCCATCCCCAATTATCGTCTTTATTCTTAAGTATCTTCCCTAAGAATCATCTATTCCTCAATATTTATTCCTAAGGGTTGTCCTAAGGAATAGGCATGAAGTCCATCGCTGCCAGGGTTTATATAACATGCACTAAGTTCATAGCTGCCGATGTTATCTGTTAGACACTAAGTTCATAACTGCCAATGTTCATCTATAAGGCACAAAATCCTTAGCTGCCAACGTTTATTTGTAAGGCACTAAGTCCATAACTGCTAACGTTCATTTGTAAGTCACTAAGTCCATAGCTGCCAGGGTTTTTGGAGTATATCTGGTGAACATATCGTTCACAACACCTACAAGTTGCGAGCCTGCTAGCATTCCACTGGACTGTCTAGAATAGTCCGTGGTTGTCATCTATACTCACTAGATGACTGGGCCATCGCTTGGGTCAAGGCTTCTCATCATCTTTCACCTCTCATCATCTATATCATCTTTCATCTTTCATCTCTCATCTCATCTTTCATCTCTCATCTCATCTTTCATATACCCATCTTTACCCATCATAATTACAGGTATAAAATATGTATACAGTTTAAATTGAATAAAACATGTATATTTTTTCATCCAACATAGATATCAAGAACACAAATAGTATGCACACATAGCGCGTAATTTATATTAAATACTTCATATCTATGTGTAAGATGAAAGTAACTATGCACTCACTTGTTAAAGTGATGTCTCGAAATTCAGGCAGCGCTTCGCTTCTAACAATCGTCTTTTCCTTCGAGGAAACCTAGTATCATTATTACTAGATTTTAGTCTAATATTTATTGTGACTAATTATTAGTCTGGATTTATCATTAAATCAAGGTCTACGAGCAATATTGTTTTTCTTGTATTATATAAGTGTTAAACAACTCTTTTCAACTACTACGTACAAATAGGGGCAGCCATGAGACACCGGAGGGCAGGATCATTTTGGCATTTAAGTTGTTCTGAAATACAATACCCCTATGTGGCCGTTCAAACCTGATTCCTCGTACCGTGAGTAGTTAAAAGGTATTGTAATAACACTTTGTAAAATTTATACTACTTAGCACATATATTGTTTATAGGTTCATAATAACGATAATGAACTTAAACATAAGTTATACTTAAAGTACAGTAAGCATAACTCACTTACAGGTGGTTTAGCGAGAAATCGAGCTTTGCGTGGGTAGAACTTCGTAACTGAATCTTTCTAAAATGATTCTTGTAGCACTTCAGCGCTCACCTTACTATACTAAAACTTTAGAAAGAAAATTCGAATCACAAGATTTCGATATGATCGGGGGATAAGAAGAGAAAGACCCTTGAATCAAGAGAATTGTGCAAGAAATATGAGAGCCTAGAGCCTCTTATTTATAGTAATTGAATTTTCAAAAACCACCCTCTATAGTTACTCATATGACCTTATAGTTATTTAAACGACTAAACACCCCTTTATAATACTATTTTAAATAGACTTAATGATATTTTTACTAAACTAATGTCGAAATTACTCAATACTAGTCTTATAACGACCGTATCGTCGATACCTTTCTAATGATATATACATATGTATATATATGTATACGTATATATGATTTATACTTTATTTTAATACGTAAATATGCTATTATAAATTATAACTCGTTCATACAAACTTCGTTTTTGACGTTCTTTATATACACACATAGCTATCGACGAGATCTACAACTTTCGTTTAGACCTCGTCGGCTAAATCCATATTTTTATAAAATCAAATGATTTTGCAAAAATCATAATTCTCTCATACGAACTACGTTTTTGACATTCTTTTACTCAAAATTCTTATTTTAAAGAGTACTATGATTTTCTTTTTTGTGGCTTTAGCCAAAAGTTAACCATTCTCTTCGTAACTTTTTACGTCATACATTCATTATGAACGACTAACTTTTATATCTTATAAAAATCATATATAATTTATACGGAGTCAAATTTCTACGAAATTTATATTTCGGGATCGGGAAGTGTAACAACCCGAAATTTCATATCACTTCTTGTAACTCAAATTGTAATCCAATTCGATCAACCAAACGTCGTTTCCAAATCCGTTTCCGATTTCGCCATTTAATTAAGTCATTAACTTATATTAAACTGAAATAACTTAATGGGTGTCTTAATGCCATTTGAAATCATTCTAACACCCCATAATAGTTATCGGAATAATTCTAGAATCGACCATATCGGGTTACGACAAATTGGCCGGGTGCGACCAAAAGCCCCGCCTAACGCCGGTATCGGGTAGAATTCCGTCGTGTCCAATTCCCGAGCACTATATAAAGGACTCAAAGCTTTCATTTGAAGCTTTTGGCCATCTTTCCTTAATCACTTTCCAACCTCTCTCCTAATACATAATCAATGGTCCAAAAACAAAGATTTAAGGCTCCAAATCAAAGAGGTAACATCCCTAACTTGTTATCTAGCCTCTTTAGCCTTCAAATTCATGTTTAATTTGAGTTTTAGGACCTGGAACATGTGTTTACGGCCAAGGATCAAGCTTGGGCCGTAAACACTTAAAAATGGGGTTTTTAAGCCAATTAACCCTTCCAAATCATTGTTGGGACTTAGATACGACTTTGAGGCTTACAAATCAGGAATTGAAACACTTAAAACATGAATTTTATGGAAAAAAAGAGAGTTTACGGCCAAGGCATGTGCTTGGGCTGTAAACTCCTCAAACATGGGGAGTAAACACATTTTTACATGTTAGTTTGCCTTGAAACTCAACCAATAGCCTTGGAATAAATCATAGAACCATCTAAAATTAGTTTGGGGGCCTTAAACATAACAAAACACTAAATTTAGGAGTTTACGGCCATAGCACATACTCTTAGGCCGTAAACTCATAAAAGTGTGTCAAATGATGCCCTTAAACCACCCCAAGGCTTGGAAAAATTACTAGAATCACATGTGATTGTCCTAAGCACCTCAGATGAATTTTGGTTTAAGCTTGGGGGAGTTTACGACCGTAAACTCCATGTTTACAGCCGTGAAATCCCATAAATGGTGTATAAATCCAAACAAATTAATCCAAGGCATTTTAGAAATTCATTCCAACATTCCTTTGTCCATTTAAGCCATTTTAGCACCCAAAACTACCCAAACATGAGTTCACGGCCGTGAACTCATGTGTGTGTGTGTGATATATGGCCGTAAACTCCCTAATATGTTTACTCTTGGGGAGTAAACTCAAATCCCAAGTCCCTAGTATCATTACACGTCCGAAGATGTCACCCCGGTCACTCCAAACGCTCATTTTGAGGTGTTTAACCTCGTTGGAGTGTAATGTTCCATATAATTAGTGATTGTAAATCTAATTGGATATATATGGAAATTATTACATTTTACATAGGGACATCGTGAGTAATCAAGCCCTGAACCAACGTCTAGTGTCCGAAACCGTCGCATTTCCGAGTCTGGTGAGTTCATACCCCTACCCTTTTTCACTGTTTTTAACTGTTTTCAGGGGGGGGGGGGGGAACACAAGCAAAGTACAAGGGTTTCTTGTACTCAAAACTTATTTTAGTGTGTGTGTTTCACATTTCATATGCTTTTAACACTGATATACACAACTGATAACCGTATGAACATGCAGATCACGTAACATATTATTTGTGAAATGGGTTTTATAAACTGTTATGTTTTATATATTTCACAAATAGTTTTCCATATTTATCAGTTAAAAGCATGACTTTAGAACATATGAACATGAAACTTGTACACTGTTTGTCCTCGGTAACACTCCACAGAGATACGCGAGTGGCGGACTATCATATTATTACTAGTAAATTTGTTATTCCTGTATGATTGGAGACATGTCCTCGGCGAACACTCCACAGAGATACGCGAGTGGAGGACTACACCTGTAACCATAATCTTTGGGATTTAGAGAGTGTGACTTGAGTGTATAGATCTATACGGGGCTGACTACCCCACACCTGGCTGCTAGCTACAGCCGAACCGAAATGGTTCAAGTGTGACGAAAGTCATAAGGATGTGGACTACTTATTGCCACAGGTTCAGTCTATAGCATGGTTATGGAACTCGCAATTAGGATAACAGAGATTTACTTATAGTAATAATGAATAACTTTATACATTTCACAAGATAACCAGGTTTCGGAATACATATTTTGCAGTGATAACCAACATTCAGGAAAGTATGGGAATTTCCTGGGAAACCTTGTACATAACCAGGTCTAACCAGAATACATCTTTTACATCTTTTACAAAAGGTAACCAACATTCAGGAAAGCATGGGGCTTTCCTGGGGGAAAACATTTACATAACGAGAAAAGTGTAACAAACTGGATAACCTTACATCTTTTACAATTGGTAATATACAATCAGGAAAGTATGGGACTTTCCTGGGGATCCATTGGTTCATAAACAGAACAGTATAACCAAACAGAATAACCTAAATGTACATTTTCACAAGAGTAAACATGTTTTCAGCGGACAACTTTACTTTACATAATGTGAAACAACAACCAACCTTTTTAAGAAAATGTGAGATTTTGTTGGCGTGTGTTACATTTTCAGAAACAGAAAGGAAACATGAACATTTTCACAAAACAAAAACCGCTTATGAACTCACCAGCGTTATGCTGATTTTCAAACCGCTTGTGTTCTCAAGTCAACGTTAGAACAGGTACTGAAGATCCTTTTACCCGAAGTCGGAGTGCTCAGAAGACTCGTTTCATTTTCTTTATATATATATACTATGTATCACAACTGTACAACTTTACTTTTGAAAAAATTGTAAAACCTTTCTATATGTAATGTAATGGTTGTTCTACTTTACTTACTATGTACATTGGATTTGATAGTCAACGTGGAGTCAACCCCGGAAATGTTTCCGCCTTCGGTTTTCGGGGTGTGATAGATTGGTATCAGAGCCCTTGTTTATAGTGAATAAAATATACCAAACCTTACATGGTATAAAACTATAAACACTAAAGGGCCTAAGTGCTCTGAAATAAAAGTATCCTCAAACTATAAGTATTTTCAAAAAGTATATAAGTATACCGAGCCGTCGAGATCCGTAACTACAAGTAGAACAAAACATAAGTAAATGGGTGTTGTGTACTGTGGTTAAACCTGGGCAGTTATGTAGTCGTGTCTAGGGTCAATATAGCCTGGCCAACTATATTCATTCGAGACACGGCCAACATGTGCTTGGGAGTGACTGTGGTATGCGGCATGCCTAAAACTTACCCTAATACCACAAACATCGCGCCAGTGTAGTAACGAATCATGAAATACTATGGGAGTATTTCTCAAGCCAATTCTTTGTAGAAATCCTCGTTCACGTATAGATCCTTGATCAATCCATTAGCGATAGTTTACCTGCTTTGATAACTCTTTCCTACTTTATCGCTTATTTGGAATAAATATCTGTCATATCTCTCGATTCAATTCAGAGGACTTATCATCCTCTCTTTCTTGATCTTATTAGATCAAGATGCCTCCCAGAAAGAGACCCAGCTCAAAGACCAACAACCCTCCGCCACCACCTCCTCCTGAAATTGATCCCGTGTTATTCCAAACAGCTGTTACCGCCGCGGTGGCAGCTGCCATGTCCCAACTAAACACCGGTGGTTCCGGTGGTTCAGGGGGTAGCAATCAGAATCAAGAAAGTAATCAGGAACACCGAAAGGAGGGTTCCTACAAGGACTTCATGAATGCAAAGCCTTCATCCTTCGATGGCACTGGTGGTGTCATTTCCTTGTCCCGATGGTTCGAGAAAACCAAATCCATTTTTGAAATATGTGCCTGTTCTGAGTCCGATAAGGTCAAATTTGCAGCCTGTACCTTCAGTGATAAAGCCTTGACTTGGTGGAATGGCTGAATCAAATCCTTGACCCTACCCATAGCCAATGCCATGGGCTGGGACGCCATAAAAGAACTCCTCCTTGCCGAATACTGTCCCCGTGGTGAAATGCAGAAGCTAGAGCACGAGCTCTGGAACCTGAAGATGAAAGGTTCCGACATTGCTGCATACACTTCCCGATTCGATGATCTCGCACTTCTCTGCCCTGGGCTAGTCACTCCTGAAAGTAAAAAGATCGAGAGGTTTATTTGGGAGCTAACCAATCCAACAAAAGGTCATGTCTTAGCTGCTCGCCCGGACACATATGATAGTGCTAAGACTTTAGCCCAAGCCATAATCGACCACAGTGATGATGTCAAGGAAACCACTACCGCTCCTGAATCGACTAAAAGCAGTGGTGAGAAGAGAAAGTTCTGGAAGAAGAAGAAGGGTCAATCTTCCCAAGGATCCTCCAAAAGACAGCAAACAGTAGCAGTTCATGCTGGTACTACCCCCGTTGCTGCTGCTTCTGTTATGGGATCCACAACTCCAACTCCTACCATCCGGTATGCTGGTAATCTCCCCCTCTGTGACAAGTGCAAGTATCACCACAACCCTGGCCCCTGCCGAGAACTGTCGTGTACAAATTGTCGTAAGAAGGGGCACACAGTCCGATTCTGCAAAGCTCCGGCCCAATCGGCCAATCAATCTTCTGGAGCAGGCGTTAGTCAAGCCTGTTACAACTGTGGTGAAGCTGGGCACTTTAAAAGGAACTGCCCTAAGAAGTCTACAGTTGACAACACCGGAAGGGTCCTCGCCATGGGACGGGAGGAAGCGGTCGCCGATCCCACTGTTGTCTCGGGTACGTTCCTTCTCGACAACTCGTATGCTAATATTCTTTTTGACTCGGGTGCTGAGAGGAGCTTTATTAGTCATGCATTCAAACATAACCTAAAACATAATTCCCGACCTTTAACCGAAACGTTTACCGTCGAGATGGCGAACGGTGAGAAAGAAAGCGCGAGCGAAGTATTCGTAGGTTGTACCCTTACCCTGAACGACCATTCGTTTCCTATCGATCTCATGCTGGTATCCATAAAGAGCTTTGATGTCATCATTGGCATGGATTGGTTGAGTCCCAATCGTGCGGACATCCTTTGTTTCGAAAAATCAATCCGTCTCAACCTTCCTTCGGGTCAAACTCTAGTAATCTATGGCGATAAACTCAGTTCCAACCTTCGTATCATTTCCTGCATCAAAGCTCAGAAGCTCCTGCGAAAGGAGTGTATTACATTCTTGGCCCATCTAATCAACGAGAATCAGGAAGTTAAAGACCTCGCGAGCATCCCCAAAGTCTGTAACTTTCCTGACGTATTTCCCGAAGAGCTTCCAGGAATTCCTCCCGAACGTCACGTCGAGTTTCGTATTGACCTAATTCCTGGAGCTACTCCTGTAGCGAAGTCTCCGTATCGCTTAGCTCCAGCAGAAATGCAGGAGTTATCCAGTCAACTCAACGAGTTGCTCAGTAAAGGATTCATTAGACCGAGTTCCTCACCCTGGGGAGCTCCAGTTTTGTTTGTCAAGAAGAAAGATGGATCCTTTCGGATGTGTATCGATTATCGCGAACTGAACAAGTTGACTGTCAAAAACCGATATCCTCTTTTGCGAATAGATGACCTCTTCGATCAACTCCAGGGAGCCAGTTACTTCTCCAAGATAGATCTTCGATCAGGGTACCATCAGCTACGAGTTCATGAGAGTGATGTTTCCAAAACAGCTTTCAGGACTCGATATGGACACTACGAGTTCGTAGTGATGCCCTTTGGTCTAACTAATGCACCGACGGTGTTCATGGACCTGATGAATCGGGTGTGTCGTCCTTATCTGGACAAGTTTGTCATTGTGTTCATTGATGACATACTCGTCTATTCTCGAAGCGAAGAAGACCACAAACAACACTTGAGGCTAGTGTTGGAAACCCTGTGATCCGAGAAGTTGTACGCGAAAATTTTCAAATGCGAGTTCTGGATTCGGAAGGTAACTTTCCTCGGTCATGTAGTAAGTGAGGAGGGTATTCATGTAGATCCTTCCAAGATAAAGGCGATAGAGAATTGGTCAGCACCAAAGACACCCACAGAAATCCGACAATTCTTGGGTCTCGCTGGCTATTATCGAAGATTCGTTCAGAACTTTTCCAGAATCGCAAAACCCTTAACCACTCTAACACAGAAAGGTGTACCCTTTTGTTGGAGTGATAAGCAAGAAACTGCATTCCAGACGCTGAAGAAAGCCTTGTGCAGTGCGCCTGTTCTGTCCCTACCCGAAGGGACAGAGGACTTCGTTGTCTACTGTGATGCGTCTAATCAAGGCTTAGGCTGTGTGCTTATGCAAAGGGGAAAAGTAATTGCCTATGCCTCTAGACAGCTGAAAGCACACGAGGTTAACTATACCACACACGACTTGGAGCTAGGAGCCGTAGTCTTTGCATTGAAGATTTGGAGACATTACTCTATGGAACCAAGTGCACGATCTTCACCGATCACAAGAGCCTGCAACACATCTTTGACCAGAAAGACTTAAACATGAGACAAAGGCGATGGGTAGAACTACTCAGTGATTATGAGTGTGAAATCCGTTACCATCCCGGCAAGGTCAATGTGGTAGCAGATACCCTTAGCCGAAAAGAGAGTGCAGGCCGTAAAGTGAAGAACCAGACGATGACCATCCATTCCAACCTACCCATGCAAATCTGAGAAGCCCAGTTAGAAGCCCTCAAACCCGAGAATGTGTCGACCGAAGCCTTGAGAGGAATGGAAAAGAAACTTGAGATCAGAGGTGACGAAGTCCATTATTTCATGGATCGGATCTGGATTCCCAAGTTCGGAGGATTCAGAGAGATAGTTATGGAGGAAGCGCATAGAACCAGATACTCTGTTCACCCGGGCTCTGACAAGATGTACTTAGATCTCAAGAAACAATATTGGTGGCCAAACATGAAGGCTGAGATAGCTACATTTGTGGGCAAGTGTCTGACTTGTGCCAAGGTAAAAGTTGAGCACCAGAAACCCTCGGGTTTGCTCCAGCAACCTGAGATACCCGAATGGAAATGGGAGATGATCACCATAGATTTCATCACCAAACTACCCAAGTGTCCGAGTGGGTATGATACTATTTGGGTGATTGTCGATCGTTTAACAAAGTCTGCTCACTTCATTCCGATCAAAGAGTCATACAAGATGGAAAGACTCGCACGAATTTACATCCAAGAGGTAGTCCGACTGCACGGTGTACCTGCGTCCATTATCTCTGATCGAGATAGCAGGTTTACCTCCCGATTTTGGCAGTCTCTTCAAAAAGCTCTTGGAACCAAACTAGATATGAGCACAACGTATCATCCTCAGACCGATGGACAAAGTGAGAGAACAATCCAAAACCTAGAAGACATGCTTAAGGCATGTGTCATTGACTTTGGAAAGTCCTGGGACACACATCTACCCTTGATCGAGTTCTCGTACAACAATAGTTACCACACCAGCATTAGGGCTGCCCCGTTCGAAGCCCTTTACGGTCGCAAGTGCAGATCCCCTCTGTGCTGGGCCGAAGTGGGGGATACATAGTTAGCCAAGAGTCGAGTCCCCGACAGTGCTCTCACTGGTCCTGAAATCATCCGTGAAACCACCGAGAAGATCATCCAAATCCGAGAACGACTGAAAGCTTCACGTGATCGCCAGAAGAGTTACGCTGATAACCGTCGGAAACCATTGGAATTCCAAGTTGGAGACCATGTCCTGTTGAAGGTCTCGCCCTGGAAAGGCACTGTACGCTTTGGTAAGCGTGGGAAACTTAATCCGAGGTACATTGGACCTTTTGAGATCTTCTCCAGGATTGGTCCGGTGGCCTATAAACTTCGTTTACCCCTCGAGCTCAGTAACATCCACCCCGTCTTCCATGTTTCAAATCTCAAGAAGTGCCTATCCGATGAAACCCTAGTGATTCCTTTGGACGAGATCGAGATCAATGAAAACCTCAACTTCGTGGAGGAACCGATCGAAATCATGGATTGAGAAGTCAAACGTACGAAACAAAGTCGCATCCCGTTAGTGAAGGTTCGCTGGAATGCCAAGCGGGGACCGGAGTTCACTTGGGAGCGGGAAGACTCGATGAAACAGAAGTATCCGCAACTCTTTCCAGATCCATGATCTGTATTTTGTCTTGTATCTTGTCTTGAATTTTGGGACGAAATTCCCTCTAACGGGGGGATAATGTAACAACCCGAAATTTCATATCACTTCTTGTAACTCAAATTGTAATCCAATTCGATCAACCAAACGTCGTTTCCAAATCCGTTACCGATTTCGCCATTTAATTAAGTCATTAACTTATATTAAACTAAAATGACTTAATGGGTGTCTTAATGCCATTTGAAATCATTCTAACATCCCATAATAGTTATCGGAATAATTCTAGAATCGACCATATCGGGTTACGACAAATTGGTCGGGTGCGACCAAAAGCCCCGCCTAACGCCGGTATTGGGTAGAATTCCGTCGTGTCCAATTCCCGAGCACTATATAAAGGACTCAAAGCTTTCATTTGAAGCTTTTGGCCATCTTTCCTTAATCACTCTCCAACCTCTCTCCTAATACATAATCAAAGGTCCAAAAACAAAGATTTAAGGCTCCAAATCAAAGAGGTAAAATCCCTAACTTGTTATCTAGCCTCTTTAGCCTTCAAATTCATGTTTAATTTGAGTTTTAGGACCTGGAACATGTGTTTACGGCCAAGGATCAAGCTTGGGCCGTAAACACTTAAAAATGGGGTTTTTAAGCCAATTAACCCTTCCAAATCATTGTTGGGACTTAGATACGACTTTGAGGCTTACAAATCAGGAATTGAAACACTTAAAACATGAATTTTATGGAAAAAAAGAGAGTTTACGGCCAAGGCATGTGCTTGGGCTGTAAACTCCTCAAACATGGGGAGTAAACACATTTTTACATGTTAGTTTGCCTTGAAACTCAACCAATAGCCTTGGAATAAATCATAGAACCATCTAAAATTAGTTTGGGGGCCTTAAACATAACAAAACACTACATTTAGGAGTTTACAGCCATAGCACATACTCTTAGGCCGTAAACTCATAAAAGTGTGTCAAATGATGCCCTTAAACCACCCCAAGGCTTGGAAAAATTACTAGAATCACATGTGATTGTCCTAAGCACCTCAGATGAATTTTGGTTTAAGCTTGGGGGAGTTTACGACCGTAAACTCCATGTTTACAGCCGTGAAATCCCATAAATGGTGTATAAATCCAAACAAATTAATCCAAGGCATTTTAGAAATTCATTCCAACATTCCTTTGTCCATTTAAGCCATTTTAGCACCCAAAACTACCCAAACATGAGTTCACGGCCGTGAACTCATGTGTGTGTGTGATATATGGCCGTAAACTCCCTAATATGTTTACTCTTGGGGAGTAAACTCAAATCCCAAGTCCCTAGTATCATTACACGTCCGAAGATGTCACCCCGGTCACTCCAAACGCTCATTTTGAGGTGTTTAACCTCGTTGGAGTGTAATGTTCCATATAATTAGTGATTGTAAATCTAATTGGATATATATGGAAATTATTACATTTTACATAGGGACATCGTGAGTAATCAAGCCCTGAACCAACGTCTAGTGTCCGAAACCGTCGCATTTCCGAGTCTGGTGAGTTCATACCCCTACCCTTTTTCACTGTTTTTAACTGTTTTCAGGGGGGGGGGGGGAACACAAGCAAAGTACAAGGGTTTCTTGTACTCAAAACTTATTTTAGTGTGTGTGTTTCACATTTCATATGCTTTTAACACTGATATACACAACTGATAACCGTATGAACATGCAGATCACGTAACATATTATTTGTGAAATGGGTTTTATAAACTGTTATGTTTTATATATTTCACAAATAGTTTTCCATATTTTATCAGTTAAAAGCATGACTTTAGAACATATGAACATGAAACTTGTACACTGTTTGTCCTCGGTAACACTCCACAGAGATACGCGAGTGGCGGACTATCATATTATTACTAGTAAATTTGTTATTCCTGTATGATTGGAGACATGTCCTCGGCGAACACTCCACAGAGATACGCGAGTGGAGGACTACACCTGTAACCATAATCTTTGGGATTTAGAGAGTGTGACTTGAGTGTATAGATCTATACGGGGCTGACTACCCCACACCTGGCTGCTAGCTACAGCCGAACCGAAATGGTTCAAGTGTGACGAAAGTCATAAGGATGTGGACTACTTATTGCCACAGGTTCAGTCTATAGTATGGTTATGGAACTCGCAATTAGGATAACAGAGATTTACTTATAGTAATAATGAATAACTTTATACATTTCACAAGATAACCAGGTTTCGGAATACATATTTTGCATTGATAACCAACATTCAGGAAAGTATGGGAATTTCATGGGAAACCTTGTACATAACCAGGTCTAACCAGAATACATCTTTTACATCTTTTACAAAAGGTAACCAACATTCAGGAGAGCATGGGGCTTTCCTGGGAGAAAACATTTACATAACGAGAAAAGTGTAACAAACTGGATAACCTTACATCTTTTACAATTGGTAATATACAATCAGGAAAGTATGGGACTTTCCTGGGGATCCATTGGTTCATAAACAGAACAGTATAACCAAACAGAATAACCTAAATGTACATTTTCACAAGGGTAAACATGTTTTTAGTGGACAACTTTACTTTACATAATGTGAAACAACAATCAACCTTTTTAAGAAAATGTGAGATTTTGTTGGCGTGTGTTACATTTTCAGAAACAGAAAGGAAACATGAACATTTTCACAAAACAAAAACCGCTTATGAACTCACCAGCGTTATGCTGATTTTCAAACCGCTTGTGTTCTCAGGTCAACGTTAGAACAGGTACTGAAGATCCTTTTACCTGAAGTCGGAGTGCTCAGAAGACCCGTTTCATTTTGTTTATATATATATATATACTATGTATCACAACTGTACAACTTTACTTTTGAAACAATTGTAAAACCTTTCTATATGTAATGTAATGGTTGTTCTACTTTACTTACTATGTACATTGGATTTGATACTCAACGTGGAGTCAACCCCGGAAATGTTTCTGCCTTCAGTTTTCGGGGTGTGACAGGAAGACGTGTACTTTCTAAATATAATATATATATATATATATATGTGTGTGTGTGTGTGTGTGTGTGTGTGTGTGTGTTGGCGCACTTATTTTTATGATTTTCGGACGATTCGACTGATTTGTTTCTATTTTATTATATTATAATAATCATGAAACACATAATATTCATATAATTCTTCTTTATTACGTCAAATAGGTTACAATTGTTGACCCTAACTATTACTTTGGTTAAGATTATTTATTCTAGATAATCTTCTATAAAAATCAATTTTAACGCTTATTATATCTTAATTGACTAGCCCGAATCTACAAGTGTTACAGACCATGACCGATATTTCTTAGGTTGTCCTGCCTAGTGGGGGTAGGTTTTAACCAACAAAAGTGTATGGAATAGTGCTAGAAGTGGATTTTGGTAATGTAGACATTTTTAGTGCAAGCGACTAAAAATCATAGAATAAGCTTTTTGAATAATCTCAAGAAAAAATGCAATAACATCATTTGTCCCACGGACGATGCCAAATTGTTTTGGTCAAAATTTGATTAACTAGTTTTGTAACCAAATTAGTGAGTGTGGTGTGATGTTTAGAATAAAGTGGTAAACTGTGAAATGCTTAAGACCTTAAATTATTATGAAGATCCTGGTTAAGACCAACATCCTGAAAAGAAAACAGTAGTAGTCAGAGAGTTATTTAAAAATGTTGATTTGTTTCGAATCAAAGATAATTATATTTGTAAGAATTGGTACAAAAATAGTGTTCAAGTCGTGAACTTGTTAAATAAAGTAATAATTCTTAAGATATTCGAAAAGGTGATAAGATACTACATAATATCTTGGTATTTTAGCAAGATTGTGATTGTAAAACCAAATAAATGATTAAGTAAACATGTAAAAGATGTTGTAAATAACCAAATACCAGTAAGAAAATAAAAATAAATGCAAAAACAAAAAGATATACGAAGAAATCCCTTAATCCTTTTGGATCTCTGACATAAAACCTCGAGAAGTGATAATATCACTGACCTTATAACTTAAATTAATAAAAGTTGAATTACATATAAGTGTTGTAAGTGTAATCGAGCTCAAGAATAATTAAAGAGAAGGTGAGAGAAGAAGCAAGAGCGTGATGGTGAGAAGTGGATCAAATAGGCTTTATATATATATGTACATAAAAACTTTCCTAACTTTTAGGAATCTTCCTTGATCCATGCTTGACATGGTTTTTTAGAATGAATTCAACTGTAACATCCCAAAAACACAGTATGAAAATTTTGTTTAATTTAATAATAAAAACCATAGTCAATAAACCTCATATAAAAATCATAAGCAATGTATCTCAAAATATTATAACAACTGTCAAGTATATCAGAGTATAAACATCCTAGGCTAAACAAATCGTCTGTGCACTACAATCTTCCCGAGCTCCTCTTTTGAAAACTGAGTACCTAAAACCAAAACTGAAACTATAAGCACGAAGCTTAGCGAGCTCCCACAAACAGTGAAAACCCGAAATTTCTTTTCTGTACAACCATTCACTTCAACAAAAGTCAAAACTGTGTCTGCTAACTTTCAAGCTTTGTGGAATAAGTTTCAGTGTTTTAAAGTTAGTGCTTCAGAAGATATCAGGAGAGAGGATACCCTAGGGTTTATTATGTAGCAATAAGTGCCCAAAACTTCAAGAGTTGGGAGTTTACGGTCCAAAATGGTATTGGGACCGTAAACCCTAAAGGCTATATAAGTGAGCCTTAGATATTTTTCTCATTTTTTTCACATTTCCAAGACTATAGCCATTTCTCTCTCAAGTATCATCCTATTTTTCTTTAAGATCTTCAACTTGTAAGTATTTCTATGCTCTAATAAGTTGATATCTACCTTAATCTAGTGATCTAACATGATTTCATCCGTGAAATCATTCCAAAAGTGTAGATCTTCAAGTTTCACCAAGAACACCAAGAACACACACTAGTGTTCTTGGACTTTTAGCACCTTTTCAAGCTTCTACCTTGTAAGTACTTCTATCCTAGAGTATTATAAGCCTTCTTACACTTATAAACATCAAGAAAACACCCAAGAAAGCCATGATCAAAGGTGTTTACGGTCCAAGATGTTCTTGGACCGTAAACCCTAAAAAGGTTGCCAAAGTGTCCCTATTCTCTTGCCAAACCTTGGAAACAAACCTAGAACCTTACTTTGATGTGTTTAGCACATAAAAATCACCAAAATACCCCATTTATATGTGTTTACGGTTTGGGGATCTCCCAAAACCGTAAACACCCCAAAGTGTGATATGATGCCCCATATTCCTTCCTTATGCCTAGAAACTAGCCTAGACTTTTACCTTGATGTGCTAAGGACTTGAAAACATCATATGACCATAAACCATTTGGGTTTACGACCGTAAAACCAAAGGCAAATGGTCCAAAAACCTTAAACCCCATAAAGGGGTGATATGTTGCCCTAATCACTTCCTAAGGCTAAAACATAAAGTAGGAATGCTTAGAATGACTTGAGAGGCTTCAAATCTCAAAATGGTCAAAGTACCATGACTTTACGGCCGTAAACTCATGTAGAGTTGGTTACAAAACCGTAAACACCCTTAGTTGCCATTTCACTTCCCTTTGATGAATCACATGTGATTCCAACACTTAATCAAGGTATTTCCTAGTCCCAGAAGGTGTTTCCTTTCATATAGTTGTTTATAAACACCATATTCATGTCAATATGTGTCCTTATATGTCATTTAGGACTTGTTGTGTCTCGGGACTTCATTCGTGGAACTTCTCATCCTTACACGCATACCTGATTGAATCACCCACATCAGGTGAGTTCATACCCCGTAATGAATCTTTTAACTATTTTAATTGTTTTAAGGGGGGGATACAATTTGAACACAATGATAATTGTGTAAATGTTGTTATAAACATCTTTCAATTTGTTACTTATGTTATTTATAAGTTGTCAAAACATTTCAAAACTCATTTATAGGTTATGTTACTTTATAGTTATACAAAACTCCGTTTTTAAAGTATAAGCATAACTTAGTAGAGAAACGAGTCTTTTCAGTAACAGTCCAAGTAGAACATTAGTAAAATATTATAGGTATAGTTTTGGAGAATGCTATTCATTACTTCTAGTACAATGAAGCACACAAAGAGTCAGTCCAGTTCATGAGTCTATACTAACGCATTACGTTTACATAGATACGCTTACATGAATACATTTACATAAATACGATATCAATATACAATAACAGAACAGAACATAATAAGGTGCTATAGCATGGAACAATTTCAGGATCTAACTATACCAATGAATCACAACGCATTGTGATAGTTATATTGGGTATTCATGATCATAGTAATGTGGATGTTCGCGGCATGCACTCATGCAAGGGTCACGTGTAGTTCCTAGAATCTCTTGAAAAGGGAGCGTTCAGCATAGGATCTAGCCATCACATTATGCCTTAACCCTCAATTAAGGCAAAATAGTACTAAAAGTAGTCACTTATTACAAATACTACATTACTTACACTGTCAATACGACAATTACAGAAGGATATAAAATTCCAGTTTCAATATTATTAATACCTTTACCATGTGTCATATTCACATGATCGATGAGGTAGGTTAGATTTAATTAATAATAGTCGTACAGTCGGGTCTTGGTAGAAGACCACTTTCAAAATAGGCGGGTCTTGGTAAAAGGCTACTTCTAAAAAGTTAGGACCATAATGCTAATCTTATGATTCCTTAATGTATACACCATAGGATACATATATACCAATAGGATCCGACAGCTAATAGGATGTGTGCTCTCCGCTTCATTTCTTGTCCTTGTTTGGTTGTGGGCTTGGAACGGATTCAACCAATCTATTATCTACCCGATTCTATATATATATGCTTAGTATACATTAAGTCATCATAAGGGTACCAGGTATGGATCAGGTTATAGGACACAGTGTCAAAGCACAACTTTTCTAGTGCAAAACATACTTTTCAAAGTCATTACTCTTGGTATACAAAGCTAGAAACTTCCCAGAAAAGGGTTTAATCCATTTTATTAAACCGGTACAAGTTAAAGACTTTAGGTGGGTAACTCTATAATACCTTAGTTTATACACCATGTTTATATATAAAACTAATACCTAATAGGTAGTTAAATGTGTGTTCTCCACCTTACTTTCTGTTCCTCGTTGGGTTGTGGACTTAGGGCAGATTCACTCAATTAACTTTCTATCTGATATTAGATTATATATAGCAGTATAAACTAAGCTATTATAAAAGTAGTCACCGTGGTCACCATTTCTACCATAAGAAATATAGGTTTTCTTAAAGAACTTCTCATTAGATATAAAGGAACCATTACAAATAATTCCATGAGTAACAGGTGAATACACCAGGGTTATATATGATAACGATCTAACAACCAACGGGATGTGTGCTATCGACCTTACTTTCTGTTCCTCGTTAGGTTGTGAGCTTAGGGCAGATGCCCACAATTGATTGTTTGTTTACTCTGAGTCTTATATAACTTGTACCCACTTAGTACCCATAGAAAGGCTTGTAGTGTTATTTTACTTAACTTTCATTCAAATAGGAAATATAGGATTTTCTAGAGGACCAGGCGAACTTTTCAAAACAGAACTTACAGCTTACATCACTTGTACATATACATTTTCAACCACATTTTATAGCTTACTCACATCACTAAAATCTTATGAACTCACCATCTTAATTGTTGATCATCTCTTTCAAATAACTTGTATTCTCAGGAGACTATTAGACAAGTGCTCGTGCTGGGAATTCAGAAGATGGAGCATTATAGCTTCAAGTCTTGTTTTGTTATTTGTTTATGACTTCTATGTTTTGTGAACACACACATCGTAAACACTTTCTTTCTAAATGAAATGGTTGTTCATTACTTGCTTACCATATACATATCTCGTGATACTAAACATGACGTCCTCCACCCCCGAACGTTTCCGCCGTTCCGGTTTTGGGGTGCGACAAATTGGTATCAGAGCATTGTTTATAGTGAAGTAAGTACATCAACCGATAAAAGATATACAGCTATAAATCCAATGGGATTAAGTGCTCTGGATAATGATATATTTTAGAGTATAACTACAAGTTATAAAAGTATACCTACTTGCTCATACATGTACATAATAGAACTAGTGTCACGAGGAGAACAAAACTAAAGTATTTAAAGGTTTGGTACTATCGTCAACCTAACAGTTATGTAATCATAGCTAGGATCAATATATCCTGATCAACTATATTCATTCGAGATGTGACCGACATGTGTTTGGGAATGATGTGGTGTTGCAACAGTGTTAAAAGTTACCAGAACGCCAGAACAAGTACATTTAGAGTTAGAATACTATAGGAGTATTTTAGTCCAGATAAATAACTTATGTGAGAATTTAAAAGACTCTTACGGATAAGCCTATAATATTGCAAGGTATATTCCTAAAGTGTTATATATAATCAGGACCTTATAGACATATAATCTATGGCCTACGCTTCGCTATCCAATCCTCTTAAGGATGTAGTGTTGAGGTGGGATCAACTATTCGAAAGTCTATTAGATCTTCAATTATATACAAACTTGTGTACCTTGTACAATTATAGGAGGATTCCATAAGGATCACCCCATAAAGTTACCTTAAAGCTCATAGGTTCTTTAGTCACTTTCATTCTCGCACGACAAGCCTAGATAGATGTAACCACTTCCTCATAGTATACAACAGAAGAGTCCAGGAGGAACAAGGACAAGTTCATGAGAAGTTTTCAAGGAAGGATCAACCGGAGTAATCAAAACGTCTTACACGTCACACTAATAAATATTAATCCTGTTAATTGGTCAAGCGAGTGGAAACACTGCTCACATTACATGTATTAGGATTATTTTCTTGCATGCAGCTAGTAACAGTTATTCAGGAAACAAATATTCATTCGAGGATAGTTATTTCAAATTCATAGAGTTTATTAGGTATAGACTCATTTATGAATTGTTTCTAGAACCATGTTGAAGTCAGAACCCGATACGTCCAGAACTAGGATAACCTTGTCTTTTCAGCTTTCGGCTTGTGTCCATTGATATAGACTTATTCCGTCTCATCTTTGTTTTCTTTTAGCAAAGATGCCTCCTAGCAGATCACCCAGACACGCTACCCTGATAAATCCAATACCTTCTCCACAAATCGATGCAGCAACTCTGAACGCTGCAGTGGTTGCGGCTGTGGCAACAGCCAGGGCACAATATCACCCCATCAGTATAGGTGGAGGTGAAACGCCTACTAATTCTACTCAAGGTGAGGTCCCTATGCACCAGGGAGAGTTCTCCTACAAGGACTTCACTAGATGCCATCCATTGTCCTTTAATGGGACTGAATGAGTCATTGCCCTTATGCAATGGTTCGAGAAAACAGAGTCGGTTTTTGAAATCTGTTTATTCCCAGAAGGAAGCAAAGTGAAGTTTGTTGCCTGCACCTTCTCTGGCAAGGCCCTAACATGGTGGAACAGCCATGTTAAGTCACTGACTCTATCAGTGGCAAACTCAATGGGTTGGGAAAACCTAAAAGAGTTAATGAGGGAGGAATACTGCCCGTTAGGCGAGATTCAAAAACTGGAACAAGAGCTGTGGGATATCACTATGGTTGGCTCAGACATAGTGACCTACACTGACCGGTTCAACGAGCTAGTAGCTCTATGCCCCGAGATGATTACCTCGGAGAGCAAGAAGATAGAAAGATACATTTGGGGTCTGACTGCTCCGACCCAAGGAAATGTGCTGTCTTCTAACCCAGCCACGTTCGATAGTGCTAAACGCCTGGCTTAGCGAATCATCGACCATGGAGTCTGCCATGGTGTAAAAGTCCCTATTCCCGAGCCATCAAAGGAAGAGGACTATAATCAGAAGTCGGGGAAAAAGAGAAAGAAGAAGCGAACAACACAAGACACCCCACAAGAATAACGAGCGAGTACTATGTATGCCGCTATGACACCTACTGCTTCAGCACCTGCCATTCGATATGCGGGAAACCTCCGAAGTGTGGAAAATGCAACTTTCACGACACTGGAGTGTGTCGAGAAATGCAATGTCTAAACTGCTGCAGAAAGGGACACACAGTCCGTTACTGTAGGGTACCGGCACAACCGATCTCCTAAGTCCCCGGAGTTGAAGGAAACCAAGCATGCTATGGCTGTGGTGAGTCTGGACAAAATCAGAGGAATTGCCCGATAATCAGGAACTCAGGCGCGGATGGACACATTCTGATGATCACCACAGGAGAATCCACCCCAGAGTCGTCGACAAGTAGTGCTACATTTTCAAAATAGTAATTACTTTTAAAATTAATTTATATTCATATAAGATTTAAAATTGGGGATGACACTTAAAATTAACTATAACAACTCACATGTTGAAATAGGTCGTAATATTCAAGAGAACTAAAAGATCCCTTAGAGAAGCTATTATGGCTCACCATATACATCAGGGTTGTGCGCAACCAAGATGTTGCAAACCTAGAGTGAGTGACTCCACTTAGGTCCCCTTTCCTTAATTGGTTGAGGATTTGAGGCAGAGATGCTCAGTCGACTGCCTGGCTCATCTTAAGTATTCATAACTTGTATATGACGGGCGATGGTAGTGGTACCAGGAAGGATTATGGTATAAAAGTATCCCTACAGTTAATAAAGCACTTTTATTTGTATGTATGTGCACATAGCGGTACGATACATAGGAGTGTTAACTTCAAATAGAAGACAGGAAACACAAGAACAGTTACAAGTAGTAGATTGTTGAACATACTAGGAGTACAGTATCGAGAATACCAGGGATACATCTTCGTTTATCAGACGTTTCTTTCATTTGACCAAAACTTGGTTCAGTATAGAGTCCGTGGTTTTCATTCGTCATGAGTTGGCGTGGTCCTCACCATACTGAATTCATATGTTTCTATCGCCTCGATCGGCAAGTTCTTGAAACTTTCGTCCTTCGTATTGAAAGTCCGACCTAAACCTTATTTTTATCTTTCGTATTCTAAACCACGCAGTACTCGTGCAAAGAGTACTTTGTTCTACGAAGCCTTATCATCAGATGCCCGTAGACCGTCACGAAATACCAATCGTCCAATAGACCAAGTTTGAGCACAGAGGCTAAGGACGAATACAGTCCTCCTATTAATATTTAGTGTATACGTGAGGGTGGTATAGGATTATGATTACACAGACTTAGTATGTGTGTTTCCGCCCTATCTCCTGTTCCTCGTTGGGTTGTGGACCTGGGGAAGAGTCGCACATCCGACCATCTTACTAACCCTAATTATATACGACTTGTATACACTAGGTAATGATAGATGGACTAGGTATGAATCCTATCATGAACGGAAGGGCAAAGTTGCCAAGTCTACGAGTGAGTATTCTGCCAATCAGAAGAGAGCAACCCCAATAGTAATGCTAAGAAAGCTAATTTCGGGACGAAATTCCTTCTAATGGGGGGATGATGTGACAACTCGAAATTTCTTTTCTGTACAACCATTCACTTCAACAGAAGTCAAAACTGTGTCTGCTAACTTTCAAGCTTTTTGGAATAAGTTTGAGTGTTTTAAAGTTAGTGCTTCAGAAGATATCAGGAGAAAGGATACCCTAGGGTTTATTATGTAGCAATAAGTGCCAAAAACTTCAAGAGTTGGGAGTTTACGGTCCAAAATGGTATTGGGACCGTAAACCCTAAAGGCTATATAAGTGAGCCTTAGATATTTTTCTCATTTTTTTCACATTTCCAAGACTATAGCCATTTCTCTCTCAAGTATCATCCCATTTTTCTTTAAGATCTTCAAATTGTAAGTATTTCTAAGCTCTAATAAGTTGATATCTACCTTAATCTAGTGATCTAACATGATTTCATCCGTGAAATCATTCCAAAAGTGTAGATCTTCAAGTTTCACCAAGAACACCAAGAACACACACTAGTGTTCTTGGAGTTTTAGCACCTTTTCAAGCTTCTACCTTGTAAGTACTTCTATCCTAGAGTATTATAAGCCTTCTTACACTTCTAAACATCAAGAAAACACCCAAGAAAGCCATGATCAAAGGTGTTTACGGTCCAAGATGTTCTTGGACCGTAAACCCTAAAAAGGTTGCCAAAGTGTCCCTATTCTCTTGCCAAACCTTGGAAACAAACCTAGAGCCTTACTTTGATGTGTTTAGCACATAAAAATCACCAAAATACCCCATTTATATGTGTTTACGGTTTGGGGATCTCCCAAAACCATAAACACCCCAAAGTGTGATATGATGCCCCATATTCCTTCCTTATGCCTAGAAACTAGCCTAGACTTTTACCTTGATGTGCTAAGGACTTGAAAACATCATATGACCATAAACCATTTGGGTTTACAACCGTAAACCCAAAGGCAAATGGTCCAAAAACCGCAGACCCCATAAAGGGGTGATATGTTGCCCTAATGACTTCCTAAGGCTTAAACATAAAGTAGGAATGCTTAGAATGACTTGAAAGGCTTCAAATCTCAAAATGGTCAAAGTACCATGACTTTACGGCCGTAAACTCATGGGTTTACGAACGTAAACTCAAGTAGAGTTGGTTACAAAAACGTAAACACCCTTAGTTGCCATTTCACTTCCCTTTGATGAATCACATGTGGTTCCAACACTTAATCAAGGTATTTCCTAGTCTCGGAAGGTGTTTCCTTTCATATAGTTGTTTATAAACACTATATTCATGTCAATATGTGTCCTTATATGTCATTTAGGACTTGTTGTGTCTCGGGACTTCATTCGTGGAACTTCTCATCCTTACACGCATACCCGATTGAATCACCCACATCAGGTGAGTTCATACCCCGTAATGAATCTTTTAACTATTTTAACTGTTTTCAGAGGGGGATACATGTTGAACACAATGATAATTGTGTAAATATTGTTATAAACATCTTTCAATATGTTGCTTATGTTATTTATAAGTTGTCAAAACATTTCAAAACTCATTTAAAGGTTATGTTACTTTATAGTTATACAAAACTCCGTTTTTAAAGTATAAGCATAACTTTGTAGAGAAACGAGTCTTTTCAGTAACAGTCCAAGTAGAACATTAGTAAACTATTATAGGTATAGTTTTAGAGAATGCTAGTCATTACTTCTAGTACAATGAAGCACACAAAGAGTCAGTCCAGTTCACGAGTCTATACTAACGGATTACATTTACATAGATACGCTTACATGAATGTATTTACATAAATACGATATCAATATACGATAATAGAAAAGAACATAATAAGGTGCTATAGCATGGAACAAGTTCAAGGTCTAACTATACCAATGAATCACAACGCATTGTGATAGTTATATTGGTTATACATGATCATAGTAATGTGGATGTTCGCGGCATACACTCATGCAAGGGTCGCGTGTAGTTCCTAGAATCTCTTGAAAAGGGAGCGTTCAGCATAGGATCTAGCCATCACATTATGCCTTAACCCTCAATTAAGGCAAAATAGTACTAAAAGTAGTCACTTATTACAAATACTACATTACTTACACTGTCAATACGACAATTACAGAAGGATATAAAATTCTAGTTTCAATATTATTAATACCTTTACCATGTGTCATATTCACATGATCGATGAGGTAGGTTAGATTTAATTAATAATAGTCGTACAGTCGGGTCTTGGTAGAAGACTACTTTCAAAACAGGCGGGTCTTGGTAGAAGGCTACTTCTAAAAACTTAGGACCATAATGCTAATCTTATGATTCCTTAATGTATACACCATAGGATACATATATACTAATAGGATCCGACAGCTAACAGGATGTGTGCTCTCCGCTTCATTTCTTGTCCTTGTTTGGTTGTGGGCTTGGAACGGATTCACCCAATCTATTATCTACCCGATTCTATATATATTTATGCTTAGTATACATTAAGTCATCATAAGGGTACCAGGTATGGATCAGGTTATAGGAAACAGTGTCAAATCACAACTTTTCTAGTACAAAACATACTTTTCAAAGTCAGTACTTTTGGTATACAAAGCTAGAAACTTCCCAGAAAAGGGTTTAATCCATTTTATTAAACCGGTACAAGTTAAAAACTTTAGGTGAGTAACTCTATAATACCTTAGTTTATACACCATGTTTATATATAAAACTAATACCCAATAGGTAGTTAAATGTGTGTTCTCCGCCTTACTTTCTGTTCCTCGTTGGGGTGTTGATATTTGCATATTTAGTTCATATTAAGTATAGATTTTTTATCATTTATTAGCTAAATTGTCGCATATCATGGACAAAAGGTACTTAAAAGTTTTTGAATTATGTTTTCAGTCCGAAAGTGAAGCTCGGAAGCAAAAGGAAGCAGGAGAAGCGGTTGGGAGCTCGGGAATTGAACAAAGAAGAAAATCACCAAAAACAACACCTACTCGGCGAGTAGGGTCGTCTACTCGGCGAGTCTGATCGAATATTCGAGAAGTTAAAGACTTAAAGACTCAGAGACTTATCGCATACGGGGATTAAGAGATGGACTCGGCGAGTCGGCTATGGACTCGACGAGTCGGTTTGCATCTATAAAGATAACTTCTCAGATCGACATTAAAAATTCGGAAACCCTTCTGGAAAGATTAGTTGCGATTAAAGAGCCAGAAGAACCCTAGAGAACGAAGATACAACCTAGAATCCATTTCCGAAGGAGATTTGAGGCAAAATTTCATCATTCTACTTAATCTTTTGTTTTCCATTATGGCTAGACAATTAGAATTCGTTTATTTGCTGTTATTTACCTCAATCATGAGCTAAACTCTTAAACTTCTGTTTGGGGATACAAAATTGAGACAATGGTTTGATTATTGGTAGGATTAATTCAATGTTGGTGATTTTTGTTAGTATTAGCTTGCTAAAGAACCTTGTGTGTGAATGATAATTAATTTTCTGTTAATAGGAAGGTAATTAAATAGTATGAACATCTTTTGATTTTCAACCTCATGTGTTTATATGGCCAATTTATCATATGTCTAGGATTAATGAACATGAAACTAGAATTAATAAGAAAATTAGGTAAATTCATGTGTGAGCTTGTGTGATGACCATCAACAAGAAGTTAACTAAAGGACCAAATTAGTTAACTATCGCAAGTCTAAATTAACCCGAATAATTAATCTAGTGAATTAAATTAAATTAGACAACTGATCACTGTTTGAGTTAGTTTGTTCACTAAGGATTAGTGTGGTGAATGCGAATCTAATCACTTGAATCGCTAACCAACAAAAGAGTTAATCCATTGCACTATTACCATAATATCAACCATAGGATCAATTGAGTTGAACTAAACAGAAGTCCTTTCCATTATTGAATTTAGTAATTCTTTGCTTTTCTAGTTTTTAATTTAAGTGATAGTTAGTAAGTTTCTAGTCTTGTAAAACTAGAGAAAACCCCTACTTATTAATTAATTTAGATAGAATTAGTTTTTAGTTTTAATTTACCGTTCCCTGTGTTCGATACCCTACTTATTTAACTATACCACAATTGATAGGTTCACTTCCTTTGTGTCTTTATTTTATAATTAAAAGTAGGTTAAAACTAAGTGAGTTTACACACATCAAGTTTTTGGCGCCGTTGCCGAGGACGGTTCTAAATTAACATTAATTTCTCTTTTTATCGATCCTTTGTGTAAGATTTATCTTACACAGAGTTAATTCTTAGGTAATTTAGTTATTAGTATAAGTTTTAATAAAAATCTATTTTCAATAATAGTTAGAATTTTTTTTTCCTGTTTTTGCCTTCAACTCGCCGAGTGCACTCGTGCCGACTCGGCGAGTTCATCGTTGTTCACAGTTTGAATTTTTATTTATTTTTTGTTCTTTTTACGCGTTTTTTGTTTTGTTTACAGTTGTTTCATGACCCGAGGATCTGATACACCTCTGGTCCATCCTCTCGAAGACCCGGAATCCGCATTAAGGAGGAGTAAAGGAAAAGCCGTTGGAGAATCCGTTTCTTCAAAGAATTCGCCACTAAAGAACCTCAAGTCTGTTTTCAGCAAGAAGAGGAGCAGAAAATCAGGAGCATCCAACGCCTCTTTGACAATCGAAGACCCAATTAAAGAAGACACCAAGTACGAGACCGAGGAAGCAGAAGAACCCATATACGAGCACGAATCCGATTTTGAAGAGGATTTAGCTATCACTATGGCTAACATCGATGAAGTCCCCATGGGGGAATGGAAGAAGAGGATGTGCGATGACACTGGCCTGGGACTTGTGCAACCCGCAATTCCCGCTACCACTACTTTCGAGCTAAAGGGTCATATCCTTGCCCAACTCAAGGAGATTCCCTTCTATGGAAAAGACCACGAAGACGCCTACAAGCACTTGGATGAAGTAAATGATGTGGCTGACTACTTCAATGTACCAAATGTGCCACACGAGACCCAGCTACTTCGCATGCTTCCAGTCACATTCAAGGGTGCTGCAAAGGATTGGCTCAAGTCACTTCCTCCCGGATCGGTCACCACATGGGCTAAGATGAAAGAAGAGTTCATAGACCACTTTTGCCCGCCTTCCAAAATAGCTAAGTTGAAGAAAGCCATTGCCAACTTCGAGCAACAACCCAGGGAGTCTCTTTATGAAGCTTGGGAAAGGTACAAAGGTCTTCTTAGAAATTGCCCACACCATGACCTCAATAGCCAACAAGAAGTCTCCATCTTCTATGATGGAGTCAATGTCACCACAAGGCAATTGCTCGATTCACAAGGCCCGCTCACGAAGAAAGCACCCCCGGTAATCAAGGAGTTAATTGAAGAATTCTCTAAGCATTCTAGAGAATACCACAATCCAAGAAATGAAGTAAGTCGGGGGGGGGGGGGTAGTGAACTCGGCAAATGATGGCATGGTGGCGGTGATGGCTAGGCTCGATAGTCTAGATAGAAGGATGACAAAAATGGATCAAACAATCCAAGCTATTTGAGTTGGATGCGAGAACTGTAGAGGGCCTCATCTCACGAAGGATTGTGACTTGGATGAAAATATAAAACAAGAAAGATCAAGTGTTCTACTCAAGCGGCGATCGATACGACGAGAATTGGCGGAAACCGAAAAAGGAATGGCTCCCGTATGAAGAATACAAGAAGGCTAAGGAGGAGAAATACAAACAGAAAGAGAGGGGATTTTATCAAAAGGAAGAACAGGTTATGGAAAAGAAAGCCAATTTAGAAGAAATGTTCACTAGATTTATAGCCGCGTCCGAGAAAAGACACAATGATCATGATGCTGCAATACATGAGACCAGAAATATACTAAGGAATCAGTAGGCATCAATTCTCAACATTGAGAAGCAGCTAGGACAACTTGCACATCAAGTTAATGAGAGAAGACCAGGTCAACTTCCAAGTAACACCGAAAATAATCCGAGAGTGGAGAATGTGAACGCTGTGACTTCCAGCTATGAAGAAATTTTCACACCTGCACAGAAGATCTCCAACTTGAATACAGAAAAGGCAGAAGAGTCGGCTCTAGCTAAACCCGAGCAGACTCGTCGAGTCACTCTAATGGACTCGACGAGTCCATGCTGTAACACCGTGAATTTCAAAATAATTTTTCGCAAATTATAAAAACATTTCTCATTTAATTTTCATAAAAACATTAAGTTTAAATCCCAATTCACATCATACAAAATCCCAAGATCATATATATATCAAAAATCCCATGCGTGTGTACAGATCAAGCCGGCGCCTTCCCACGGTCATCGTTAGTACCTGAAACAACAACACTAACACTGTAAGCACAAAGCTTAGTGAGTTCCCCAAAATACCACATAAATATATATATTAGCCACTCGAGGCTATAACTCTATGGGTCCGTGCACCCAAGCTCTATGAACCCTCAGGTTCTAACTCTGGGAACCTTCCGGTTCCAACTCTATAAACATGCACAGCAGAAATCACATAGACATCATGCAGTACAACACATAGCATACACATAACATACACATACTCCGACACATAACTCTGATTACCTACTCAAGGTAAAGTATAGTGAGAAGACTCACCTCGTGTATCTCGATAACTCGCGAATCCTGGAAATCACTCTTGCTCGATCCTCCAAGCTATAATCCTCCTATAACATCATATATCTCTTAATTAACACTTTTACCACTAAGGTTGACTACCCCTATCAAGTCAACACTGGTCAACTCTGTTCAAAGGTCAACGGTCAACTTTGACCGGACTGGCCAGTGCACTAGGGCGACTCGGCGAGTCTATACGTATTCACCAACTCTCTAGGATTCTCTTTTGACACGTCGAGTACTCCCCTGACTCGATGGGTTCCACTTGGCATGGAGCCACCACGACTCGACTCGCCGAGTCTCAAGAACAACTCGGCGAGTCCCAGCTCGACTCAGTCCAACTTTCAACCCTCACTAACTCTCCCTGACTCACTGAGTCGACCCTTAACTCGGCAAGACCACTCGCTGAGTGGTTAAGGACAATCTTCATGCTACTCGCCGAGTCTGTTCTTCAGACTCGGCGAGTCCAAGCCATGTATCAACTCAAACTAGCTTCTAAGGTCAGATCCGTACCATCCACTCATAGATCTGGCCCTCCTAAGCTTATTCATCACGTAAAGTTCATATCTTGGTTACCATACAACACCTACAAGGCTCTTTTTGGAGAAATAACCTCTAAAATGGCAACCCTAGCCTCCAACCCAAAAGGGAGGACATAAAGCATGACATTAAGGACTCTCTGGACCTAGTAAGGTCCAGATCTAAGCACCATATCCCCATGGGACCTCTCACACTTCCAATACAAAGCAAATAAGGCATGAAGAAACCCTATATTTGACCATATCAACAAAAATACGGAAATAATCTCTGAATGATACCTCAAGAAGCCTCCTCAGATGAAATGAAAGAAGATCCCAGATCCCCAACTCTTCTAGCTTGACTTTCCTCTTCCTTTCTTGCAAAAACACACAAATTTGCTGAATAATGGCCTCTTATCTCACTCACACGAATCCCTCAGCTGCTTTGGTGCTCTCAAGATCCAGGTAGCCGCAATGAAGGGCCATAAGGTCCTTTAAATAGGGCTTAGGACCGGGAAATTAGGGTTTCATTAAACAGCGAGGACTCGCCGAGTCCATTCCTTGGACTCGTCGAGTCCAGGCGCGAACCCGTGTCCTGAACTGCGATCCTACTCGGCGAGTTTGAGCTCCAACTCGCCGAGTCCCCTCACAAAACTCCAAAAATATAAGCATAAAAGATACCTGGAAATCCGGGCTGTTACAATTCTCCCCCACTAGAACTAGACTTCGCCCTCGAAGTCTCGCTCTGCAAATAGCTTCGGATGCTGCTCACGCATCTCACGCTCCGGCTCCCAGGTCATCTCCGATCCCCTCCGATGCTGCCACTGAACCAACACCAGGGGTACTTCCTTGTTCCTCAAAACCTTGATTTTCCGATCTCTGATGGCCACTAGTCTCTCGGCATAATTCAAGCTAGCATCCACCTGAATATCCTCTAATGGAACCACTGCCGACTCATCGGCTATACACTTCCTCAGCTGCGACACATGAAAAGTGTCGTGAATCTGCCCCAACTCTGCTGGCAAATCCAAACGATAGGCTACCCGGCCTACCCTTGCGATCACACGGAATGGACCAATATACCGGGGCCCCAACTTGCCCCTCTTCCTGATCGAATCACTCCTTTCCAAGGAGAGATCTTCAGGAGAACAAAGTCGCCGACCTGAAACTTAAACTCGGACCGACGCCTGTCTGCATAACTCTTCTATCGGCTCTGAGCGGTCAACAACCTCTGTCCGACCTGCTGAATCTGCTCTGTCGTCTGAAGCACGATCTCTGTACTGCCCATCACCTGCTGACCGACCTCTCCCCAACAAATAGGGGTCCGACACCTCCTCCCATACAACAGCTCAAAGGGTGGCATACCAATGCTCGAATGATGGCTGTTGTTGTAGGAAAACTCTACCAAGGGTAAATACGCATCCCAGCTACCCCCGAAATCCAACACACACGCCCGGAGCATGTCCTCAAGCGTCTGAATCGTCCGCTCACTCTGACCGTTTGTCTGGGGATGATATGCGGTACTAAAATGCAGTCTAGTACCCAACTCCTCATGAAATTTCTTCCAGAATCTGGAAGTGAAGCGCACATCACGGTCCGAAACAATCGAGATCGGCACCCCATGCCGAGATACCACTTCCCTCACAAACACCTCCGCCAATTTCTCTGCTGAAGAACTCTCACTGATGGCAAGGAAGTGAGCGCTCTTCGTCAACCTGTCCACAATCACCCAAATTGCGTCAACTCCTCTGGCAGTCCTCGGCAATTTGGTGATGAATTCCATAGTGATCTGTTCCCACTTCCACTCGGGAACCTCCAATGGCTGCAACTTGCCATGCGGCCTCTGATGCTCGGCCTTAACCCTACGGCAGGTCAAGCACCTCTCAACAAACCACACAACATCCCTCTTCATACAAGGCCACCAATACTCCTTTCTCAAATCCAAATACATCTTAGTGGCCCCCGGATGGATCAAAAATTTCGACCGATGAGCCTCCTCCATCAAAGTGGTACGCGTTCCTCCCACAAACGGTACCCAGATACGCCCTTGAAATGTCATAAGCCCCCGACCATCGGTAACGAACTCTGGAACCAAACCAACAACCCGTTCCCTCTTCTGCATCTCAGGTTGCACAGCCTCGGCCTGTGCCCACGAATGGCGTCCAATACCGGAGCTATCACGATCAATCTCAAACATACATCCCGCAGTGGAGTGCTCTCCGCCCTGCGGCTCAATGCATCGGCTACCACATTAGCCTTGCTTGGGTGGTATAGGATCTCACAATCATAATCCTTGACCACATCCAACCACCTTCTCTGACGCATATTTAGGTTGGGCTGATCCATCAAATACTTCAAACTCTTATGGTCCGTGTATATCGTACACCGAACCCCATACAAGTAGTAACGCCAAATGTTGAGGGCGAACACCACTGCCCCCAACTCTAGATCATGGGTGGGATATCTCGTCTCATGAGGCTTCAGCTGCCTCGATGCATACGCTATCACATGCCCCCTCTGCATCAGCACCGCTCCCAATCCCAAAATCGATGCATCACAGTATACCACAAGGTCCTCCATCCCTTCCGGGAGAGCTAACACCGGGGCTTCGCACAACCTCTGGCGAAGTATCTCAAAGGAGGCCTGCTGCTCGGGGCCCCATGAAAAAGTAACACCCTTCCGGGTCAATCTGGTGAGTGGCACTGCGATCTTAGAGAAATCCCTGATAAACCTCCGATAATACCCTACCAACCCTAGGAAACTCCTAATCTCGGAGGGTGACTTCGGCACCTCCCAACTCATCACTGCCTCAACTTTGGCCGGATCGACCAATATCCCTTCCTGGTTAACGAGGTGTCCTAAGAACTGAACCTCCCGCAACCAGAAATCACACTTGGAGAATTTGGCATAAAGCCTCTCCGATCTCAGGACTCCGAGAACCTCTCTCAGATGCTCCTCATGCTGCTCTCTAGATCTCGAATATACCAGAATGTCGTCGATAAACACAATCACCGACCGATCCAGCATCGGCCTACACACTCGGTTCATGAGATCCATGAACACTGCCGGGGCGTTGGTGAGCCCAAAAGGCATCACCACAAACTCATAATGTCCATAACGCATCCTGAACGTTGTCTTCTGGACGTCCTCATCCCGCACCCTCACCTGATGATATCCAGACCTCAAATCGATCTTGGAGAACCAAGATGCTCCCTGCAACTGATCGAACAAATCGTCGATCCTCGGCAACGGGTAACGGTTCTTGACCGTCAGCTTGTTCAACTCCCGGTAATCAATACACATCCGGTGTGAACCATCCTTCTTCTTGACAAACAGGATAGGCGCTCCCCACGACGAGTTGCTCGGCCAAATAAACCCCTTCCCCAGTAGCTCCTGAAGCTGTGAGGATAACTCTTGCATCTCTGGAGGTGCAAGGCGATAAGGCACCTTAGCGACAGGCGCAACCCCAGGAACCAAATCGATACTGAACTCCACTTGCCTCACAGGAGGCACACCCGGCAACTCCTCGGGAAAAACATCCGGGAACTCACGCACCACCGGAACCTCCTCAACTGAACTCGGCCTCTCGGAAGCCACTCGTGTATCCATCACATACGCCACAAAACCCTTACAGCCCTGCTGTAGACACTGCCTTGCTCTAGCGGCCGAACAAAACGCTGATCCTGAACGTGTACCCTCGCCGTATACCGAAAGAACTCCCCCACTAGGGTCTCGTATGGTCACCAGCTGTCGCTCACAGTCAATAACCGCACCAAATCTGCTCAACCAATCCATGCCCACAATGACACAGACATCACCCATAGCAATAGGAACCAGATCAATCGGGAACTCAACACCGAAAATCTCAACTACGCAACCTCGGAGAACCTCCATGGCATATATCACCCTCTCATCAGCTATGGAAACTCTCAGAGGCCGACTCAACGCCTCACGACTAGCACTGATATGCTGACTAAAAGCCAAAGATACAAAAGACCGACTCGCACCCGAGTCAAATAACACCAAGGCAGGTACAGAATTCACAAGAAAAGTACCTACGCATAACATAACATAAGCATAATATCACAACATCAAAATAAATACATGAAAGAATACATACCAGCCACGACATCGGGCGCTGCGCGGACCTCCTCCGCGGTCAGCTGAAAGGCTCTCCCTCGTGCCCTCAGCGCCTCGGCCTTCACCGGCCGACTCTTTGTAGCTCTGATGGCGGCAAGGGCAGATCCCTGAGGTGCTCCCTGAGATGACCCTTGCAACTGCGGACACTCTGCCTTCCGGTGTCCGGTCTGATTGCAGTGGAAGCACACTGCAAACCCCTTGGGGCAATCCTTGGCCATATGCCCCTCCTTGCCACATTTGTAGCAAGACCCCGCTCTGCAGACTCCATCGTGACCCTTGCAACACTTCCCACAAGTGCGGCCCTTCTGGCTCCCTGGTTTGGGATCAGCGGGCTTGGCCCGCTTGGCTGCCAGCTGAGACTGTGCCGGTCGCCGATCCCTCCCCTGAGACTCCGCATCCTCCCTGGCCTGAGTCTCCAGCTCAATCTCCCTCTTCCGGGCATTTGCCTGAAGCTCAGCAAATGTCCGGTATGAGGAGTTCGCTGCGAACTCCCGAATGTCTCACCTCAAAACACTCAAATATCGGCTCATACATACCTGCTCAGTGGACACGTGCTTAGGGCAGAACATCGCCCTCTCATGGAACATCCTGGTGATCGATGTAACTAACTCAGTACCCTGCTTGAGGGTCAGAAACTCCTGTGCCAAATGCTCCCTCTCCACCTGGGGAACGTATTCATCTTGGAACATGACAGTGAACCTCTCCTAGGTCACTGCCGCAAGCTCAGCAGGCATATAATGCGCCGTCACAAACTTCCACCAGTCCTTCGCTCCCAAGCGAAGCTGGTTCAGCGCGAACCGAACCTTCAAATGCTCAGGAGATGAGCAAGTGAAGAAGCACCCCTCTATATCAGATATCCACCTCATAGCTGCCACCGGATCCTGGGTCCCATCAAACTCTGGTGGTTTTGTGTTGCTGAACTCCCAGAACAGCAACGCATCACCATCTTGTGGCCTCGCGGCAGCAATCGCTGCGGTGGCCGCTGCAACAGCAGCCTCAGAAAGAGCGGCATAACGCTCGTCGAAGGTCTCAATCAGCATGGTCTTAATAGACCCGAACATCTCTGGTATCTCTGCCCTGATGGCCGCAGCCACCTCCTCGTGGATGATCCGGCGGATCTCCTCCTCACTGGCATCACTGCTCTCAGGCATCAAACGTGTCCTCACCATGATCTACCTCTGAAATACAACATACGAAAAATTAGAACCCCTTCGAGCATACTCACACTCGACAACTCATTCCTCCTTGATCCTTGGTATTCCAAAGATTCTTACTTGGGTTGTACACCGCTCCAGTGCTTTCAGTAGTACGGGCCCAATACTACTGTCCACACTGTATCAGAATACATCCCAAGTCCTCCTCTTCGCATCCCAAATTCCAAGTACTCTATCATGCATAGATCACTCTCTAATAGATCTCTTATAAGCCCCTCGCTGCTACCTACTCACTCTCAAGCATCTCATAGCAGCTCACCTCTTCCTAGGCTAAGGCATCACAAATCAGGCCACTCTAGTCCTAATAGGAATACCTAGCCTACTCTAACATGTGAATACATCATATCAATATCAATAGCACATAACATGAGGGTATTTTGGGAAATCACCGTTCCGGCGGGGACTGATCGTACACACAACTCTGCTCTTTGTTTCTTTTCAAAATCTTTTACTCTTTTTGAAAATACTTCTCAAATCCTCAGTTTGAGTTCAAATACGCCCGAAGGTGTACTCGAATCCCTCAAACCAAGGCTCTGATACCAACTTGTAACACCGTGAATTTCAAAATAATTTGTCGCAAATTATAAAAACATTTCTCATTTAATTTTCATAAAAACATTAAGTTTAAATCCCAATTCACATCATACAAAATCCCAAGATCATATATATATATATATAAAAAATCCCATGCGTGTGTATAGATCAAGCCGGCGCCTTCCCACGGTCATCGCTAGTACCTGAAACAACAACACTAACACTGTAAGCACAAAGCTTAGTGAGTTCCCCAAAATACCACATAAACATATATTAGCCACTCGAGGCTATAACTCTATAGGTCCGTGCACCCAAGCTCTGTGAACCCTCAGGTTCTAACTCTGGGAACCTTCCGGTTCCAACTCTATAAACATGCACAACATAAATCACATAGACATCATGCAGTACAACACATAGCATACACATAACATACACATACTCTGACACATAACTCTGATTACCTACTCAAGGTAAAGTATAGTGAGAAGACTCACCTCGTGTATCTCGATAACTCGCGAATCCTGGAAATCACTCGTGCTCGATCCTCCGAGCTATAATCCTCCTATTACATCATATATCTCTTAATTAACACTTTTACCACTAAGGTTGACTACCCCTATCAAGTCAACATTGGTCAACGGTCAACTTTGACCGGACTCGGCGAGTACACTAGGGCGACTTGGTGAGTCTATACGTATTCACCAACTCTCTAGGATTCTCTTTTGACACGTTGAGTACTCCCCTGACTCGACGGGTTCCACCTGGCATGAATCGCGGGGCCACCACGACTCGACTCGCCGAGTCTCAAGAACAACTCGGTGAGTCCCAGCTCGACTCAGTCCAACTGTCAACCCTCACTAACTCTCCCTGACTCACTGAGTCGACCCTTAAGTCGGCAAGACCACTCACTGAGTGGTTAAGGACAATCTTCATGCTACTCGCCGAGTCTGTTCTTCAGACTCGGCGAGTCCATGCCATGCATCAACTCAAACTAGCTTCTGAGGTCAGATCCGCACCATCCACTCATAGATCTGGCCCTCCTAAGCTTATTCATCACGTAAAGTTCATATCTTGGTTACCATACAACACCTACAAGGCTCTTTTTGGAGAAATAACCTCTAAAATGGAAACCCTAGCCTCCAACCCAAAAGGGAGGACATAAAGCATGACATTAGGGACTCTCTGGACCTACTAAGGTCCAGATCTAAGCACCATATCCCCATGGGACCTCTCACACTTCCAATACAAAGCAAATAAGGCATGAAGAAACCCTATATTTGACCATATCAACAAAAATACGGAAATAAGCTCTGAATGATACCTCAAGAAGCCTCCTCAGATGAAATGAAAGAAGATCCCAGCTCCCCAACTCTTCTAGCTTGACTTTCCTCTTCCTTTCTTGCAAAAACACACAAATTTGCTGAACAATGGCCTCTTATCTCACTCACATGAATCCCTCAGCTGCTTTGGTGCTCTCAAGATCCAGGTAGCCGCAATGAAGGGCCATAAGGTCCTTTAAATAGGGCTTAGGACCGGGAAATTAGGGTTTCATTAAACAGCAAGGACTCGCCGAGTCCATTCCTTGGACTCGTCGAGTCCGGGCGCGAACCCGCGTCCTGAACCGCGATCCTACTCGGCGAGTTTGAGCTCCAACTCGCCGAGTCCCCTCACAAAACTCCAAAAATATAAGCATAAAAGATACCTGGAAATCTGGGCTGTTACACATGCGCTGATGACAAAACTTTTATTCCCTTGAAGCCTTACAATCCCCCTTTGCCATTCCCAATCAGAGCCATGCCTGGTGAAAAGGTTAGAGCGTATAAAGCCTTCATGGAGCATGTTCGAGCCCTTTAAGTCAACATTCCATTTGTGGACACAATGCTTCAAACACCCAAGTACTTTAACTTGCTAAAGGGTCTCTTTGCTGCTAGGAAAGGCTTAGCTAAAGTCGCGGAGATAGTATTGAGTGAGCTACCAGAAAAGAAGGAAGATCCGGGGAGCATCATAATTCCATGCCAATTTGGAAATATACTTGTCACTCAAGCATTGACCGATTCGGGTGCAAGTATCAACTTAATGCCCTTCTCTTTCTTCAGGAAGCTGAATTTACCGGAGCCAAGGCCTGTTAATATGAAGATCCATTTGGCGGACTAGACGACTATTCAACCAAGGGGTGTTTGTGAAGATCTCCTCATTAAGGTCGACAAATTTATTTTTCCCGTGGACTTTGTGGTACTTGATATGGAAGAAGACTCCGAAATTCCAATTATTTTGGGGAGATCATTTTTGAACACCGCATGCACATTGATTGATGTATGCGAGTCCACACTAACGTTGAGGGTAGGAGACGAGTCATCGGTGTTTAAAGCTTTACCAAGGATCAAGCAAGAAGAAGAAAGAAAAGAAGAGATCTCATTCATTGATTTGGATGATGAGATACTACAAAAAGAACTTGCACTTTTTCAAGAAGAATATCCAAATTAGTTTTTGCTATCCTCTGGAGGTAATGAAGATGTTGACAAAGACTTGGAGGAGATAGAGAAGCTGCTGAAAGGAACCGATTCGGATAACACCGTAAAAAGTGAGGAATACGACCCGACTCGCTGAGTCACTTTCCATGACTCGACGAGTCCAATCGAAAATCTCAGCATCTTGGACAATTTAGATCTACTTGTTACCAGCTCTCTGCATGTTCTGGACAAGAAGACTTTCCCTAATTCTTTAGCAGATCTAGCAGCTGAAGGAGGAATGGATGGTGATTTTCAACATGCTCAAGTAGCATGCCTTGACACGATAATGCAAGATGATCCACTTGAAGAGGAGGAAAGCCTTAGAGAAGAGAAAAATACAAGGAGAGATGATGCTGATCAACCATTCTTTACCAAGCCTCGAGCCCGAGTTTTCACCAATTATGAAGTAATTCGATTTAAGGAAAAGGAAGTGCAAAAGAGGGTATGAGAGAATGGGGTAAAGAAGAAGAAGGTGAGGAAAAAGAAAGGCCATGTAGTTGAAGATGATGCTATGAGAAAGAAGAAAGAAGACTTGAGACGAGCTTACAAGAAGAAGATACACGCTTACAAGACGAAGTACAGACCACAAAAGATTAGGCGTGCATTCCCGATGCAGGAAAATGAAGAAACGTAGATGGGAAGGAGTCCAGCTAACGACTCCTTAAAAAGAAGCGCTTGGCGGGAGGCAACCCGTTTTTTTAGAGTTTGCTCTCTTTCATCTTTTTCATTTTAGTTGATTTTTGTTTTTAGGATTTTATTCATCTTCCGAATCATCAGACATGATTGCTTGAGAGTGTGTATGGACTAAGTGTGGGGTGGAATAAATTTTTAATGGCAAAATGATATTATTTTCTGAATTGTTTGCAAGTGACTCACCGAGTCTGACCCTGACTCGACGAGTCTATGCATATTCCAGATGAGTTTAAAAATCGCGACCAGACTCGCCGAGTCTGACTCTGACTCGACGAGTCGGTTTTATTTACAGAAAAAAATTAATTTAAAATGAATTTTTACAACCGGTAACTAGGATTTTTAACCCTAATGAAATCAGTTTCCCCCTTCACTCGCCGTGCGCCCCCATTTGTGTTCTCTCTCAAGCATTCATCAAAGTCTACACTCTTTCTTCAAGATTTTCGATTTTTATCACCAAAGGTACTTAATTTCTTCCTTAATTCTGTTAAAGCCATGATTTTTAGATGATCTAGGGTGTCAATTTCATAGAATACCCGATTTTGAGTTTTAGTGAATTTTTAGGGTTTTGATTTAGTCTTAATTATTTTGTTTTGGATGATTATTCTTGCCCTAATACATCTTAGTAATGTCCCCGGACAAAACCCTTGAAGAAATTTTGAGATTTCATGGTCGAATTTCGATCGACTCGTCGACTGACTCGCGCAGTTCATACGACTCGTCGAGTCGTTCATGGATTCGACGAGTCCAGTCGGGGACCCAGTTGTAATCTGTTTTGATGATTTTCTATGTTTTCTGGGTTGTGTGTTCTTTGTTTTGCAGGGACAATGTTTCACAGGGGTCAAAGCTCAAGTGGACGCCAATGAGATTTTCCTTTGTTGAATTTTCCTCAAATTGAGTCAGCTTCAACAATGACGAGATGGAAGAAGAAATTGGTTGAGGTCAGAAAGAAGGAGATTTATGTACCCAACAGGGTTGATTGGGATTGGTTGCAAAATGTTTGGTATGAGGAGGAGTTAGCACCTTATCTTTTGAAGGAATTTACATACGAGGAGGAGACAATGATTTGTGATGGTTAGAGCAGAGTTTTTAGAATTCAAGAACCAGTGTACCGGGAGCTTTGCTGGGAATTTTTCTCCACGGGATCTTTTCGTGGAGGAGACGATTGCTATTACCCGGCGAGTTTCAGTTTTTGCCTTGGGGGCGAGTTCCATCAATGCTCCGTTATTGATCTTGCCTATCGGTTGGCGATTTACGACCGACCATTGGTCTCGACTGCTATTTTTCACGCCTTTTTGGAACACTCTCATAAGGTGTTCCCCGATGGTGTTACGAGTATGGGTTGGTGGAACACGGTCGCCAACAAGTTATACATTCCAAAGTCGGCCCAAGAAGGAAGTATTCAGTCACCCATGCACCATCTCATTCACTGCCTGATTTCCACCACCATCAATCAACGGAAGGATGACGACAAGGTGTCCAACCTTGATGTCTTTTACCTTTGGAGCATCATCACACCCAACACCTTTTGCAACATTCCGTGGTGTTTGGCTTCTTATTTGTCGGAGGGTGCAGTCAAGGATTGCAAAACATCCAAAATTAATGGTGGCATGTTCGTCACCTGGTTAGCCAACTCATTTGGGTTGATGACCCGTGGTACATGGAATTTGATGACGATGATTCCTTCCCCTCCATTTAATCCCATTTTGTTTCGGAGGGCGAGAATTATTGAGGACTATGGTGGTGGTCATTATGTTATCCCGCATGATGACCCGGTGGTTGGTCCCGAGGCGCCGGGAAGGAGGGTTCGGTCGAGGCAAGAGCGAGACGTGGAGGAGGAACCGCCGGTAATTCCGGTGGATAATGATGAAGTACCAATAGACTGGTATAATGTTGAGATGAGGAGAATGCAGGATCAAATGGCGAGGAGTCTCAATTTTAGCAACCAGTCCAACATTCGGCTTTTTGATCACTTCCATATTCCACATATCGATGGTGGTAACTTCCCATACATTCCATCTTGGGATGAGGTGATTAATGCAAGGAGGAGTGGCGCTAGTGGAAGTGGAGCTGCGCATGATCATGATGATGAGGAGGAGAATTAGTTTTCTTTTATGCTTTGTTGAACAATTTTCAATTTGTTTTTGTTTTTGTTTTTGTTTGGTGTGTTTGAATTTTTAGTTAAGACTTTTATTTTTATGCTTGATGTTGAATTGCCTTGATGATTTTCAGATTTGGATTAGGATTGCTTGCATAGAGGGTCTAGAGTTTGAGAGAGAAAGAAAAATATAAAGAGTGGAAAAGAGTCAAGAAAGGGCAGGGTTTAGAGTTAAGGTGTCGAGTCTGGTCTTGAGGGACATGAGTGAATGAGTCTAGAAGTTATAAGGAGTTTTGAAGATTTATCAAAACCTGGGACAAATGCAGAATGTGAATTTTTCCACCCAGCGGTCTACTCGCCGAGTGCACTTAAATGACTCGACGAGTCACTTTGTATTTTCACACCTTCGAAGCTGTCTGCGACTATACTCGACGAGTCGTTTATATGACTCGACCATTTATTCTTCCTTATCGATTCTTGAAGAGTTTACACTATTTTTCCTGCCTATTTGGAGCTGCCCACATGAGATTTTGACACCCAACACATGGATGAGCTGTGATGGGTTTTGTACAAACAATCCTATGTGTGCATGCAACCCTAAAAATTGGATCTATTTTTTCACTATTAGATACACAACATTATGAACACATAAAGAAACCCTAATGTGGCCTACAATTTTCGAAATTCATGTAGAAGGTTAGAACACATACCTCTTGTTGTTATATTGCAATAACAACTTAAATCTTCAAACCCTAAGTCTTGAAAGCAAAGTTTAGTACCTCTAATGGCTCACAAACACCACAAGCAATTGGAGAGGTAATAGAGAGAGAAGAAGGAGGTAGAAATCGGCCCTAAGAACCCTTTAGGAAGCATGGACGAATTCTTATGGCAAAGGGGTGTTTATATAGGTGTGGAGATTAGGGTTTCAATCCTTATCCTTATCTAGTTGCTTGCCCACCAAGTAACAATAAGATAAGACTTGAAAGCCCATATCTTTGGACGATTTCAAGGATACATATCCTTTAGATTTCGTCCACCCATATTCTAGGATAATCCTTACCCTACTTTGTAACTATCACATAACTACAATTCAGCCCCTCTAGTTTAATTAATTACACTTGATCACAAAATTAATTCCTAATTAATTGTTGACCAATATTAATTAAACAAATATGATTTCTTCTTTAATATATTATTCTTATAACATATTAATAAATCATAATAACCTCTCTCTCTATTATTTCTCCAGTCAAGTTGCTTTGGTAAAGGCAACCCAAAAGGACCATGCATAATCGGGTCAAGTACTTGACAAATATGGTTACGGGCTTAGACACTAATCCAACAGTCTCCCACTTGGATACGTCTAGTAGCCACATATATAAGTACAACTCGATTAGCAATCGTAGCTTTCAAAGACGCTGTCGAACTCTGATCTTATCAGTAACCTGTCCTTTAGATAAGGGATCATATATTCCTCCATTCTAGATATCTTATAGACGTGAGAAATGAATTGAAATCATTCTCTTAATCTATGTTTTGTTTCTCAATTTCCGATTTACGACGACTGACTAATTGAAAAAATCAAATTAGCCCTAGCCCGACCGAGCATTTACTTTTGTCATCACTAAATCATCGAGGGGCCCACAGATATCGCTTTTATCCCACTTTGGGTAAAAGGAATGGATAAACTTCGACTCAATGTTTGCTTGCACTCACTCACCAAATCACACACAACAATAAGTTTTATAACACCAAGTTACTGGTGCGTTTACATATTATCAATATGCAACCGATTCGAAAGATACAGCTCACACATCTCGGTTTCAAGAATACAAGATATTATCGTCTCATCAATCGCTCGTGATAAAATACATGAAGCGATCCAAGTGAGCGTGGGTTTAATCCAATGCTCAAAAACATATTCATAAGCACTCATGAATGTTGCAACAGCCCTTTGCTATGTCTAATACACTTTAGACAATCTACAAACCAATTCATGACAGTCTTCATTCACACCTACTTCCAACGTGTGACCGACTGCGGACCGTTTGAATAATTCGATTATTCTTAATAAACTTAATTATTCTGGAAATCAAAACATGCAAAGAGAAACACAAATAATACTAATCCTATATGGTCCCAAACCCTTGAGTATAAATAAAACACCTTTATTTAATCACCATATTGATTACTCATTATCCATTGTTTAACATTTCAGATAATCAACTTTATAACTCGAATTATAACCACAATTGTCCCATCCTCCAAGCATGCACACTTTGGTTTCCTATGGTCTATACTTTGTGAAATAGATCAATTTCACAACTCCCAATTCTTATTCTATGTACAAGAATATTAAATTCTTGCCACTTATAGAATATGTCAAATTCTAATATTTTATGCAATGATCCTCTTGTGAAGTCACGACACAAAAATCACAAAAACTCAGCCAACGAAAGGTACTGTCACACCCCAAAACCACGAACGGCGGAAACGTTCAGGGGTGGAGAACGTCATGTACAGTATCACAACAGTGTAAAATAGTAAACAAACAACATCATCATCCATTGCATTATACGTAAAGTTTTAATACATGTGTGTTCTTTCATTGTAATAAGACACCAAAAATACATAATCAAAATAAAAGACGAGACTTGTCTGCTCCATCTTCTCAAAACCTGGCCACCGTACCTGTCTACTGATGACCTGAGAATACAAGTTATTTTGAAAGAGAGTATCAACTTTAAAGCTGGTGAATTCATAAGTATTTAAGTGTCATTGTCTTGCTTTGAAAAGCTGTTTTAAAAGTCATGTACACCTTTAAATGAAAATGTTGATATAAGTATGAAAAGCCCTAGAAAATCCCTTATTTTCTACTAGTATGAAATGTAGTATTCTACCAAGACCCGAATGTTTTGTTATGACAATGTAGTCTTCTACCAAGACCCGAATGTTTTGTAAGTAAAATGATACTTTTTCCTTCTATTGACTAGTACTAAAGTACTTAGTCTAACTCATCGTTTATGTGAAAGTATCACAAAATAAAGTAAACAGAAAAATGTATTAATGGAAGCGTTGTCACTGGGTACTAGGACTAACACGACATCGCAATAAGCGAAATATGTAACCTAATGAACATCTGAAGATTGTCCAGAAGAGTATTAATGTAAGTGTTATCACTGGGTACTAGGAGTAACACAACATCGCAATAAGCGAAAAGTATAACCATATGAACATCCGAAGATTGTCCACTTGTCCTCTGTAGCAGCATCAGGTGGGTGGAGGGGTTAGCCCCGATATCGATCTACCTAATATAAATAGTAACCTTAGACCTTCGTAGATGGTCATCGACCACTGGTGCTAATCAGTAGGATTCGGAATGGTTAGTCCCGCCTAGATATCCCATTGAACCGGGATAGGAAAGATAATTTACACAGAAAGTACCAATAAATCATCCTCGTAGTTCTGAGTACAAGTATCCAGGTAAGTGAATACAGGATAATGCACCTATGTAACAGTGTTCATGTATGGTATTCATGTAAGTGTGTTCATGTATCTGGTAACTATATGTAAACATGTTCATGTATCAGGTAAGCATATGTATATGTACTCATGTATCAGGTAATGTACTGGTGTGGACTCATGAATGAACTGAGTCTTGTGTGATTCCTTGTAATAGGAATAATGTTTGATATCTTCAAATTATCCCTATGATAATTTACTGAAAGGTATTTGGTTGTCCAAGTAGGTTTATACACTCTTATTACTCAAGGGTGTGGGAAACTAAATGAAAGATGTAAACTATAACAACAATACATATATAAGATTATAAGTGTATATGCATAGTTTAGTTCAAGAATGTAAAATGGTTTTGTAAGACATCCAAGGGTTTTGAACAAATATAAAAGTGACTTGATGTCATTTTTATAACCATTTCAAAAGTAATACATTTGATAACAAAGTATTTTTAAAGGTAGAAAACCATTTCATGCATCACATTTTGTAGTATGTGAAATCTGTTGAATGAAAACACAGTTATAAAATACATATAGATGATTTAATAACATGTTGTTTTCTACTTGTATCCCCCCCCCCATTAAAGCATTTAAAATCATTTAAAACATTGATTAGGGGTATGAACTCACCTGTAGATGGTGATTTGGATGAACTGGACGGTGCAGGATTGTTAGGTGTCAAGTGAGGACTTGTACACACACTACGATCCTATTAAACATATAATCACACATATATGCACTCAATTAGTCTTAAATTACTAATTGATAATGTTAAGACATCCTAAAACATAATAAACACTTTATATAAGTGTTATAAGCCCTAAGGATTGCATCTAAGCTATTGTGGGACAAGGTACTTGGGTTTAGGGTTCCAAAGGACCCTATACTTGAGTTTACTCACCATATAACCTCACACATGGAGTTTACGGTTGTAAACTCTTGAGTTTACGGCCGTAAACTCCCAACTTGGTGGTATTTTGTGTTTTGAATTTCTAAATGATTCCTAGAATTATTCCAACTTGGTGGTTAAATTCTTGGAAGGGTTTAAGGCATAGAAACACTCCTTTGAGGAGTTTACGGCCTTAAGGCCATTTCCTTTAGAGTTTGTGGCCGTAAACTCTTAAGGATGGGTGTTTTTGATGCTTTCAAGTCTCATACACATGTAGTATATGTCTTAAACTTTTATCCCAAGCATATGAAGGCCTTAGGCACACTTTGGTGCCTTTGTTTGATGTTCACGGCCCAAGAACCTTATTAGGGCCGTGAAATCACTTTGAGGGGTGATTTTGATGTGTTTTGGTCCTTCATTTAAGTGGGAACAATTTCTAGTAAATGTCTAAGGCTTTAGGTGCCTTAAAAGCACCCTTTTGTCCATGATTTTGGAGTTCACGGTCCAAGATCATCTTGGGCCGTGAACTCCCAAACTTGGGTGATTATTTGATGTTTTATTGTCCCTAATACACATATAAACAAGCCTAAGGCAGTAGCATAACACGAGGGAAGGTCTAGGCTTTGTTTCGGGAGTTTACCGCCCAAGAACACCTTGGGGAGTAAACTCCTAAATCTAGTGATTTAGCCATCTAAATCATGTTATAAACACATATTAAGCTATCCAACACTACTAGCAAGAGATACTCACATTTTGGTATAAAAACCTGAAGATCCGTGAGAGAGAAAATGGCTTTTCTCTAGTTGGAAATGCGAATAATGAATGAATTTGGTTCAGAATTCTATTTATAGTCCTGAGATATTTTTGGCAGAAAATATTTTTATTCCTGAAATGATCTCTAATATAATAGAGTGTTGGAATAATAGAGTTGCACTAAACCCTAGTGCATCCACTCTCCTGATATTTCCTGAAGTGTAAACCCTGAATTACTCAAACTTACACGAAAAAGTCTGAAAATCAACTGTGACCGCTATAACTTTTATTGAAGTGATATAGTTTGTACATAATGGAAATTTCGGGTTGTCACATCATCCCCCCGTTGGAAGGAATTTCTTCCCGAAATTAGAATTTAAGCAATTAAGAAGTTATAAATAACTAAGCGAACAGGTGAGGGTATTTTTGTTTCAACTGATCCTCCTGTTCCTAAGTGAATTCAGGTCCACGCTTTGCGTTCCAGTGCACCTTCACTATCGGGATGCGGCTCTGCTTTGTTTGCTTGACCTCTCGGTCCATGATCTCTACTGGTTCCTCCACGAAGTTGAGGCTCTCGTTGATCTCAATCTCGTCGAGTGGAATAACAAGAGTCTCGTCGGACAGACACTTTTTCAAGTTCGAGACGTGGAAGGTAGGATGTACGTTACTAAGTTCGTGTGGTAGGTTAAGTTTTTAAGCTACAGGGCCGATTCTCGCAAGAATCTCAAAAGGCCCTATGTATCTTGGATTGAGCTTCCCACGCTTTCCAAAGCATATCAAGCCCTTCCAGGGTGAGACCTTCAGTAGGACTCGGTCGCCCACCTGGAATTCCAACGGTTTCCTTCTCTTGTCAGCGTAGCTTTTCTGTCGGTCTCTAGAGGCTTTCAATCGTTCACGAATTTGAACGATCTTCTCTGTCATTTCCCGAATGATCTCTGGACCCGTGAGAGTGCTTTCGGGAACTCGTCCCTTAGCTAACTGGGTATCACCCACTTCAGCCCAGCACAGAGGGGATCTGCACTTTCGACCATAGAGGGCCTCGAATGGAGTTGCCTTTATGCTCGCGTGATAACTGTTGTTGTAGGAAAATTCAACAAGGGTTAAATGGGTATCCCAAGCTTTTCCAAAGTCAATCACACAGGCACGCAACATATCTTCTAAGATTTGGATAGTTCTCTCACTTTGCCCGTCGGTCTGTGGGTGGTAGGCTGTACTCATGTCCAGCCTAGTTCCTAGGGAACTTTGTAATGACTGCCAGAACCTCGAAGTGAATCTACTATCTCTGTCCGAGATGATAGATAAAGGAACACCATGCAGCCTTACAATCTCCCTAATGTAAGTTCTGGTAAGTTTCTCCATCTTTTCTATTTCTTTGATCGGTAGGAAGTGTGCAGACTTGGTCAGTCTATCGACAATGACCCATATGGAATCAAGTCCACCCGTCGTCTTGGGCAACTTGGTTATGAAGTCCATAGTGATCCGCTCCCACTTCCATTCTGGTATCTCCGGTTGCTGCAGGAGACCGGAGGGTTTCTGGTATTCGACCTTAACCTTTGCGTAAGTAAGGCATTTACTCACGAAGGTAGCAATATCTGCTTTCATGTTAGGCCACCAGTATAACTTTTTAAGATCCAGATACATCTTATCTGAACCCGGGTGGACGGAATAACGAGTGTTGAGAGCTTCTGTCATGACCAAGTCTCTGAAGCCACCGTGTTTCGGTGTCCAGATCCGATCCATGAGGTACAAGGCTCCGCCACCCTTGACTTCCAAGTTCTTATCCATCCCACTAAGGGATTCACCAGCCACGTTTTCAGATTTCAAAGCGTCGAGCTGAGCCTCCTTTATTTGCATGGACAAGTGTGAATGGATAGTTAGAGTCAAAGATTTGACCCTACGACCAGAATATTCTTTCCGACTTAGGGCGTCAGCTACTACATTGGCTTTACCCGGATGATAACGAATTTCGCACTCGTAATCACTGAGTAGCTCTACCCACCGTCGTTGTCTCATGTTGAGCTCTTTCTAGTCGAAGATGTGTTGTAGACTCTTGTGGTCTGTAAAGATCATGATTTTTGTACCATACAGGTAGTGTCTCCAGATCTTCAGAGCAAATACGACTACTCTTAGTTCAAGATCATGGGTGGTGTAGTTAACCTCATGTGTCTTCAGCTGTCTCGAGGCATAAGCTATGACTTTACCTCGCTGCATCAGAACACATCCGAGTCCTTGATTTGATGCATCGCAATAGACAACGAAGTCCTCTATCCCTTCGGGGAGGGATAGTATCGGTGCGGTGCACAAGGCTCGTTTGAGCGTTTGGAACGCTCTTTCCTGTTTCTCTTCCCAGTCAAAGCCCACGCCTTTTTGGGTCAGGGTTGTAAGAGGTTTCACTATGCTGGAGACGTTCTGAATGAACCTGCGATAGTAGCCAGCGAGACCTAGAAATTGACGAATTTCTATAGGTGTCTTTGGTGCTGACCAGTTCTCAATGGACTTGATTTTGGAGGGGTCCACGTGTATTCCCTCTTCGCTAACAACATGGCCTAAAAAATTCGACTCACCGAATCCAAAATTCGCACTTGGAGAACTTTGCGTAGAGCTTCTCCGACCGCAATGTTTCTAAGATTTTACGAAGATGTTGGCTATGTTCCTCCTTACTTCGAGAGTAGATAAGTATGTCATCAATGAAGACGATGACGAACTGATCCAAGTAAGGACAACACACCCTATTCATCAGATCCATGAATACTGCGGGCGCGTTAGTTAATCCGAACGGCATCACTACAAACTCATAGTTGGTGATATCCGGATCGCAGATCTATCTTCGAGAAGTAGTTGGCTCCTTGAAGTTGATCAAATAAATCGTCAATGCGGGGCAAGGGATAACGATTTTTAATGGTAAGTTTGTTGATTTCTCGATAGTCGATGCACATGCGAAACGATCCATCTTTCTTCTTGACGAAAAAGACCGGTGCTCCCCATGGTGAGAAGCTTGGTCTAATGAATCCCTTCTTGAGAAGTTCGTTAAGTTGACTGGAAAGTTCCTGCATCTCGGCCGGTGCCAGACGATAAGGAGATTTGGCTACTGGGGTAGCTCCTGGCACTAAGTCGATTCTGAACTCAACTTGGCGTTGCGGTGGTAAACCGGAAAGTTCTTCTGGGAATATGTCGGGAAAGTCGCGTACTTCTGGGATGTCCTTAATGTTTTTCGTTTCTTGACTTGTATCAACGACGTGTGCGAGGAATGCATGATATTCATTTTGCAAGCACTTCTGGGCTTGAATGCACGAAATGATGCGAAGGCTCGTACTAGGTTTGTCACCATAAATAACTAAAGTTTCGTTGTCAGGAAGGTTAAGACGAACTGCTGTTTCAAAGCACATGATGTCAGCGCAAAGAAGACTCAACCAATCCATACTGATGATAACGTCGAAACATTTAATTGGGACTGGCATGAGATCTATCTTGAAAGTATGGCTATCTAAAGTTAAGGTACAACCTACGTATATGCAGTTAGTACTCTCCGTTTTTCCATTAGCCATTTCTACTGTGAATGAGTTATCTAATGCACATGGTTTTTGTTTAAGCAGGTGTGCAAATTTATGACTTACGAAACTTTTCTCGGTTCCACTGTCGAAAAGTATGCAAACATATGAGTTATCGAGGAGGAACGTACCAGTAACTATCGTAGGATCAGCTACCGCTTCCTCGTGGCCTAGGGCCATAACTCTTCCTACTCCTCTAGCCATCCCTGCTTTAGGGCAGTTCCTCTTGTAGTGGCCCACCTCGTCACAACCGTAGCAAGTTTGGCCCATACCGGTGTTAGGAACCTGAGCGGCCTGAGTTGTTGGAGTCTGACAGAAACGGGCTGTGTGCCCCTTCCTGTTGCAGTTAGAGCACTGCATTTCCCTGCAAGGTCCGTGGTGGTGGAAGTTGCATTTGTTGCACTTCGGGAGAGACCCATCATAAGTTTTTGCTGGTAAGGGGTTCGCAAGGACAACAGGAGTCACTGTGGCAGCATTGATTGCCACAAGTTGTTGTTTCTTGGAGGATCCTTGTGAAGCCCCTCTTTTCCTCTTGTTCCACCCCTTCCTGTTGTTGTCGGGGTTAGACTTTTGTGGTACTGGTGTAGGGATTGTTGGGTTCTGAGGTTTCCTTTGCTCTATGAGAGATTGTGCCAGTTCTTTGGCGCTATCGAAAGTAATAGGCCTGGAAGCTAACACACTTGACTGGATCTGGGGCGACAGTCCCCATATATATCTCTCTATCTTCTTGCTCTCAAGAGCAACCATATCAGGGCATAAGTTTGCCAGATCACAGAACCTGTTTGTGTAGGTTGTGATGTCGGATCCAACCATTTGTAGACCCCAGAATTCCTGCTCGAGTTTTTGTACTTCACCTCGAGGACAGTACTCTTTCATCAGCATGTCTTTCAACTTTTCCCAGCTGATGGAATACGCCACTACCAAAGTCAGATACTTAACATGGCCGTTCCACCATGTTAGTGCTCTGTCAGAGAAGGTACAAGCTGCAAACTTGACCTTGTTTCCCTCCTTGCAAGCACAGATTTCAAAGATGGATTCCATCTTTTCAATCCATTGTCTCAACACCATAACACCCCCAGTTCCATTGAAGCTGCGGGGTTTGGCATTTGTGAAGTCCTTGTAGGTGCATTCCCGAGGGTGTCCATGGCTTTCGCCGTGGTTCGAGGGAGGTGCACCTATTCCCGATCCACTAGGGACAGGAGCGTTGATTGCTGACATAGCAGCTGCAACTGCTGCTGTGAAAGTTGCTTGGAACATGTTGGCATCAAAGGGGTTAGGTGGTTGAAGAGGTTCAGGTGGTGGTGGTATCGGTGCTTTGTTGTTTGGGTTACGCCTGGTATTCCTTTGTGGCGGGATCTTTAACTAAACGTTTAAAAGATGATGACATGGATAAGAATAAATGAATAATGAACGTGACTCATGGACTAACTCTCCATAGTCCAGCAACAAAATGAATAGTATGACTAACTGAAGATGACAACATTTGGATAATAATTTCCATAAGATTAGACATCTGTCAATAATACTGGGATTACAGATGTAAACAAGTTCGGGAAAATGGCCTAGGAGTAGGCCTTACATCAACCAAGATGGAAAATTTTGACAGAATTAAGACTAGATCAAGACCTAACAGGTCTAAGATTTATAAAGACAGGAAATTAGACCAAAGTTTTACATAAACTAGGTTATATCCAAAAGATGAGTCAACGAGATTCTATCGGTGACGAGAACTGCTAGCATGAGTTCTCGATCCCGACAGTAGACGTTCCATGTCCCTCATACGCCTGTCAGCTCTCACTTGTTGAGCTCGAAGTTCCCTAACTTCAGCTTGAGTTTCAGTAAGTTCTCTCTGTAGAGTTGCATTGCGGACCAGAGTTCTTTCATGAGCAGACTCTAGTTGGCGAATGCGGACTGTATTGACGCCAGAGTTGGCATCAATCTCTAAGACTCGTTCGATAGATGATTGACCCAGTATCATGTTCCTAGAAATCCTACGAACCATGATGGGTAGGACTCTATCAGCAGATCCTCCTTCAGTGAGGTTGTAGAAACTTCTATCTTCGTTGTAAGGAATGGGTTCACCCTGTTCCTGACTCCATCTCTTCAAGTTAGTGGCCCACAGAGGTGTGGGTCCTTGAAACGCGGGACGAGGGTTCAGGTTTGGGTTTTGAGCAGCTGGGGGTAGGTTGTTGACTTCAGGCTCCGAGTCAGAACTATCGGAAAAACCCTCATCATGGTGCTCATCCAAATGGATTGGGTGATCATCTTCTGGTTCTTCCTCTAGCCATCCAGCGTTGCCTTGTTTTGGGAAGTACGGGTCGCCATGATGAAATCCAGCCATTAAAATCTACGCGAGAAAAGGGATATAAGAAATAGCTAACTAGACGAACTAACCATGATAATTACAGTAAGACCAAATACCCTTATGGTATTTCTTTATGGTTGTGTTGGTAAGTTTTTAGACTTGTTTCCACATCACAACCATTCTTGGGCATAGGCTAATCACTCCTCGGACCAGCATAGTTCATCAGGCTATGCCATTCCCAAGACTGACTATATATCCCCAGGCTTACTTGTGATATTCAACAATCGTAATACTTTTGTTCTTGTCATTGTGACACTGGTTTTAGTATGAATGCAGGCACGTATACTTTGTTAAATATTTTATTATTTAAAAGTATAACTCTTAGACAGAGTGTTTAAATCCCAATGTATTTATAGTTAGTATATCTTTTATGGGTTCATATACTATATTCATTATAAACAAAGCTCTGATACCAATCTGTCACACCCCAAAACCACGAACGGCGGAAACATTCAGGGGTGGAGAATGTCATGTACAGTATCACAACAGTGTAAAATAGTAAACAAACAACAACATCATCCATTGCATTATAAGTAAAGTTTTAATATATGTGTGTTCTTTCATTGTAATAAGACACCAAAAATACATAATCAAAATAAAAGACGAGACTTGTCTGCTCCATCTTCTCAAAACCTGGCCACCGTACCTGTCTACTGATGACCTGAGAATACAAGTTATTTTGAAAGAGAGTATCAACTTTAAAGCTGGTGAATTCATAAGTATTTAAGTGTCATTGTCTTGCTTTGAAAAGATGTTTTAAAAGTCATGTACACCTTTAAATGAAAATGTTGATATAAGTATGAAAATCCCTAGAAAATCCCTTATTTTCTACTAGTATGAAATGTAGTCTTCTACCAAGACCCGAATGTTTTGTTATGACAATGTAGTCTTCTACCAAGACCCGAATGTTTTGTAAGTAAAATGATAGTTTTTCCTTCTATTGACTAGTACTAAAGTACTTAGTCTAACTCATCGTTTATGTGAAAGTATCACAAAATAAAGTAAACAGGAAAATGTATTAATGTAAGTGTTGTTACTAGGTACTAGGACTAACACGACATCGCAATAAGAGAAATATGTAACATAATGAACATCCGAAGATTGTCCAGAAGAGTATTAATGTAAGTGTTATCACTGGGTACTAGGAGTAACACAACATCGCAATAAGCGAAAAGTATAACCATATGAACATCCGAAGATTGTCCACTTGTCCTCTGTAGCAGCAGCAGGTGGGTGGAGGGGTTAGCTCCGATATCGATCTACCTAATATAAATAGTAACCTTAGACCTCCGTAGATGGTCATCAACCACTAGTGCTAATCAGTGGTATTAGAATGGTTAGTCCCGCCTAGATATCCCATTGAACCGGGATAGGAAAGATAATTTACACAGAAAGTACTAATAAATCATCCTCGTAGTTCTAAGTACAAGTATCCAGGTAAGTGAATACAGGATAATGCACTTATGTAACAGTGTTCATGTATGGTATTCATGTAAGTGTGTTCATGTATATGGTAACTATATGTAAACATGTTCATGTATCAGGTAAGCATATGTATATGTACTCATGTATCAGGTAATGTACTGGTGTGGACTCATGAATGAACTGAGTCTTGTGTGATTCCTTGTAATAGGAATAATGTTTGATATCTTCAAATTATCCCTATGATAATTTACTGAAAGGTATTTGGTTGTCCAAGTAGGTTTATACACTCTTATTACTCAAGGGTGTGGGAAACTAAATGAAAGATGTAAACTATAACAACAATACATATATAAGATTATAAGTGTATATGCATAGTTTAGTTCAAGAATGTAAAATGGTTTTGTAAGACATCCAAGGGTTTTGAACAAATATAAAAGTGACTTGATGTCATTTTTATAACCATTTCAAAAGTAATACATTTGATAACAAAGTATTTTTAAAGGTAGAAAACCATTTCATGCATCACATTTTGTAGTATGTGAAATCTGTTGAATGAAAACACAGTTATAAAATACATATAGATGATTTAATAACATGTTGTTTTCTACTTGTATCCCCCCCCCCATTAAAGCATTTAAAATCATTTAAAACATTGATTAGGGGTATGAACTCACCTGTAGATGGTGATTTGGATGAACTGGACGGTGCAGGATTGTTAGGTGTCAAGTGAGGACTTGTACACACACTACGATCCTATTAAACATATAATCACACATATATGCACTCAATTAGTCTTAAATTACTAATTGATAATGTTAAGACATCCTAAAACATAATAAACACTTTATATAAGTGTTATAAGCCCTAAGGATTGCATCTAAGCTATTGTGGGACAAGGTACTTGGGTTTAGGGTTCCAAAGGACCCTATACTTGAGTTTACTCTCCAGATAACCTCACACATGGAGTTTACGGTTGTAAACTCTTGAGTTTACGGCCGTAAACTCCCAACTTGGTGGTATTTTGTGTTTTGAAGTTCTAAATGATTCCTAGAATTATTCCAACTTGGTGGTTAAATTCTTGGAAGGGTTTAAGGCATAAAAACACTCCTTTGAGGAGTTTACGACCTTAAGGCCATTTCCTTTAGAGTTTGCGGTCGTAAACTCTTAAGCATGGGTGTTTTTGATGCTTTCAAGTCTCATACACATGTAGTATAGGTCTTAAACTTTTATCCCAAGCATATGAAGGCCTTAGGCACACTTTGGTGCCTTTGTTTGATGTTCACGGCCCAAGAACCTTATTAGGGCCGTGAACTCACTTTGAGGGGTGATTTTGATGTGTTTTGGACCTTCATTTAAGTGGGAACAATTTCTAGTAAATGTCTAAGGCTTTTGGTGTCTTAAAAGCACCCTTTTGTCCATGATTTTTGGAGTTCACGGTCCAAGATCATCTTGGGCCGTGAACTCCCAAACTTGGGTGATTATTTGATGTTTTATTGTCCCTAATACACATATAAACAAGCCTAAGGTAGTAGCATAACACGAGGGAAGGTCTAGGCTTTGTTTCTGGAGTTTACCGCCCAAGAACACCTTGGGGAGTAAACTCCTAAATCTAGTGATTTAGCCATCTAAATCATGTTATAAACACATATTAAGCTATCCAACACTACTAGAAAGAGATACTGACGTTTTGGTATAAAAACCCGAAGATCCGTGAGAGAGAAAATGGCTTTTCTCTAGTTGGAAATGCGAATAATGAATGAATTTGGTTCAGAATTCTATTTATAGTCCTGAGATATTTTTGGCAGAAAATATTTTTATTCCTGAAATGATCTTTAATATAATAGAGTGTTGGAATAATAGAGTTGCACTAAACCCTAGTGCATCCACTCTCCTGATATTTCCTGAAGTGTAAACCCTGAATTACTCAAACTTACACGAAAAAGTCTGAAAATTAACTGTGACCGCTATAACTTCTATTGAAGTGACATAGTTTGTACAGAATGGAAATTTTGGGTTGTCACAGGTACTCTTATCAAAATTGTTACAGAACAATTTCATAGATGTGATGTCTCTCACTCAAAGTACATTCCTTTGAACATCCTTTTGCATAAAATTTTCTAATCTAGACATAAATTCTTAATTTTCAACTCCCAGTTATGGAAACATTTCCATATTTACCATATGACAACTCATTCTTAATAGAATCTTATCTATTTATAATAATGTCGATATGGTCCATTCAATACCATACTTCCAACTACTCACAAGCGACCAATCATTCGCGAACTTTGGATTCGTCCTTTGATAGTTGTTTAATTATCTTAGCCAAAACCAATTCTTGTCCTTTTTCCCTCTTAATGCACTAGACATTTGGAAAAAATTTAGAAGGGTCAAATATTATAGCACTTGCAATCGATCCTTTACCCGAAGTGTATGGGACACGATGCATAATGTCTTACATAAAGATACGATACTTTATCAATCTTCTGCCATAATATTTTATGTGTCACGTTCTTACAATTCAAACTATGAAGAGGGATACCGTAATCATAATCGAAATTTAAGAACACATTATGTATCCTTTGACTAAATTTATTAAAATTTCTCAATCTAAGCTTTAGATATTGAACGAAGTACAATATTCTCTCCCTTAATTATAGCAAAACAACTTTTCAACTCTTACAACTTTGCAAAGTATAACTCTTGTTTTCTATAATTAATATTGCTAACTTGCAATACTTACCATAATAATCATGCTCCCAATTTCATGATGATTATTTCTTTACCAACATAACACTTATGCTCCCACTAGCTTCGACATGTATTCAGAAATCAGCTGAACTTCTAGAAAACAATTTCTTAAGTTCATATTTCTAATACCAGATGCTTTGATAAGACTTTATCTAAGCTTCTCAAACTCATACACTTTTCCTTGGACAGCTCATATGTATATGCCTAAACGATTCTAGGACTCATATCAATAAGTCTAAGATGTTCAGACCCATTTGCCATTTCCCACAATTCGAACTATGAAGAGGTATGCCGTAATCAAAGTTGAATTTGAGAAACCCAAATCACATAATGCTATCTTCAAAATCTCTCTTAGTGAAAGTGTTTCCTCACAACCATTTTCATGAATGAGAGAAACCTTATGACACTTAGATTTTGTGGTGTATACGTTCCCATCCATGTGAATTTGTCATAACCATAATCACAAGATAATGTCAGTGACAAATCCAAACTGTTATGGATAGAACTTGTTCTTCTTAATTTCTTGCCATCAAGGGTCCCACCATTACTTCCAAGTTATTGAGCAGCCCACCCCTTCATTTCAATGTACTTTCCATTGAACAAGGTGTCTTGCCCCTATACAATCCATTGAGAACTCGTAGCACTCACATACACAGAAAAATCAATTGGAATGGCACAGAAAACAAAATAGTGTCAACACGATAGGTTGTAAACCTCAAGTCATGTGCTATTGATGATTGATAAGGTTTATTCTTGATTTGTTCTTGAAGCCTTTCAAGACCATTAATACTACCACTGACTCCTTGACATATAAGATTCTCTTGTCAAGAACCATTTCTTGACAAAGAAATATTCAAGAGTTAGTGTAGCTTTCATCAAGACAAAACACTTCATATGATTGGTCCTAGTTGGTCTTTGTCTTATCCAAGACATCACAGCTTACCAATTTCAAATGTGCAAGACTAAGAAAACCTTTTCCCAAATTCCACATTTGAGGAATGTTATAAACCTTCTTAAGACTTGTCACTCAATTTACAATCTTGGAGTATAACTCTAAGACTTGATATTGGAACAAAGTATGATTGACTTCTTGATTTAACCATTTCCACAATTCCCGATTCCTCTTCTTAGACATACAAATTGTACTAAGACTCACTTAGAGGATCAATTGAGATAAGGTTCTTAATCATTAAGACTTATCATAAAACATAATAAAATGTACTCTCCCTTCTTTCTAGAATAGATAAACTTTTATCTTTCTGCATACTTGATTCTTCTTATTCGTTCTGCTATTGATTGAAACTCTTTCAATCAACTTAGAATCATACTCAATCTTATAGGTATAACCATATTTACTAAACTTTAGTAAATCATGACGAATATCTTTGTCATTCTTGTGGTAGACTTGATCAACGTACGACCTAGTGTACTCGATCTCCTAGTCCTTTAATTGACACTTTGTCAAAGTTTAGTCTAAATTTCCCAAATGTGAAAGTTCTCATTCATCATACAATACTTTTTGCATGATTCCAAGTTCCTATCCACTTGAAACTTGGGCGATGAGAAACTCTTCCTATTTGGTAAACACTTGACACTTCCGCAAACAACCTAATTAAGAATCAAATCCATTTTGCTAATTATAGAAGTACACAAACATCAATTTTTCATATATGCCATTGTAAGGGTAAACAAATAAGATAAAACCAAAATTTATTTTATTCATAAAAGCAGCGGAAAACATGTCCTTACAATGCAAAATTCAAATGAAAAACTATGTATTCAAATACTCCTAACAAATCTGTCATAACTTCCTAAGCTCAGAATCTGATCTTCGAATCCATGCGATCGTAATCCATTTCTTCGTGATCAGACTCATCTTGCTGTTTCATCAACCTTCCTTTCTTTTCTTTGATCCTGCAAAACATGAAAATGTAATCTTATCACATTATGTATAAAGAATAGGAATTTAATGGAGTTAGATAGTGGATTTTGTACCTGAAGCAGAGCCACACTTCTTAACTCTTCCATCTCTTAGACTCTTCAGTTCCCTTGGGCAGCTTCGTATCCATTTCCCTTTCCCTTGGCAGCAGAAACATGTGGCTTCTCCTAGAATATCCACGGAAGCATGGTTGGTTGATTCACTAGACAAATATGCTCCATTACTTCGCCAAATCATTTCTGATCCAGCAGCAATAAGCATGTAAGTTAAGTCAATGAGGGCCGCGTCAATGTTCATCATATGATATTCTCTTATGAACTTATCATATGATTCGGGGAGTGACTGAAGAACCCAGTCCACAGCCACCTTATTGGGGAAAGACGCACCCAACATAATCAACCTATCGATGTGTGATTTCATCCCTAGGACGTGAGCACACACGGGTTTACCATCTTCATGTTGCATTGCCAATAGGGTCTCGGTGATCTTGAACCTTTCAAATCTTCGATCTTGTGGGTCGGGGAGAACAACGGGAGGAGGAGGAGGGAGTGAGATCAATCTAGTCCACATTGATCCTTCACTTTGGAACAAGTTATCACTTTCAATAGGAACACCTTTTCCTTGGGATCTGGGAAGACCACGGTTAGAGTAAGACATCTACAAAACGGGAGAAATTTCAAGTTAGTTGATTGAATCCTTAATGAAACACCCAAATGAGACATTAAGGCTAGGATCCAACAACATTATTTACACATTAGAAGAGGGATGCCGTAATCCAACATGCAAATAATTTGGAGGTAAGTGAATGACGATTCACTAATTCTTCATCGTGAAAAACATAAAGGCTTAAGTTTTAAATGTATTAAGAATTCCTAGATTTCCTTTGAGATTCATTGAACTTTTCAATGGCATGTTTAAATCTCGATATGCCCCTCTTGTTTGTGACTGGGATGCCGAGGATCACAAAGTGGGTGTGAATAACCATGCAAATCTACATGGTGCCCTCATTGTTACAGTCACCGATTTGATGTGCCGGTAAACCACACACGCTCCATCGAACTATGACTAACATTGAGTCACCCTTTGCCACCTTTGATTAGAACCAATTAGTGTGTCGGTTAACCACACACGCTCCACTAACTTCTTAGCAAGGGTGCAAAGTGTAATTTCATGGGATTGCATCAATTTCACTTTTGCCTAAAGTAACTAGGATTAGGAATTTGTAAAGGTGTTTAGTTACTTTACATAGATTCATTATACTTATTAATGAAGAAAGGATTGCCCTATCCTACCCATTCGGCTAACGACCCTCCACCAATCAAGGAAGCGGTGGGTAAGAGTGGAAACCCATTAAACGGCCATTTTATAGGCCATAACCGTATACCCCCCCTTATAGATCGGCTTCGTGAATGAGGCCTACTAACGGTAAGACTAGCATTTAAGTTATACATATATAATATTAGACTTTTAATGTTATACATAATGTAAGGGTGTATTTTACACTTTTAAAATACTAGGTGGTTTAAACCTTATCATTATGGATTTATTAACTCTCTTTTAATCATACACTTAATTAATTTAATAAAACCATAATGGTGTAATTTGAACTTTTCAAATTTAGGGTTTTAGAATTTAACATTTTTCAAAATTAAACTTTTAATCAAACAATTTAAATTCCAAAACTTGAGGGCAGGTTTTGAAACTTTTCAAAACAATTAGGTTTTAATCTCACTTTAAAATTTTCGAATTCAAGACTATTTAAATTAAAATTTTAAATATTAAAACTCTTGATTTAATAATTATCTTTAATTAAACTATTAATTTAAATTATTAAATCATAAAGGATTATCTAGATTATAAAGGATAATTACCAATTAAACAGTTAATTTATCCTAATCCTTTTAATCCCTCTAAATTTCGAAAATCATGGGATAGGATAATTCAAAATCTTTAATTACCATATATTACCATTAAAGGATAATTACAAGATATAGGATAATCCAAATCCCTAAAATTTAGGATCTTATCTTGGGGAGGAGGCTAATTTCGAAAATCTTGGGGTTTTTCAAACCCTAGATTTCGAAATCTTGAGGCTTAAGGAAAGGATTTGAAAACCCTTTCAAATTTTCGCAAATTAGGGTATAGAAACCCTAATCTCAAAATTTCTAGCCTCCTAGGGTTTATTGGCTATAAACCCTAATATGTCAAGTTCATACAATTGTATAATACTAATTGAAAACAAGTTAACCAAAGGCTTTGATACCACTGATGGGTTTTGTACAAACAATCCTATGTGTGCATGCAACCCTAAAAATTGGATCTATGTTTTCACTATTAGATACACAACATTATGAACACATAAAGAAACCCTAATGTGGCCTACAATTTTCGAAATTCATGTAGAAGGTTAGTACACATACCTCTTGTTGTTATATTGCAATAACAACTTAAACCTTCAAACCCTAAGTCTTGAAAGCAAGTACCACAAGTGTAGTACCTCTAATGGCTCACAAACACCACAAGAAATTGGAGCGGTAATAGAGAGAGAAGAAGGAGGTAGAAATCGGTCCTAAGAACCCTTTAGGAAGCATGGATGAATTCTTATGGCAAAGGGGTGTTTATATAGGTGTGGAGATTAGGGTTTCAATCCTTATCCTTATCTAGTTGCTTGCCCACCAAGTAACAATAAGATAAGCCTTGAAAGCCCATATCTTTGGACGATTTCAAGGATACATATCCTTTAGATTTCGTCCACCCATATTCTAGGATAATCCTTACCCTACTTTGTAACTATCACATAATTACAATTCAGCCCCTCTAGTTTAATTAATTACACTTGATCACAAAATTAATTCCTAATTAATTATTGACCTATATTAATTAAACAAATATGATTTCTTCTTTAATATATTATTCTTATAACATATTAATAAATCATAATAACCTCTCTCTTTATTATTTCTCCAATCAAGTTGCTTTGGTGAAGGCAACCCAAAAGGACCATGCATAATCGGGTCAACTACTTGAAAAATATGGTTACAGGCTTAGACACTAATCCAACAAGCTGTTCCCATGTCTAAAGTCAATTGAAGATGGAGCTAAAAAGAAGAGTTATCAACCTATTGACTGCTACCCCAGGGGAGTTTGTTCTAATTCTCTCTATGGTTTGCATTTTTTTATTTTTGCATGATGTGCAATGAGGGCATTGCATAAATTAAGTGTGGGGTAGGGGGTTGGTTACACCTTTGTAAATGTAGAATCTTAATTTAGGTCTAATTTTAAAACATTTTGCATACAAAAAATGTGACTTAGGGATTAATTTGGGAAATTTTGGTAAAGAGTAATTAGGATTGCATGTTAGAGTTATGTTGATGATTGCATGAAAACCCAAATGTTTAGTTGAGCCTATATACGTTCTAGTGCATTTGTGGCTTCCTTATTCCAGTAAAATCATGGGACAAAAACACAACCTTGCTTAGCCCGAATGATGCAATATGTTTAGCATCGTGTACCAGAAATGTATCCAAGAAAATTATTATCGTTAGCCAATAAAGGTTGAGGTTGAGCGCCCCTGCTTAAGCATGTAGGGTTTTGAGTGAAAAAAGTGAGGTACATGTAAAAAAAAGAGAGAGAATTGCAAGAAAAGTTTGAAGAATTTTGGAGCAATTAAAGTGAAGATCAAAAGATCAAAATTCCAAGAAATTCAAAAATTGAAGATACCAAAAATCAAACAACAAAGGTGGTGAATTCAAAGAAATCAAAGATCAAATTATCAAGGAAGTGAAGAATTCAAAAGAGCTCCATAGTGGTATCATAAATTGTAATTCTAGATTATGTATGCTTGGGTTGCTCAACTAAAAATACCTTGAGGGTAGGAGGTTTTCTGCGGATGGATTCGGAGGGATGCATAAAATGAGCATTGTTCGGGATAAGTGGGCGAATGTTTATGAGGATTGTGAGTATTTGGAGTATGGGGGTATTTAGGGAAAATTTTAGACACAAATGTATGCGTTGCGGTCTTGGCATAATGGTTGGGTTAGATTGGAGTTGTCATATGTGATTCTAATGTGTTAAAATTCAGTTTTGCTTGGGGGCAAGCAAAAGTCAAGTGTGGGGTATTTTGATATTTGCATATTTAGTTCATATTAAGTATAGATTTTTTTATCATTTATTAGCTAAATTATTGCATATCATGGACAAAAGGTACTTAAAAGTGTTTGAATTATGTTTTCAGTCCAAAAGTGAAGCTCGAAAGCAAAAGGAAGCAGGAGAAGCGGTTGGGAGCTCGGGAATTGAGCAAAGAAGAAAATCACCAAAAACAACACCTACTCGGCGAGTCCGATCGAATATTCGAGAAGATAAAGACTTAAAGACTCAGAGACTTATCACATACGGGGATTAAGAGATGGACTCGGCGAGTCGGCTATGGACTCGACGAGTCGGTTCGCATCTATAAAGATAACTTCTCAGATCGACATTAAAAATTCAGAAACCCTTCTAGAAAGATTAGCTGCGATTGAAGAGCCAGAAGAACCCTAGAGAACGAAGATACAACCTAGAATCCAATTCTGAAGGAGATTTGAGGCAAAATTTCATCATTCTACTTAATCTTTTGTTTTCCATTATGGCTAGACAATTAGAATTCGTTTATTTGTTGTTATTTACCTCAATCATGAGCTAAAACTCTTAAAATTCTGTTTGGGGATACAAAATTGAGACAATGGTTTGATTATTGGTAGGATTAATTCAATGTTGGTGATTTTTGTTAGTATTAGCTTGCTAAAGAACCTTGTGTGTGAATGATAATTAATTTTCTGTTAATAGGAAGGTAATTAAATAGTATGAACATCTTTTGATTATCAACCTCATGTGTTTATATGGCCACTTTATCATATGTCTAGGATTAATGAACATGAAACTAGAATTAATAAGAAAATTAGGTAAATTCATGTGTGAGCTTGTGTGATGACCATCAACAAGAAGTTAACTAAAGGACCAAATTAGTTAACTATCGCAAGTCTAAATTAACCCGAATAATTAATCTAGTGAATTTAATTAAATTAGACAACTAATCATTGTTTGAGTTAGTTTGTTCACTAAGGATTAGTGTAGTGAACGCGAATCTAATCACTTGAATCGGTAACCAACAAAAGAGTTAATCCATTGCACTATTACCATAATATCAACCATAGGATCAATTGAGTTGAACTAAACAGAAGTCCTTTCCATTATTGAATTTAGTAATTCTTTGCTTTTCTAGTTTTTTAATTTAAGTGATAGTTAGTAAGTTTCTAGTCTTGTAAAACTAGAGAAAACCCCTACTTATTAATTAATTTAGATAGAATTAATTTTTAGTTTTAATTTACCGTTCCCTGTGTTCGATACCCTACTTATTTAACTATACCACAATTGATAGGTTCACTGCCTTTGTGTGTTTATTTTGTAATTAAAAGTAGGTTAAAACTAAGTGAGTTTACACACATCAGTTGTGGACTTAGGGCAGATTCACTCAATTAACTTTCTATCCGATATTAGATTATATATAGCAGTATAAACTAAGCTATTATAAAAGTAGTCACTGTGGTCACCATTTCTACCATAAGAAATATAGGTTTTCTTAAAGAACTTTTCATTAGATATAAAGGAACCATTACAAATAATTCCATGAGTAACAAGTGAATACACCCGGGTTATATATGACAACGATGTAACAACCAATGGGATGTGTGCTATCCGCCTTACTTTCTGTTCCTCGTTGGGTTGTGAGCTTAGGGCAGATGCGCACAATTGATTGTTTGTTTACTCTGAGTCTTATATAACTTGTACCCACTTAGTACCCATAGAAAGGCTTGTAGTGTTATTTTACTTAACTTTCATTCAAGTAGGAAATATAGGATTTTCTAGAGGATCAGGCAAAATTTTCAAAACAGAACTTACAGCTTACATCACTTGTACATATACATTTTCAACCACATTTTACAGCTTACTCACATCACTAAAATCTTATGAACTCACCAGCTTAATTGCTGATCAACTCTTTCAAATAACTTGTATTCTCAGGAGACTATTAGACAAGTGCTCATGCTGGGAATTCAGAAGATGGAACATTATAGCTTCAAGTCTTGTTTTGTAAGTTGTTTATGACTTCTATGTTTTGTGAACACACACATTGTAAACACTTTCTTTCTAAATGAAATGGTTGTTCATTACTTGCTTACCATATACATATCTTGTGATACTAAACATGACGTCCTCCGCCCTCGAACGTTTCCGCCGTTCCGGTTTTGGGGTGCGACACAAACTACCACATACCATACAATAATATATAAACACTTATTGGGCCTTGCCCACTGCATCAGACCGAAGTCCGGAACTGACTGGGACCCCGTCCCATGCATCAGACCGAAGTCCAGAAACTAACTGAACATAACATATCGTAAACATATCAACTAGCATGAATTCATATACTGCATACTGCATCGGATCAGAGTCCGGAACACATAACACAAAACATGCTTGAATCACGAAGACATCAAGCACTCTAACTACTGCATCAGACCGAGGTCCGGAACTAACTGAACATAGCATAACATAATCATAGCATATAATATGAACACATATATTGCATACTGCATTGGACCATAGTCCAGAACACATAACTCATACCATGCCTGTATCACAAAGACACCAAGCATACTGAACTGCTGCATCAGACTGTAGTCCGAAACTACTGCTAACTAAACGGGTCGGAATTATGGCCGTAGACCCGGTCCTACTGGAAGGAAACTCACCTCACACTGCTGAAGCCCCATAGATACAATCCCATACTACTGAAATCCCGCAGACTCAACCCCAGCTATTGGATGACAGATTCCCGAACTGTCAACACCAAAATAACACCCAATTAATAATTGGGTTCCAACTCATAACCATAAGTCCATACTTGGGTAAAAGATTACTTTATCCCTATCTTGGCTTGACTCCAGCCCAAGGCCCAAACCAAAGGCCCAAAAGTTTAATAATGGACCAAAGCCCAACTATGGCCCAATTTTCCAAATTGGGCCCAAACCTCTACATGGACTTCCCTTAAGGCCCAATTATTCAGTCCAGTCCAACATGTCTTATTCTAAAGGCTCAATATCATAAAACCATGTAGGCCCAAACTATGGCCAAATTTTCCAAATTGGGCCCAATCCTTCATATGGGCCTTACCCTAAAGCCCAACTAATTACTCTAGTCCATTTGATTATTCTTGGATGGCCCATTAATAAACCAATTACCAAAGCCGAATTGAAAGGCCTAACTTGAGGGCCCATGTGAAAGTAGGGTTTCACATAAAATGGCGATTAGGGTTAAGTGTTTTTTACTTAACCTATTAAGGACTTAATCCATTAAGTCCTCTACTCTACTGGATCAATGATATGGAGTAATTGGGCTTGATACATACTCCAATCCTAATAGCCCAAAAGTGGGTCCACTTAAGTCCAAGGCCCAAATACTCACAATTAGGGTTTTCTAAACCCTAATTAGGGCTTTTCATCCAAACATGGCCCAATAGGCCCAAATAAATCTTCAAGCCCATTAGGGTTTTGGCTAGATCCATTAGGGTTTGCTTGTGGGGCACCACCCACTACCACCTCGGGTAGTGGTGGTCAATGGCGGCTCACGGCGGCGGCCACCACCTCACGGTGGTGGTTTGATTCATTTTCATTATTCCAAATTCAAATTACATTTTACAAAGCTAACTCAATTAACCAAACATACACACACTAAACTAATCACACACACAACCACACTGTGGTGGCCGGCGGTGGCAGCCACCACCTCACGATGGTGGTGACCCTTCTTCTCACTTTTCTGACCAAGCATGGCATACACACTAAGAAAAATACTCTTCTATGCTCGAGAAATGGATCCAAAACTCCCACCTACGGTGGTCGGAGGCGGCAGAAACGTCGACATTGCTTTGACAGCCACCACCTCGCAGTGGTGGTGGCGATCGCTGATGATCTACTGCCTAACAACACCTTAACCCCGCCTATCCTGTCGTCTGATGCAAGGCGCTACACCCACGCCGGTAGAAGAAGACCACAGTAGCTTCACAACTCCGACAAGGGCTGCACGGAGGGTGCTTCGTCTTCAGTGGGTAAGGAAGCGGCGGTGGCAGCGCTGCGGTCGTTGGCGGCCTTCGCTACTCGAGAAAAAGTCATGACGGCATCGTGATGGTGGAGGAAGGATAGCAGCAGCTCCGGTTGTCTACTTCTGATCGTTTACGGCTCTACAGGAGGCAGCAGGTGACAGGATGATGGCGTTGTTGACGAGGCAGTAGGCGGGACCAGGCTGTCAGGCTTGGTGATGTAAATGGTGGCTGAGGAGGCTCCAATGGTAGCAGCAACTACCGAAATGAAAGAGCTGGTAGTTGTAGTTCCTGCGCTAGGGTTATGTGTAGAGGATGTGTAGCAAGTGAGTACGCTGGGCGTACCAAAGGGGTACGCTACACATACTCACGCGCTTAAATTGGACGCGGAGTCGCCAAGGTACGCTGGGCGTACCTAGAGTTATGTCGGGCATACCCGGCCCAGGTGCAAAAACCCTAATCCTCCTTGTGCACTATTTAAAGGATGTTATGGATCATTTCTCCATATCAGTGAGTGAAACCCTAAAAGAGAGCCCCATCGTTCTTAGAGTGAGAGAGTGTTGATTTGAGCTTGTTGGTGCTTTAGTGGCTTGGAGAAGAAGGGGGAAAGGAGATCTTGGAGGGTAGAGCTTGAGGTGTCATTTTGGATCTGGGATCTACAGAGGAAAGAGCTACTCTCGGAGGTATAAAGTTCAAAACTTTCCTCTTCTTTTGGTTGATGTTGTATGTGTCCTTTTTAGGGCTAAAAACCCCAAAGGTGGAGACTTTATGAGTGTAAAGTGCTCCATGGTCCGAGATCTGTCCCATTTCAGTGTTATTAGTAATGTAGAGCCATAAAGTTCCCATCTTGGATGTTACTTTGGAGTCATGCATGTGTTCTAAGCCATCTAGAGTTGAAGGTTGGATCATTTTGGGAGTTAGAGACTTGTTCAGCCATGCAAAGGCTTAAAGTCATCAACTTTATGGATTAAGGGACTTAGAAGGGGTCAGATCTAAAATATGGACGTAGGTCTTAATTGTTTAAGACCTCAAGAGAAAAAGGGCTGAAATAGGGGAGTACGCCGGGCGTAATCCCTAATACGCGCCGCGTACTGGGTGGCGCTCCCCGATTCTGTGGTGCAGCTGGGTATGCTCAGCGTACACATCTGGTACGCGCAGCGTAACCCGGAGAGTTGACTTTTGGTTGACTTTTAGCGTTCGGTCTATTGTGGGGCCTTTGAGCTATGGGAGGGGTAAAATGGTATTTTACCCTTATGAGAGTGATATAAGAGAACATAGTCTAGCCTTTGAGAGTAATATTAAAATAGAGTGTAATTTTCATATGAATAGGCGGAGGCTAGGCCAACATTACCGAGTCAGAGATTTACCGAGATACCCGAGGTGAGTCTTCTCACTATACTTTACCTAGTGTGGTAATAGAGTTCAGAGATAGAATATTATAGAGTTATATGCCAGTGTGATTGCATGCTATTATGTGTTGTGATCTGTGATATGTGATATGCATGATTCAGAGTTACAGAGTTGGGACTTTCGGGTCCCTAGAGTTAGGGCTAGAGGGCCCACAGAGAGTTGGGGCTGGAGGGCCCCACTGAGACACTTTGACCAGAGGGTCAACAGAGTTACAGCCTCGAGTGGCTATTATGTGATTAGTGTGGTATTTTGGGGAACTCACTAAGCTTTTTCTTACAGTGTTCAGTGTTATGTGTTTCAAGTACCAGTGATGACCGCGGAAAGGCGCCGGCTTGATTCGTACACACATATGGGATTGGATGTATTTTGATCTTGGGAGACATTTGTGAATTGAAAATATGATGTTATGATATTTTGTGAATGAATGGTTTTTATTTAAAAATGTGTTTTCAAAAGTGAAAAATTGTTTTAAATTTTACGTTGTTACAAGTTGGTATCAGAGCCTAGGTTTGAGGGATTCGGGTGCACCTTCGGGCGTATCTGAACTCAAACCGAGGATTTGAGAAAATTTTTACAATAAAACAAGTTTTCAAAAGAAGAACTTGCGAGACAGACAGAGCAGAGTTGTGTGTACGTATAGCCAGCGCCCGAACGGTGATTTCCCAAAATACCATTATTATAAGTGTTATGAGATATGATGTGATATGTTATCTGATGAGCTATGATATGCATGCTAGAGTAGACTAGGTATTCTTATTAGGACTAGAGTGGCCTGATATGTGATGCCTGAGTCTAGGAGTCTTGCTGCTAGGAATATTTCAGAGTGGTTAGGTAGCAGTAAGGAGATTATGAGAGATCTGTTGCGGGTATCATACGATTAGAGAGAATAGAGTGCTTGGGACTTGGGAATCTAGGAGGAGGATTTAGGGTGGATGCTGATGCGGTGTGGACGGTAGTATTGGGCCCGTAATACTGAAGACACCGGGTCAGTGCACAGTCCAAGTAAGAATCCTTGGAGTACCAAGGAACAAGTAGGATGGAGTACTTGAGTGTGAGTATACTCGAGCGAGTCCCTGATATTATTCCTGTATTATATTTCAGAGAGAGAGATCATGGTTGGGACTCACCACACGCCAGGGAGCAGTGATACGAGGGATGAGGAGATCCGTAGGATCATCCAGGAGGATGTGGCTGCGGCCATCAGGGCAGAGATACCAGAGATGTTCGGGTCTATCAAGACCACGTTGATAGAGACATTTGATGAGAAGTACACAGCTCTTTCTGAGGTTGCTATTGCTGCAGCCACTGCAGCTATAGCTGCAACGAGGCCGCAGGGTGGTGATGCGTTGCTGTTCCGAGAATTCAGCAACACAAAACCACCGGAGTTTGACGGGACCCAGGACCTGATTGTGGCGATGAGATGGATTTCAGACATAGAGGGGTGTTTCTTCACTTGCTCATCTCCTGAGCATTTGAGAGTCCGGTTCGCGCTGAACCAGCTTCGCTTGGGAGCGAAGGACTAATGGAAATTTGTGACGGCGCACTATACGCCTGCTGAGCTTGCAGCAGTGACCTGGGAGAGGTTCACTGCTATGTTCCGAGATGAGTACGTTCCCCAGGTGGAGAAGGAGCGTTTGGCCCAAGAGTTTCTGACCCTCAAGCAGGGTATTGAGTCTGTTACGGTGATTACGAGGATGTTTCATGAGCGGGCGATGTTCTGCCCAGAGCACGTGTCCTCCGAGCAGGCACATATGAGTCGATATTTGAGCATTCTGAGGAGGGACATACGTGAGTTTATGGCGAACTCGACGTACCGGACATTTGCCAAGCTTCAGGCAAATGCCCGGAAGAGGTAGATAGAGCTGGAGACTCAGGCTAGGGAGGAGGCTAAGTCTCAGGGGAGGGATCGGCGACCGGTGCAGTCTCAGCCGGTAGCCAAGCGGGCCAAGCCCGCCGATTCGAGATCAAGGAGCCAGAGGGGCCGCACTTGTGGCAAGTGCGGAAAGAGCCACAACGGTGTGTGCAGAGCAGGGTCTTGCTATAAATGTGGCAAGGAGGGGCATATGGCCAAGGAGTGCCCCAAGGGGTTTGCAGTATGTTTTCAATGCAACCAGACCGGACACCGGAAGGTAGAGTGTCCGCAGTTGCGAGGATCAGCTCAGGGAGCACCTCAGGGATCTGCCCCTGCCGCTAGGGATGAGCATCGGAAACGGGTACCCGCTTTTGGAACCGGAACCGCCTCGGAACTGTCGGTTTTGGAACTGGAACTGCCATATGCGGTTTCGGTTCCGGTTCCTAAAGTTATGGAACCGCCTTAAGTGGTTCCGGTTCCGGTTCTCGTTTTTTCGGAACTGCTACCCGCTGGGTACCCGCCGGAACCGGTTAATATATATATATATATATATATATATATATATATATATATATATGTATGTATGTATGTATATATATAATTTCATATAAATATGTGTGTTACTTAGACCGGTTTAGAATATATATTGGTCCGGTTTTGTCCGTCTTTGGTCCGAATTGACTTGATTTGAATCGAACTAAATTGGGGTTTTATCGACAAAAGCTAACAAAATTAATGTAACCGGGTTACCCGCTCCCGGAACCGGAACCGCCGGTTCCGGGACTGGTTCCAAACATTTAAGAACTGCTTAGAGCGGTTCCGGTTCCGGTTCTAACTTTCTAGGAACCGCCGGTTCCGGTTCCGGTTCCGGTTCTTGCCAAATGAGGCGGGTACCCGCCTATGCTCATCCCTACCTGCCGCCATCAGAGCTGCCGAGAGTCGGTCAGTGAAAGCCGAGGCGCCGAGGGCATGAGGGAGAGCCTTTCAGTTGACCGCGGAAGAGGTCCGCGCAGCGTCCGATGTCGTGGCTGGTATGTTTTCTTTCATGTATTTATTTTGACGTTGAGATTTTGTACTTATATTATGTTATGCGTAGGTACTTTTCTTGTGAATTTTGTACCTGCCTTGGTGTTATTTGACTCGGGTGCGAGTCGGTCTTTTGTATCTTTGGCTTTTAGTCAGCATATCAGTGTTAGTCGTGAGGCGTTGAGTCGACCTCTGAGAGTTTCCATAGCTGATGAGAGGGTGATATATGCCACAGAGGTGATCCGTGAGTGCGTATTCGAGATTTTCGGTGTCAAGTTCCCGATTGATTTGGTTCTTATTGCGATGGGTGATGTCTGTGTCATTGTGGGCATGGACTGGTTGAGCAGATTCGGTGCGGTTATCGACTACAAGCGTCAGCTGGTAACCATACGAGACCCTAGTGGGGGAGTTCTTACGGTGTACGGCGAGGGTAGACGTTCTGGGTCAGCGTTTTGTTTGGCCGCTAGAGTGAGGCAGTGTCTACAGCAGGGCTGTAAGGGATTTGTGGCGTATGTGATGGATACGCGGGTTGATTCAGAGAGATTGAGGTCAGTTGAGGAGGTTCCGATAGTGCGTGAGTTCCCGGACGTATTTCCAGAGGAGTTTCCCGGTGTGCCTCCCGTGAGGCAAGTGGAGTTCAGTATCGATTTGGTTCCGGGGGCCACGCCTATTGCCAAGGTGCCCTATCGCCTTGCACCTCCAGAGATGCAAGAGTTATCCTCGCAGCTTCAGGAGCTATTGGGAAAGGGGTTTATTCGGCCGAGCAGCTCACCGTGGGGAGCGCCTATCCTTTTTGTCAAGAAGAAGGATGGTTCACACCGGATGTGCATTGATTACCGGGAGTTGAACAAGATGACGGTCAAGAACTGTTACCTGTTGCCGAGGATCGATGATTTGTTCGATCAGTTGCAGGGAGCATCTTGGTTCTCCAAGATCGATTTGAGATCGGGGTATCATCAAGTAAGGGTGCGAGATGAGGATATCCAGAAGACAGCATTCAGGACTCGTTATGGGCATTATGAGTTTGTGGTGATGCCTTTCGGACTCACCAATGCCCCGGCAGTGTTCATGGATCTCATGAACAGAGTGTGCAGACCGATGTTGGATCGGTCGGTGATCGTGTTCATCGACGATATTTTGGTGTATTCGAGATCCAGAGAGCAGCATGAGGAGCATTTGAGGGAGATCCTCGGAGTTCTGAGATCGGAGAGGCTTTACGCCAAATTCTCCAAGTGTGATTTCTGGTTGCGAGAGGTCCAGTTCCTAGGGCACCTCGTTAACTAGAAGGGGATTTTGGTCGACCCGGCCAAAGTGGAGGCAGTGATGAGTTGGGAGGTGCCGAGGACACCGTCCAAGATCAGGTGTTTCTTGGGGTTGGCAGGCTATTATCGGAGATTTATCAAGGATTTCTCCAAGATCGCCATGCCACTCACAAGATTAACTCGGAAGGGTGTCGCTTTTTCATGGGGACCAGAGCAGCAGACCTCTTTTGAGACGCTTCGCCAGAGGCTATGTGAAGCCCCAGTGTTAGCCCTCCTAGAGGGGATGGAGGACTTTGTGGTGTATTGTGATGCGTCGACCTTGGGATTGGGAGCGATGCTGATGCAGAGAGGGCACGTGATAGCATATGCATCGAGGCAGCTGAAGCCTCATGAGACGAGGTATCCCACCCACGATCTAGAGTTGGGGGAAATAATGTTCGCCCTCAAGATTTGGCGTCACTATCTGTACGGAGTTCGGTGTGCGATATACACGGACCACAAGAGCTTGAAGTATTTGATGGATCGGCCCAACCTAAACATGCGACAGAGGAGATGGTTGGATGTGGTCAAGGATTATGATTGTGAGATCCTGTACCACCCAGACAAGGCTAATGTTGTAGCCGATGCACTAAGCCGTAGGGCGGAGAGCACCCTGTTGGGAGATGTATGTTTGAGATTGACCGTGATAGCTCTAGTGTTGGACGTCATTCGTGGGGCACAGGCTGCGGCTGTGCAGCCTGAGATGCAGAAGAAAGATCGAGTTGTTGGGTTGGTTTCGGAGTTCGTTACCGATGGTCGATGGCTTATGACATTCCAGGGGCGTATCTGGGTACCGTTTGTGGGAGGGACGCACACCATTTTGATGGAAGAGGCTCATCGGTCAAAATTCTCGATCCATCCTGGGGCCACTAAGATGTATTTAGACATGAGAAGAGAGTATTGGTGGCCCTATATGAAGAGGGATGTCGCATGGTTTGTTGAGAGGTGCTTAACCTGCCGTAGGGTTAAGGCTGAGAACCAGAGACCGCATGGTAAGTTGCAGCCGTTGGAGGTTCCCGAATGGAAGTGGGAGCAGATTACCATGGATTTTATCACCAAATTGCCAAGGACTGCTAAGGGAGTCGATGCAATTTGGGTGATTGTGGACAGGTTGACGAAGAGCGCCCACTTCCTTGCTATCAGTGAGAGCTCTTCCACATAGAAGTTAGCAGAGATGTACGTGAGGGAAGTGGTATCACGGCATGGAGTGCCGATCTCGATTGTCTTAGACCGAAATGTGCATTTCACTTCCAGATTCTGGAAGAAGTTTCATGAGGAGTTGGGTACTAGGTTGCATTTTAGTACCGCATATCACCCCCAGACTGACGGACAGAGTGAGCGGACGATTCAGACGCTCAAGGACATGCTCCGGGCATGTGTGTTGGATTTCGGGGGGAGTTGGGACACGTATTTGCCCTTGGTAGAGTTTTCCTACAACAACAAGCATCATTCGAGCATCGGTATGCCACCCTTTGAGCTGTTGTATGGGAGGAGGTGTTGGACCCCCATTTGCTGGGGAGAGATTGGGCAGCGTGTTATGGGTAGTATGGAGATTGTGCTGCAGACGACTGAGCAGATACAGCAGGTCAGGCAGAGGTTATTGACCGCTCAGAGTCGTCAGAAGAGTTATGCGGGCAGGCGCCGGTTCGAGCTCGAGTTCCAGGTCGGCGACTTTGATCTCCTGAAGGTCTCTCCTTGGAAAGGAGTGATCCGATTCAGGAAGAGGGGCAAGTTGGGGCCCCGTTATATTGGTCCTTTTCGGGTGGTTGCAAGGGTAGGCAGGGTGGCCTACCGGTTGGAGCTACCTGCAGAGTTAGGTCAGATCCATGACACTTTCCACATGTCGTAGTTGTGGAAGTGTATAACCGATGAGTCGGCAGTGGTACCATTGGAGGATATTCAGGTGGATGCGAGCCTGAATTATGTTGAAAGACCGGTGGCAATCAGAGATCGGAAGATCAAAGTTCTGAGGAACAAGGAGGTACCTTTGGTTTTGGTTCAGTGGCAACATCGGACGGGATCTGAGATGACTTGGGAGTCAGAGTCGGAGATGCGAGGGCAGCATCCAGAGTTGTTCGAGGAATGAGACTTCGAGGGCGAAGTCTAGTTCTAGTGGGGGAGAATTGTAACACCCCGAGATTCAGGTGCATTTCTTTCATCCTTGCTCTATATTGAATTGTCATATTTAGTCCTTGTGTGGAGGATGTGTAGCAAGTGAGTACGTTGGGCGTACCAGAGGGGTACGCTGCGCGTACTCACGCGCTTAAATTGGACGCGGAGTTGCCAAGGTACGTTGGGCGTACCTAGAGTTACGCCGGGCGTACTCGACCCATGTGCAAAAACCCTAATCCTCCTTGTGCACTATTTAAAGGATGTTATGGCTCATTTCTTAGCCTCCATATCAGTGAGTGAAACCCTAAAAGAGAGCCCCATCGTTCTTAGAGTGAGAGAGTGTTGATTTGAGCTTGTTGGTGCTTTAGTGGCTTGGAGCAGAAGGAGGAAAGGAGATCTTGGAGGCTAGAGCTTGAGGTGCCATTTTGGATCTGGGATCTACAGAGGAAAGAGCTACTCTTGGAGGTATAAAGTTCAAAACTTTCTTCTTCTTTTGGTTGATGTTGCATGTGTCCTTTTTAGGGCTAAAAACCCCAAAGGTGGAGACTTTATGAGTGTAAAGTGCTCCATGGTCCGAGATCTATCCCATTTCAGTGTTATTAGTGATGTAGAGCCATAAAGTTCCCATCTTGGATGTTACTTTGGAGTCATGCATGTGTTCTAAGCCATCTAGAGTTGAAGGTTGGATCATTTTGGGAGTTAGAGACTTGTTCAGCCATGCAAAGGCTTAAAGTCATCAACTTTATGGATTAAGGGACTTAGAAGGGGTCAGATCTAAAATATGGACGTAGGTCTTAACTGTTTAAGACCTCAAGAGAAAAAGGGCTGAAGCAGGGGAGTACGCCGGGCGTAATCCCCAATACGCGTCGCGTACTGGGTGGCGCTCCCCGATTCTGTGGTGCCGCCGGGTACGCTCAGCGTACACATCTGGTACTCGCAGCGTAACCCGGAGAGTTGACTTTTGGTTGACTTTTAGCGTTCGGTCTATTGTGGGGCCTTTGAGCTATGGGAGGGGTAAAATGGTCTTTTACCCTTCTGAGAGTGACATAAGAGAACATAGTCTAGCCTTTGAGAGTAATATTAAAATAGAGTGTAATTTTCATATGAATAGGCGGAGGCTAGGCCAACGTTACCGAGTCAGAGATTTACCGAGATACCCGAGGTGAGTCTTCTCACTATACTTTACCTAGTGTGGTAATAGAGTTCAGAGACAGAATATTATAGAGTTATATGCCAGTGTGATTGCATGCTATTATGTGTTGTGATCTGTGATATGTGATATGCATGATTCAGAGTTACAGAGTTGGGACTTTCGGGTCCCTAGAGTTAGGGCTAGAAGGCCCACAGAGAGTTGGGGCTGGAGGGCCCCACTGAGACACATTGACCAGAGGGTCAACAGAGTTACAGCCTCGAGTGGCTATTATGTGATTAGTGTGGTATTTTGGGGAACTCACTAAGCTTTTTCTTACAGTGTTCAGTGTTATGTGTTTCAAGTACCAGTGATGACCGCGGAAAGGCGCCGGCTTGATTCGTACACACATATGGGATTGGATGTATTTTGATCTTGGGAGACATTTGTGAATTGAAAACATGATGTAATGATATTTTGTGAATGAATGGTTTTTATTTAAAAATGTGTTTTCAAAAGTGAAAAATTGTTTTAATTTTTACGCTGTTACACCTTCCTTTTTTTTTCTTCCAAACCAAGGCCATAATTTACCCTTCCCACCCTTGCTCATAGAATTTCTTTCATATCTAGTCCCACAGTTACAATTCAGCCCCTCCTTACGAGTTATTCTTCAAATAAAGACCATATGTTACCTTTTAAACCCTGACTTTCAAAACTCTTTACAATGAAGTCCAAAATTACCATTTAGCCCTTGCTTCTCATAATCTATCCATATTAAGTCCTGATAATTTACCACGTTGTCCTTACATTCATAAATACTTACAAGACTAATCCAAAGTTGACACTTTTAATCCCCGACTTCTAAAATTCTTCACAAATTAGTCTAGGACTTATATTTATTAATTTATTTAAATATACAGGGCGTTACATCAACATTATTACGCTATGACCGCGTGTCTTTTGACATGGCCTATTCCTTTCCAGTTAAATCATTGATTCCTGCATAAGAGATAACAAAAAACACCAGGCAGTCCCAAAATATCGACAAAATCCAAGATTTTAGGCAACCTAGGATGTTAGCATACGTTCAAGTTATTGAAAATGGAAAGATAGAAACCATACCCATAATAGTAGTATAGTAAGAAAAGTCACCTGATGTGAAGAGTTGAAGTGACAAGCATGTTTCCTCGAAGGAACCAACTACCCTAACCATCTAAGTGTCAATCTGTAACAGCCCGAAATTCAGGTTCCACCATTTAACCCTTCATCTTTTCCAAGTTATCATATTGGGTCGTTAGTGTTGGGTGTTAAGTTGGTGAGTACGCTGGGTGTACAAGGAGTACGCTGCGCGTACCCACACGCCTAATTTGTACGCGGATTTCATCCGGGTACGCTGGGCGTACCTAAGGTTACGTCGGGCGTAACCGGTCCAGAAAAGAAACCCTAATATGTTGAGCCTCCCTATTTAAGCAACCTTAAGGCTCTTTTGTTGGCCATCTTTTCCAGAGCTTTACCATTTCAAAACACTAAATCTCATTCATATAGCAAAGGAGGGTCTAGTAGGGCTTTGTATTGTGTTCTTGGCCATTTGGAGTAAAGTGATAGCCTTGGAAGAGGAAGAGTTGGAGCTCAAGCTTTTGGATCCGAGTTTAGCAGTGAAAGAAGCTTCATTTTAAGGTAAAAAGCTTCAAGCTTTGCATCTTTTATGTTCATGCTTTGTAGAGAGAAGTTTTAGGGTTTTTGGTTCCCAAGTTCATAGCTTTTTGAGTGGTTGAGCTCATAGAAGCCGAGATCTGTCCCATACTAGCTCATTTAGTGTTGTTATGTGATAAAAATCCAGTCTTGGTTGTTAAAGGTTGTTAATGCATGAGATATGGACCTTTTAAGGTTGGAAATGGAGTGTTTTGAATGTTGGTGACTTCCACAACCATGCAAAGGCTTAAAGTCGCCAACTTTATGGATTAAGTCGTATTAGAGAAGTCAGATATGGACTTTGGATGCAAGTCTTAACCGATTAAGACCTGAATGAAAAGGAGGAGAAAGCTGGGAGTTACACTGGGCGTAATCCCCAATACGCGCGGCGTAAGGGGCCGCGTACCCCGATTCTGTGAAGCCTCCGGGTACGCTCAGCGTATAGATCTGGTACGCGCCGTGTACCTCAGAAGGTTGACTTTTGTTGACTTTTAGGATTTGGTCTACTTTAGGATAGTTGGGCCATGAGAGGGGTAAAATGGTCTTTTACCCTTCTGAGAATGATAAGAAAGGAGAGAGCCTAGTCTTGGGGAAACGAATTAATGAGAAATATTCGTTGTGATTAGGCGGGGTTGGGCCATCGTTTCGAGATTTGGAGACATCGAGCACGTGAGATTCTAGACTTCCCACGAGGTGAGTCTTCTCACTATACTGTACCTGGAAAGGTACCTATGTGTGACCGGAAGGTCGGATATGTTATGAGTTGTATGCATTGTATATGACTAAGTTAGTCGTTTGTATGTGCTATGTATGCTATGTTGATATGGGCCGGAAGGCATTATGTTATGGGCCGGAAGGCGTTATGTTATGCGCCGGAAGGCATTTATGTTATGGGCCGGAAGGCAGTCGTGATGTGGACCGGAAGGTCGACGCGGGTAGGACCGGAAGGTTTACCGGGTTGGGACGGAAGTCCCCTGAGACACATGGACCGGAAGGTCATGGTCTGGAAAGGCGTATGCGTGTAAGTAGTATTTTGGGGAACTCGCTAAGCATTTATGCTTACAGTTGTTGTGTGGTGTGTTTCAGGTACCAGTGATGTACGCGGGAAGGCTCCGACATGATCAGTACACACACGAGATTTTTATGTTATGAGATCTTGGGATTTATATATGTTATGAATTGAGTTTTAAACAATGATGTTTTCATGAATAATGAATGAATTATGTTTCTATAAAATGCGAAAAATTGTTTTGAAATTTACGGTGTTACACAATCAAAGGCCAAGCCTTAGTTTATAGCTTAAATCTATCAAATTTTGAACAAAAGTCAAATTGGTCAAAAGTTCAACGGTCAATTGGTCAAAGTCAATGGTCAACGTGTCGCGACCCGACTCTTGGTCGCACTGTGGACATTAAGTGACAAGACAATCACGACAACCCTTGAAACTCCACGTCACGACCCTTCCTTGGTCATGTTGCACCTTTGCAAGCCAAAACCAACTTCTTGTTAAGCATTTAATCTCTTTAGACCAAGGCTCATATTCTCATATTTAAATCCAATAAGGGTCTTGATGGTAAAGTTTCCAAAATTTTCCATATCTATGGCTCAATTAAATGCAATCTCAAACCCTAACTCCAATAAGAGCCCTAAATGACTTGATTCCTCTGCATGACTCTAAGAGAGCCTAAACATGCACTCATGTGACTCTAAAAATGTCAAGAAATCATTCCAAGTCAAACATAATGTTCTGGAGTTCTCCAAACTCCAAGAACATCAAGAAATGGAACCAAAAGTGACCAAAACCTCTAACCAAGCCTAGATATATGCATGAATCAATGTACAATGAGGAACTTTATGACTTACAAGGCTTGTAATGGGTCTAGAAGTTGGAAACTTATGCTGGAAAGGGCCACACCAAACACCAAGAGCTTTCTTCTCCACCAAGAATCTCCCAAAATCACACAAACGCTCTAAAAAACACACAAGAATACTAGAATTTCGTTTTGAGGGTGGAGGCTAGTAAGTGAACCCTAAATGTTAGTGTCCTTATATAGGGCCCAAGATTCGAGACATAGAGTTTTGGGATGTGGCGACTACACATCGCTACTCATATTAAGTTGTGCTGCTACTTATCGACATGGATCGCTTCACGAAGCCTTAAGACCGCACCACATGTCCCCAAACCCTAAAATTTCTTAACATTAAAACAATTAAATTGATAATTAAATTAATACCTAGAAAAGTGGGGCGTTATAGCTTTTCCAGTTGTTTTAGTGAGAAGGGGAAAGGTGCAGTGTGATTGTACACTCACATTGGTGTTATCGTTCTGTTTTGAGAAATCTGCTAATTTTGTGTTATGACTATCATTTGATACTATGTTTTTATGACGTTGGAACAAATGAATTTTATATACTTTTAAAAAGATGGTTTGGAGGTTGTTTGCTTATATTTTAAAATGAAAATTTTGGTTTAAAATTTGGAGCATGACATCCAAGAATTTCAACACAATTTATGACAAATGGTCTAACATATATCAATTTCCTATTTTCTTATTGTCATGAACCACCAACACAAGCAATATAAAATACTCATATGATATGAATCTTTGAACTCATGTTATATTAATAAGAGTAGAAAGGGTTAAGGCGGATATAATTGATAAGGAAAACAAAAGAAAAAAAATTTAATAAACTTTCTTTTATAAGGTAATATCCTCTAAAACTAATGGATTTTCGCAGTTAAAATGATAAGATCATACATGAAAAAAGAATTCGCAGATGACATCAGCTTTTGCATATCAAACATAGATTTTCCAAATTAACGTCTCAAATTGACGTCGTTTTTGAAAAAAAAAATCGCGGATGATCATTGCAAAAAAATATTATAGTTATATGATAATTTTTATTCTTTTGACTACTTTATGGTAAAATTAAAGATAATAATTATTATGGACATTTTCTCAGGCATTATTTGTATTTTTTTTTTCTTGTAAATTGTTTTACCAACGATGGGGATGAAATAAAACAGAATGAACGGGTAAGAGGTGAAGCTGTTCCTCGTTACTTCAAAAGCCCTATTATCGCAAGTTCCAGATCACGACGATTCTTCTCTATATTTCTTAATCGTTGTTCATCAAACGATGCTTGGTGGATTATACGGAGACTTACCTCCTCCATCATCAACAGATGAAGATTCTCATAACAGAATCACCAATCCTTCCTCAAATGTCTGGTCTAGCAGTGTCAAAATGGCACCACCAACTCTCCGCAAACCATCTTCTTCTTCACTCATCCCGCCCCCCAAAACCCTTTTGAAACCCCAACAAACCAAACCCAGAATCGTCAATTCCACAGCAGTTGCCCCTCCGGTGCCAGATGTGATCACCAGAAGCTCATCGTCGTTCCAACCGGCTCTTGTGGGTGTCACGTCGTCGGTGGTAGAGGAATACGATCCCGCTAGACCAAATGATTACGAGGAGTACAAGAGGGAAAGGAAACGGAAAGCCGCCGAGGCTGAGATGAAGAGAGAACTCGACCGGAGGCGGCAAGAAGAGGAGGAAAGGGAAAAACGAGATAGGGAGAATATGGAGAAAGATAGAGAGAAGGATTATAATATCTCCGGCGAGGAAGCGTGGAAGCGCCGTGCTGCCATGAGTGGCGGCGGCGGTGGTAGTGGTGTCCCTAGGAGGTCGCCTTCTCCACCTGCTGGTGGTGCTGATGGATTTAGTATCGAAAAGTCTGAGACAGGTGGTTTGGGCGTTGGTGCTGGTGGACAGATGACTGCTGCACAAAGAATGATGGCTAAAATGGGATGGAAAGCAGGTCAAGGATTGGGTAAACAGGAGCAGGGGATTACGACTCCATTAATGGCGAAGAAGACAGATAGGCGAGCTGGTGTTATCGTCAATGCTAGTGAACCTAAACAACAGCCAGAAAAGAAGGCAAAAGGTGTTAACATCAATGGTGTTCCTACCCGTGTTGTGCTTCTCAGGAACATGGTAAACATATTTCACTAAATTCCTTTCTTCAAACATGATTTTCAACTTTTTATCTTGATCATATATCGTCGTTAACTTGGCAAAAAGATCTTAGCCATGAAAGTTAGTAGGATAGAGTAGAGAAAGCCTCATTAAATCTTTCATAAAATTTCATGGTATATGTTTTTCCTAATGAGAACATCTAGTTCTTATATATGTTCTTTCCCTTTCTCTCAATAGAGTTCAAATAATAAGAATATGATAGGTACATTTGAGGAAATGGAAGTAATAATAAGTAAATAAAGCCAAATTTTTTAGGACCTAATAAAGAAATCCTCATTTCCTTTTCTTTCTCTTTAATTTGTTCTTTTTGTATTAAGTTAAAAATAACCCTTCTATGCTTACTTAGGCCCTGTTTCATCTTTTTACCCATTAAGTGATGTCTTTATAATGATATTTGAGAAAAATAATGATACACTTGGTTAAATGGAAGAAAAAATATAATTGAGTGCAAATTTTGTGAAAAAAGAAATACCCATATAGAGCTTACTGGATTCAGGGACTGTTTCTTTTTAACTTAATGAGCTTAATGGAACACTTAAACCTTGCTTAATGTATTAATACACTAAACCTTTACCTATTTGCCCTTCTTTTTTTTTTTTTTTTCTTCCCAACTCATCTCACATTAAAATTGATGAATATTGTTAAATTTTATGAATATAGTAATAAAAATTGAAATGTAGGGCTAAAATGGTCAAACCCTTTACCTATTTTCCCTTTATTTTTCTTCCCAACTCCTCTCACATAAAGTTGATGAATATAGTTAAAAAAAAAGAATGTAGGGCTAAAATGGTCAAATCCTTTATTTATTTGCCCTTCTTAGGATGTTTGAATTCAGGTCTGAAAGAATATACTAATTCATAATGACTGTAAAACTTTTGGAAACAATCATGCTGTTTTTGTAGCTATTTTGCACTTAATCTGTGTATTTATGATATAAGATATGTATACTCTTTGTCCTTGAGATTATAATATCCTATATGAAATTATAGCTCCATTTATATGCAACAATCAGAGCTTGTATTCATTGGTATACTTAATAAAGTGGTAAGGCAGGGGCAGTTTGGTCATTTTCTTAGTTCAGTCGGTGTAGGATGTGCATGTGAGTGTGAAAACCTGATTATGATTATAATTTTATGATTATTTAGGGTCAGAATAACCAGTGCATTGCTATAATCCAAAACAATTTAAGTATGTTCTTATTGTGCTTTAAAAAAATGTAAGTACATGGTAGATTTTTCTAAGTAAAATGTTGTAATAGAAAGAAGGGTTAATCTCATAAAAGACCTTATATTTTGTGTTTTTTTCCGGAATAAACCTCAACTTTATTTTTTGCCTGAAAAAGACATTGCAATTTTTCATTTTTTTTCCGAAAAAACCCTCAAATGTCTTTTTTTCCCGAAAAAAAACCTTGAACCTTCTAAATGCTTCCATATAAACCCTCAACATTTTTAGTTTTTCTCGAAAAATCCCTCACGTTTTACAATTGTTTTTGGAAAAAAAAGTGACTAAAAGGGTCTGATCGGAAAAAATAAAAAAACACAAGGTTTTTTCAGGCAAAAAATAAACTTGGAGGTTTAATCCGGAAAAAACACAAAATATAAGGTCTTTTATGAGATTTACCCTAGAAAGAAATAGAAGTTTTCATAGTACAATGCCTTAATAAGAAAAAAACACTTTAAGTAATTGCAATAGAAAGAAATGGAATAAAATTAAAGTTACAATACTTCAATGAAAGTAGGATGCTATAAATAATTCACAAATAAACTAAAGTACTTAGTTATTTCTTTCATTAACCCCTTAAATTAATTTCTACATAAAACAAATGATATATGATTATTTTTGAAATCTTTGAAGGTGGGTCCCGGCGAGGTAGACGACGATCTAGAGACCGAAGTAGCAGAGGAATGTGCAAAATACGGGACGGTGACACGAGTTTTGATATTTGAAATTACGGAGCCAAATTTTCCGGTGGATGAAGCGGTTAGAATATTCGTGCAGTTTGAGAGATCGGAACAAGCTACAAAAGCACTTGTGGATCTTGAAGGTCGGTTTTTCGGGGGTAGAGTTGTCCGTGCAACTTTTTATGAGGAAGAAAGGTTTAACACCAATGAGTTGGCTCCAATGCCCGGGGAAGTCCCCGGATTTATCTAGAAATTTTTAGGGTTTTCGGTTTTGTTGATACTATTTTTTGGATTTTGTTACATTATGGAGTAACTTTTATGATGTAGAAGCTTTTATTTTGTAATCAAGATTTATAATGTACAAGTTTATTTGGGTATGTTCATAACTAAATATACATGTTACATTTAAGGTTACATGGTTAATGTGTTAACCATGTCCCTTCTATAGGTTTAGAAAGATTGGGATACTTTGATATCTATTTTTTACACTAACCCTTTTTAGTTGATATTTATATTTTTTTTGCTTGATGTGTTTAAACTAGTGATTTTCTTAATTTTATGCAAAGATAAGGAAAGAAGAAATTCTTCATTAAATCATGACTTGTTCTAGTGTATCATTATATTATCAAATATTTTTTAAACATAATTTCTCCACACATTTTTAAGCGGATGAAGCGATTTGAAATCCAAAATGGTAAGGACACAATATATGGAGGTTTGGGTTTGAAAATAATAGCCTTTTTTAATTCTCTTCCAATAAAAAAATTGTTTTCATTCCTCTTATCTCAATTTGACCATTTACGTTTAGTTAATAAGATCATAATTATAAACATGATTGTAAGAATACAAATGCAAAACCCCAATTCGTCTCATAATTATGTCATTACACAAAATAAATCCTCCTTTTTAGGCCTTATGTCAAATACCATGTCAAAAGAAAGTGAACTTTCTTAAAGGAGGAAAGAAAATTAAAAAAAAATTGTAAAAAAAGCATGTAAAAAATATGAACTTGACGTTGAAAACAAAAAAAAAAAAAAAAACATCATATTTCACTGAGGTATTTCTAGATCCGGCCTTCTGTCGAGAGTTTCTATTGTTGAATCATCAGGGAATGCATCAGGATACGTGGCTTTAATCTTTGCTTTTAAACTCCTGAAAGAAAAATAAAATATTGTTTTAGGGTTAAATGCTAGAAATAGTACGAAATAAAGCAGATATATTATAGCAATAAGTTATAAAGAACTCAAAAAGACTAAAAGATAATAACTTGTAACTTGTAAACCAACCTCAGCTTTTGAAATATATAATCAAGGTCCAATTTCATGGACTTTAAGAGGCGTGTATTTGTATAAAGATCACTTGACACCTCAGCATAACAATTCTCTGAATAATCGTTAAAATGTGAAAGCACTGCATTACTATCTTGTAAACGCCCCAATCTGCAATTATATAAAAAAAATATATTAATTTTGACAAAGGACAAGTTACCTTAATAAAAGGTATTTGCAATTTAAAGAAAATTTGAATTAAGGAGGTATGCACAATGAGAAAGATTGCAAATTTGACAAAGGACTCACTCTTGATCTTTTGTTTGTGGAAAAGACGTAAATGCCCCTTTCATACCCATCATCAAAAATAGTTTACAAGATTAAGTTCTTTGCTCTTTAGGTCCATTAAGTCGAAAAGAAAAAACATATCTTGCTTACATGATTAATTTATGTCTCCACACAGCACAAGATTAAGTTGAATCATGTTGTTTCTCAATCTTTTACATGTAATTTGTCGACATTTTCCCTCTTATTAATCAAGAGAATGACCACAAGAGTAATAAAAGTAATGCTATATCGATACTACAGCATGATAGAAGAACACCAACATCTTCCAAAATAAAGATAAAAAAATCTCTTTTTTTTGGTGGGGGATTATAAATAATAAGAGGATGCTAAATTTGGCACAAAAACGAATTTCGATTCATGAGATTGAATGGATAAATGCAGTTAAAGATTCTCAAAGGGGCTCCGACATTTTCATGTTGATTGTGGAATTGAAGTACAAAACAGCCAAATTTCCAATCAATATTAATTCATGAACTGGCATAAATAATCGCAAGCATAAAGATAAACATATAAACACACAAACACACACAGAGTACATGTTTGAGTGAAAGGGGGCATGTGAAAAGCATACAGATCGGGAAAGCAAATTCAAATTGGGAAAGGGAAAGGGAGAGGAGGGTACATAATATGTTGCAATTGCTTTAAAGAATCCATATCCTGCGAATCGATTAGGGTTTTGAACTCCTGAGAGAGCTCTTCAGATGCTGCTGCAATTGCTTCTTTCTCCGATTGCTCCATTCTTTCGTATCCGCTCAACCGCTTGTTGGGATCGATTTTGTGCTTCGTTAGTTTGCTGCTCCACCAAGGAGGTCTCAAAATATTTTTAGGCAAAAGTGGCTCTTGATTTATGGGGTAGAAAAAAGAATTTATAAAAATATGTTTGGATTATTATTATTATTATTTTGTGGTAATATATATATATATATATATATATATATATATATATATATATATATATATATATATATATAGGGTTAGATTATTTTGTTTTCACTATCTATTGTGTGCATGTATGACTGATTCTTGACCAATCATTTTAGTTATTTTAAGAAAGTAATTAATATATATTACATGTTGAAGATATAATGGATATTAATTACATCTTCAGTATTTAATATGCATTAATTAGTTTCTTAAAATAACTAAAATGATTGGTCCAGAATCAATCATACAGACACACAATATATATTGAAAACATTTGAACCTAACTATATATATATATATATATATATATATATATATATATATATATATATATATATATATATATATATACGCACACACTAAAGTCTTCATATTTTTATCGATTTACCAAGAAAGTTTTAAATTTTACTTTTTTTTGACAATAAAATCCTAACTACCAGAAGTTTTTGACAAGTTTATCATTTTTTTTTGTTAGCCGGTAATTAAGACTTTACTGTCAAAAAAATAAAGTTTATAACTTTTTTGTCAAATCGTTGAAAACATTAGGACTTTGGTGTGTGTGTGTATATATATATATATATATATATATATATATATATATATATATATATATATAATGGTATGATACTCTTTAAGCATAAGAGTTATTGAAACCTGCTATGGTCAGCTAGATTCTATTGAAATCTTTAACGTTTGCTTCTTGTTAAATATTTTTTAATCTCAACAAATGCATATTGAAAAAATGGAGATAATCAAAAAAGAAACCAGAGTTGTGTTGGTTTTTTGCAGTCCTAAAAATAAAGAACTAAGAAACCGGAAAAAAGAACAAAAGTGCCCTTCTTACCCATTCTCCACATTTACTCCCTTTTGACTATGTGTGGTTGTTTGTGTTTGTACAATCTGTCCTCTCTTTTCAGTTCAAGATTTGACGGCGAACCAAGAAGAAAGCTTGACAAGTCTTCTCACCCTTTCTCACTCTCTCTTTTGCATATGTTTCCACTGATCGTGATTGTATCACGGTAAGATGATGATGGTAAGAAAAACAATGGTGTTACAGTGTAACATCCCCAAATTCATGGTCATTTAAAAAAAATATTTATGCTTATTTAAAAAATTAGAGTATTCATTTTAAAGAATAATATTATAGAATTTGTTCACAGAAAAATGATAAATATATTATCAAAGCATTTCCGAAGAAATGTATTTTGTTTTTATTAAAACTTTGGGATGTCATTGTCAATACAGAAACATAAGCAACAGACCTTACATTATTTACACTAATGATTTACATCTCCTTTAATTTCTTAGTGTAATGTGTCTTCACGTCAATACCAATGATACAAATAAACTGGGTGGGTCAGGTTGGGAAACTTGGTGAGTACATAAGGTTTTCAACGGACAATTAGAAAGTTATTATGTTTCATCATCAAACAATTAACTCAATTACCTATCCCCATTATCTTTTTTATTCTTAAGTATCTTCCCTAAGAATCATCTATTTCTCAATATTTATTCCTAAGGATTGTCCTAAGGAATAGCTACGAAGTCCATCATTGCCAGGGTTTATATAACCAACACTAAGTCCATAACTGTCGATGTTATTTGTTAGACACTAAGTCCATAGTTGCCAATGATCATCTATAGGGTACTAAATCCATAGCTGCCAACGTTGATTTGTAAGGCACTAAGTCCATAGCTGCCAATGTTCATTTGTGAGATACTAAGTCCATATATGCCGATGTTATCTGTTAGGCACTAAGTCCATAGATGCCAATGTTCATCTATAGGGCACTAAATCCATAGCTGCCAACGTTTATTTGTAAGGTACTAAGTCCATAGTTGCCAACGTTCATTTGTAAGACACTAAGTCCATAGCTTCCGAGATTTTTAGAGTACATCTGGTGAACATATCGTTCACAACGCCTACAGGTTGTGAGTCTGCTAGTGTTCCACTGGATTGTCTAGAATAGTCGGTGGTTGTCATCTATACTCTGCTAGATGAATGAGCCATCGCTTGGGTCAAGGCTTCTTATCATCTTTCACCTCTCATCATCTATATCATCTTTCATCTCATCTTTCATCTACCCATCATAACTATAGGTATAAAATATGTATACAGTTTAAATCAAATAAAACATGTATAATTTGTTCATCCAACATAGATATCAAGAACACGGATAATATGCACACATAGTACGTAATTTATATTAAATACTTCATATCTATGTGTAAGATGAAAGTAACTATGCACTCACTTGTTAAAGTGATGGCTCAAAATTCGGACAGCGCTTCGCATCTAACAATCGTCTTTTCCTTCGACGAAACCTAGCATTATTACTGCTAAGTTTTAATCTAATATTTATTGCGACTAGTTAACTCAAGGTCTACGAGTGATATTGTTTTATAAATTTTAAACAATACTTTTCAACTACTATGTACAGACAGGGGCCAGACATGAAACATTGAAGGGCATGACCATTTTGACATTTAAGTTGTTCTGAAATCCAACAACCCTATGCGGCCCTTCAAACCAGATTTCCCGTACCTATAGCAATTAGAAGGTATTCTTATATATATATATATATATATATATATATATATATATATATATATATATATATATATATATATATATTAAAGGAGGTTAGTTTTTAGGAATAGTGAACTTATCTGTTATTTGGCAAGAATCGTCCTTCTGTTTTCTTTGTTGTTTTCAAGGGTGTTATTGTTCTTTATTAATTTTTTTGAGGGTCTTCTTTGCTCTTTCTTCTCAACTAATCCCCCGTCTGTTTCTTTCATCTTTATCCGTATTTTCGAACCTTGTGCATTCAGTACTCTTTCTTCTTCTGTTTCCTTGCTTTCTCTGCATTACTCTTTCTTCCTTTTCGCGGTTCAGACGCATCCATTTGCTTCTTCTGCTTCCTTCGTTTGTGTGCAGGTAGAATGTTGGCTTTCTATTCCGTTTTCTTATCTTCTAATTGTCACGTTGTGTATTTTCGTTCCCGGTGTAGCTTTTTTTATTTTCTGTTCGTTGCGTTTAAATGTTGTGATGTACGGTCCGCGGAAACGACTTTGCCGTGATGGTGGCCCCTCAGCTGTTGCTGGTGACGCCGCCTCAACGTCAGCTGTTCCTTATGTTTAGGTTGCTCATGCTGCTCGTCGTGGTCGACGGCCAGGTCGGATGAGGCTTCCGCCCGTTCTTCCTTAATATGTTGACCTAGGGGATAGTCGTTGTGTCTGCGAGTATTGTGGTGCCTTTTTTTGGTTTTCTGAAAGGAGTATGAAATTATCTACGCGTAGTTATCCGAAGTATAGTCGTTTGTTGCAGGTCTGGTGAAGTTGTCCTGCCCTATCCCTCTACATTTCCACCTGAATACATGTCGCTTTTCCGTAATGACAGCTTCCCGAGGGACATTAGGGCCTATAATAGTATGTTCTCTATGACATCTTTTGGTGCCACTATAGACGATGAACTGAACGATGGTCGTGGTCCTTATGTTTTTAAGGTTTTAGGGAAAATTAGTCATAGGATCGGTTCCCTCTGTCCTGATGCTGTAAAGGGGCCTAGATTTCTGCATTTATATCTATTTGATATAGCTAACGAAGTTCAGAACAGGTTGAAATCGTTTAAAAATCCTCAGAAAAACCTTCTGGATGAGGGCGTCGTTAGGTTTCTTGTGTCCTTTCTCAGTGAGAATAACGAATACGTACGGACGTTTAAGACTGCAAAACAGTTTGCAGATGAGATGAACATCCCATCATATTCAGTTCGTCTGTTTAATGACATTGCAGATAGTAGGTATGATTTACCTACACCTGGATCTTTAGGTTGTATTGTTACAGGTGATGCGTCTGCTGGTGATCGTTACGACATTGTCATTCATTCCAATACAGGTCGTCCTCAGCGTATTAGTAAGCTACACCCTACTTGCATGCCTCTACATTAGCCGCTTTTGTTTCCATACGGTGAGCCCGGTTGGTGTCCGGCCATGAGATTAGGAAACAGAACTGATGCTGGGGCTAAAAACCTCACGGTAAATATGTATTATGCATACCACCTTCACGGGCGTCAGTACATATGGTCTGCTATTCTTAATTCTTCTAGATTGTTTCAGCAGTATTTAGTCGATGCGTTTACATGTATCGAAGATAGTCGTCTCCAGTTTTATGCAACACATCAGGAAACCCTTCGTTCCGAATATGTTGGAGGCCTTTATGATGCATTATCGAAAGGTGATAGGGAGTCCCGATCAGTTGGAAAACGTGTGTTCCTACCAGCATCTTTTACTGGTGGATGTTATATGTATAGCCACTATCAAGATGCTTTAGCGATCTGTAGGGTACATGGGAATCCACAGTATTTCATTACATTTACATGCAATGTCAAATGGCCGGAGATTACACGGTATATGGACATGCATGATCAGAGAGACCCGCAAAGCAGAGCATATATCATTGCTAGAGTATTCAAGCTGAAAGTACAATCCTTCATAAATTACCTAAAGCAGGATAAACCTTTTGGAGAAATTGATGCATGTACGTGTAACCATTCTTTTTATTTATCAATTATTACTTCACTTCTATAGTGTGCTCAGTATTGTTTCCCAACAGTTTATAACTATTTGTTAATTCCCATTTCGATTTGTTTCCCTTTTCGTATATAACAGATTTCTATATTTGTGTAGATCTGTACACAATTGAATTTCAAAAAAGAGGGCTTCCCCACTGTCACACATTAATTTGGGTAAATGCTGAATACAAGATAAAAACTCCGGAAGAAGTTGATGCGTTTATTACAGCAGAACTGCCGGATCCATCACTAGAGCCTCAACTATATGCAACTATAACAACGTGCATGATCCATGGTCCGTGTGGATTGCTTAATGAAAGAGCTTCATGTATGAAGGATGGAAAGTGCAGCAAACATTTCCCAAAGCCATTCCTCACTGCTACAGTCTTTGATACAGAAGGTTACGCTCGCTACAAACGCGGACCAGATGCCCAACACACAACATCAGGTGGAATCATTATCCACAATGGATATGTTGTGCCATATAACAAGAAACTTTGCTCCAGATTCGAAGCTCATATAAATGTAGAATATTGTGGGTGGAACATGATGATCAAATACCTTTTTAAGTATATCTCAAAGGGAACAGATCGTGTCAGATATTTCATTCAAAAGGATGTAGGTGTCAATGATGCTGGACCAAGAAAGACTGTAAATCAACAACCGGATGTCATGTGTCAAGAAAAGCAACGCATCGATGAGATAAAAACATATTTGGATGGTAGATATATTTGTCCACATGAAGCAGCATGGCGAATATTTGATTTCCCTATACATCACCGAAATCCAGTGGTCCAGATACTCTCAGTCCATGAAGAAAATACTCAGTCAATTCTTTTCAAGGAAGACACAACAATAATACAAGTTCTCCGTAATCCATCTGCTACCAGGACAACCCTTTTAGCATGGTTTGAAAGAAACGCAAAGGACCTGACGGGTCATGAGCACATATATATTGAGTATCCAAAATACTACAAATGGGATGGCCCTTCCAAATCGTGGGATAGGAGAGCAGCTGTTTCATCTAACATGGTTGGTCGTCTTGTATTTGTGCATCCATCATCTGGTGAATTGTTCTACTTGCGGTTGTTGCTGTGTCACCAAAAGGGTTTTACCTCTTTTGAAGATCTCCGAACCGTATCTGGTTATGTTCACCCTACATACAAATCTGCATGTAATGCACTTGGAATCATAGAGGATGACATTGAGTGGCTTGCTGCGTTCAATGATGCTTCTACATAGGCAACACCATTCCAACTCCGTCTTCTTTTTTGTAGTTTGTTATTATTCTGTGAAGTTACAGATCCAAACCTTTTATGGCAAAAGGCTTATGAAAAAATGTCATACGACTACATTTATAGATTAAAATCAACATTACCTGATAAGGCTTTCTCTGCAACAGACGATGTAGTTCGTCAGTAACTACTTCATGATCTAGAAGACATGCTCTCTTCTTCTGTTCCAGCAAGGTCACTTGCTCATTTCAATTTGCCCATGCCATCACCTGTTATGCATATAATTCTCCAAAATCGACTACTCCTGGAAGAGATGACTTACGACAAAAGGGTTTTGGCAGATCAGCATGCACAATTGCTTCCACAACTAAATATGCAGCAGATGGCGATCTATGGAAGTGTTGTTTCCTGTATAGAAGCTAACAAACAGATTCTTATGTTCGTTTATGGCCATGGGGGTACCGGAAAGACATTCCTTTGGACAACTATTCTTTATTTTTTTCGATCGCTCGGAAAGGTTGTTCTTGCAGTCGCCGCTTCCGGAATAGCATCATTGCTTTTGCCTTCTGGAACCACAACGCATTCGAGATTTAAGATACCAATTGATCTCGCCAGCAACAGATCATGCGATATAAAAAAAGAATATTACTAGCCGATCTTATGAAACATACATCACTCATAATATGGGATGAAGCCCCTATGAGTGATAGACGATGCTTTGAATATCTTGATAGGTCTTTACGGGATGTACTTGACTGTGACGAGAAGCCATTCGGTGGTATTTCAGTCCTTCTTGGTGGTGACTTTCGACAAACACTACCCGTTTTGCCAAAAGGCACACGATCCCAAATCATAGATCTTACACTGCCAAACTCATATCTATGGAAGTTTTTCGACATTCAGATGTTGACTCAAAACATGAGGCTCAGTTCCAATGAGGATAGGAATCCGCAGACAATGTCAACAGCCTTCTTTGCCGAATGGCTACTTCAAATTGGTGAGGGCATAGTTGGACGACCTGATACAGATGATCCACGCGACACGTCTTTGATTCAGATCCCTTATTCATTGCTGATACCTCCAGCTCATGACTCACTACAACAACTGATACGTTTTGTATACGACACAAAATTACTTAGCACTCCCACAGTAATCGATCTATCAACACGAGCGATTGTCTGTCCAACTAATGAAGCCGCCGATAATATCAACAACATCATCCTCAAATCGGTTGAAACGGATAGCAGGACATATAACAGTACGGATGCAATGGAACTGAATGGAAAACACACATCAGATTTAGAGGGATTGTTCCCCATAGAATACCTAAATCAGTTGACTTTCCCAGGAATACCACCACACACATTGGAATTAAAGTTGAAGACACCCATAATGTTAATGCGAAACATCATGCAACGAGATGGCTTTTGTAATGGAACAGACTAATTGTCACACAACTTCTGCCAGCAGTGATTGAGGCGACTATAATCACAGGGACATCCATCGGACAACGAGTCTATATACCTCGCATAAAGTTCATCCATAAACCATTAGATTTGCCCGTCTCATTTACATGAAAGCAATTCCCTGTTAAATTATGCTATGCAATGACGATCAACAAAAGCCAAGGGCAGTCTCTATAAAAAATCGGTGTTTATCTGTCTCAACCTGTTTTCTCACATGGGCAGTTGTATATAGCGCTTTCTAGAGCAACTTCCCCAGATTCATTGAAGATCCTTATAGAAAGAGATGATGATATGCCGTACAACGAAACAAAAAATGTTGTGTATAGAGACTTATTACAAAAAATCACTGCAACTGAGGTGTCCCACATCATCACCGCATACTGCCCGTTCATATCGTCATTTTACTATAGTCATTCAGTATTAGACACCAACAAATATTTATGTGTGTTACAGATATGTAGTAAACTACAAAACATATTATGATCTTTTACATAGGCTCATTATATCAATTTAAAATGGAAAGTTACTAACACATTTCACCTACTGTCAGAAACGAACAGCAAACAATGACCAGCATATCTGAATTGAAGCGCGATGGAATTGGAAGTCCAATAGAATTGAGAATTGTTCGGAAATGGAGGCACGATGTCCATCGATATGAAACCTAGTTTCTTGGGGTTGACAGATTTGTAAGTGAATAAAAAACAACGACACTACAATCTTTTATTAAGCGTAACACATATTGATTAATCAAAATTTCAACCATATTATTTTTCTTCCACAGGGAGATGCAATACAGATCTTAGGAAAACGTACGAACCAGTCATACATAGAATCGATACTCAATGTATCGGAATGTTACACCATATCAGAATACAGTTGCCCTGAATTAGATAAATATCAAAAAGTATTGGAGAACGATTTTTACATAGATGTTGGCCTCAGCTCTGTTATAAAACCACTTGCAAATACAATAACCATCCTGGCTACTTGGTTTCGTTTTGCTTTTAAATCGCAACTAACAGAACTTGGGGAACATCCACCATACTATCCCGGTACTATCATAATATACGAAACTGGTTTCACTCATTGAAAGTAACCATTTATCTGTCCACCTTTTTAGATTTCGTTGGTATGCTGTCCAAGATCAGAGACTGCATAAAACATGATGGCCAACCGTATGTTCTTCTTATTCTAACTGATGACAGGTACATCTAATAACACGTAATATATCACCCTAACAAAATCATCTCAACACTGCTGACAAAATGATTTCTGAATCTTTTAGAGGCAATGAGGTCCCAATAAATCTATGGAAAGAATGCTTTACGAATCCTATGAAATTCAATCGGAGTCTAATCACGCCACCCCCTGCTATGACAGTTGTAGCAGTTACAAATCTAAAACCTTCACTTTCTGGAGGTCTGTCACCCATTTTTTAATATATCATAACCACAATATGATATATGTTACTTATTACAATTCAAATTGTTATTGTAGGAACATTACGTCACGGATCCTCACATGCTACGCATGTGTATGTAAATCCACAAATCCTTGAAACCACAGAATTGATGAATCTGTAAACACTTACAACGAACCAAAATATATAAATACATTTAACCCAAAAACAAGGATCACATCTACATCAACAACATTGCAGGTATAGTGGTCCACATCGACCATCAACAACACCATCAGGGATACCAGCCAAGTTGAAGGAAATCAGAGAAAAATCACGATCACAACTCCTGGTAAACCTACACAACCCTCAGCTGAAACATAACTTCACGTCTGTTATAAACACTAAGAATGTTGGTTACATACAGGACAAAACGTTTTTAGTGAAAGCATCCATTGTAGACATTGTGTTCTAGGACAAATGGTGTCAAATGATATGTCCAACCTGTAGGGATCCAATCTTCAAAAGGGGAACGCAATGGTACTGCAGTGCACACTCAAAGATCGAAAAACCCATACTAACGTACGTACCGACCTGTAACCCTACAACATACTATTGTATTACAAAACATAATAACAGATAAAAACATCATGTAGGCACAAGTTCCATGTCACGATAAGCGATCCAACTGCCACGATGTCAACAATCATATCTGAAACATCATTTCGGAAACTCCTAAATTCAGACTCAGAGCATACAGTAGACGACAATATAGCTCTTGACAGAAAGACCTTACCAGTTGTCACACCCCAAAACCAAGAACGGCAGAAACGTTCTGGGGTGGAGGACGTCATGTACAGTATCACAACACAGTAAATGTAAATAAGCAAACAACATCATCCATTGCATTAAATATATAATTTTAATACAAGCGTGTTCTGTACAGTTTTAGACACCAAAAATATAATGTAAATCAAAATAATATGATGAGTCTTGAATGCGCTCCATCTTCTCAAAAGCTGGCATCGGTACCTGTCTACTGATGATCTGAGAATACAAGTTATTTTGAAAGAGTTTATCAGCATTAAGCTGGTGAGTTCATAAGTATTTTAGTGTCGATGTTTGTTATCAAAACGTTTGAACGTGTCTCAAGTATAAGTTTGTAAAATGTATGTAAGTGTTTGTAAAAGTTTGAATCTCTCAGAAAAACCTATATTTTCTATTAAAGTAGCCTTCTACCCAGGTTTAATTGTTTTGTATGCTTGTTTGTTGTAAAAGTGTGTAATTTCCCAAGTGTAACTATCATTTAACAAATATAGTTTGTACATTAATGTTTAAGTGAAATAATCACTAAAAATATGTAATGGGTAAATCATTGTAGTACTATAGTTTTGTATTATAGGAACTACTGCTGTACTAACTACCTTAAACCGGATTTATATTAAGGTATAATGTGATAAATTGCACCATGCTATCGACTGGTAACAACGACATACGAATGGTCGTAATAACGGAATGACGTTTGGCACCCACAGACCTGCAGGTCCGGCTGTAGCTAGCAGCAAGGTGTAGGATAGTCAATCCAGTATAGATCTATACGCAAACTCACGCTCTCCCTCCAAGAGAATTTAGGCTACAACTCGGGCCATGACATTTAAGGCATGCTCCGATACAGTGGATCACAATTGTTAACGTATTCTTGTATATGTAGTGTAATGTTTCTCGTTCTGGTATAGTTGTATATGTTCTCCTCCTAGTATAGTTGTATATGTTCTCTTTCTAGTATAGTTGTATATGTTCTCATAGTAATGTAATGTATATGTTCTCATAGTAATGTAATGTATAGACTCATGAATGAACTGACTGATTGATCTAGAAGTTGTAGTAGTATGATCCTGTGTTACCCCGATGGTAACTTACTAGTGATGTGTATAGTACGCATGAATTTGGAAGTACTTTTATGTCTATATATGTATATTTGATATATAACTAATATTGAAACGACCTTCGGACGGTTACCCAAAATCCCACCAGACCACATCCAAATCGAGAAAAAGGAAATAGGGTGGATGGCCTTCCTAAGCCCTTTAAACATTACTTATATATCTATGCATATATGGGCATGCAATTTATAAGAAGTATAGCAAAGTTTAAATAAAAGTATTTGGTAAGTAAAAGAGTTTGTAAAACATTTTGAAGTAAAACAGTTTGATAAACAATTTGAACAGTGATAAAATCATTGGTTTTCTAGTTATTAATCACATATGATTAATGTAATCACATGTGATTGATACAATAACTATAAGCATTTAACTTGTATTCCCCCCATAAAGTATTTAAAACATTTAAAGTATTTCAAAGGTTAATTAAAGGGGTATGAATTCACTTGTGGTGAGTGGTTTGGATTGTAGTGTCGGATACCGTGCTAGGTGGCAAACGGAGACTTGTTCACACGCACGAGCCTAGTTATCATATAATGAGCATATATATAACTAATTAGCCAAATAATAACTTAATGAAATAAGTTGGGACACTTAAGAACATGTAAACACTTTGTATAAGTGTTATAGGTCCTAATGGTTGCATCTAAGTTGTTATGGGACAAGGCTAAAGGGGTTTAAAGCTTCCAAGGACCTTATATAAGAGTTTACTACCCAATAAACCCCACCCAAGGAGTTTACGGTCGTAAACCCTTGAGTTTACGGCCGTGAGCTCCAATCTTGGTGGTTTAATCCTTTGGGTAGTTTAGGGCATAGATTATACTCCTTTGAGGAGTTTACGGCCAAAAGACCATATCCCTTAGAGTTTACGGCCGTAAACTCTCATGGAATGGATGTTTTAATTCTTTCAAGTCTCTTGCACAAGTAGGATAATTTCTAGGCTTTTGATTTAGGCTAAGGGGGACCCTAGGCACACTTTGGTGCCCTTACTTGGAGTTTACGGCCCAAGAGCATTTCTTGGCCGTAAACTCCCTTTTAGGGGTGTTTTTGATGTGTTAAAGTCCCCATTTTAGCTACAAGTAATTGAGGGTTAAAGTCTAAAGCCTTAGGGGGTGATTAGGGCACATTAAGCCCTTGAAAATGGTGTTTACGGTCCAAGAAACTCTTGGGCCGTAAACTCCTAAAACTATGTGTTCTTGATTGATTTCTAGCCTCAAATGGTCATACATATTATCCTAAACTAGTTGCCTAACAAGGAATTGGGACTAGATAGCCTGAAAGCTTCTTTTTGGAGTTTACTCCCCAAGAACGTTCTTGGGCGGTAAACTCCCGGATCTCACATATATGACATACAATCTATGTTAATAAGCATAAAACAAACATATTAACACAACTAGAGAAGTGTACTCACGATTTGGGATGAAAACCCGAAGATCCGTGAGAGAGAATATGGCTTTTCTCTAGTTGGAAATGTGAATAATGAATGAATTTAGTTCAGAAATCTATTTATGGTCCTGAAATATTTTTGGCAGAAAATATTTTTATTCTGGAATTGGACTCTAACATTATGAAGTTTTAAAATGCTCAAGTTTCACAAACCCATGAGCATCCACTCTCCTGATATCTCCTTAAATGTAAACCTTAATGTACACAAACTTATTCGGAAAAGTCTGAAATTCATTGAAACTGGACTAGCTTCTAATGAATAGTTAATGTTCGTACAAAATGGAAATTTCGGGTTGTCACACCAGTGGTGATCAGTCAGCCTAGGGGGAAACAAAGAACAATGTCTATTCAAATGCTAAAAACATCAACTGACGATAATGTATGGTTCATCATAATCGACATAGAGATACCAGTAACAAGCCAACAATCAGCTGTCCAACAACTCCATCACAACCTCCAATAACAAGGTCCGCAGTGGAACACAACCCCCCTATGTCAGACACAACCAGAGGACATACTGCACGTACCCTCACTTTTACTGCAAACGGTACATACACATACATAAACACACATATCACTTTCATTAAATCTCCGTTTATGATATTGTTGGTTAACACCTTACAGATGAGCCGACGCCTTCAGGAGATGTCAAACGCACCCGGAAAAAATAAACAGGCACCCATAAAATGACACCCCGTTCTTTTGTAACCTGTTCGGCTTTTGCTACGTTTAAAACCGTCAACAACTAATATTGTCGTGGTGTCTTAACCATATGTTAGTATATGTTAAACATATTTGCTTTTTGGGTTATTTAGTATTGTAATCGAATAGTAGGTTACCATATATGTCTTTAATCTAGATGGTTTCCCACATGTAGTATGCTTTTCTATTAAACAAAAAAAATATACCTTTTGTTTATTTTATATATACACCAAATACATAATTTAAGACATTCATGAATGATGACGACAGTGTTCACAAACAAAAATTTTATACGCAAAAACAAATATCCTAGCTTCATTACAAAACAAAAATCATGCCATCCCCCAATAACCCCAAGGTCGAAAGGTTAAACTACATGCTTATGGCACAGGTTTTCCAAATATATATTCAGATTTAACAAAAATCATATGAAAATTCATTACATGCTTTTCCCTATTAAGACACTTCCAAAGAAACAATTAATTATGACAGCTTTCAATTATAACACTACCTTTCCAAATATGAAATGACATAAAAAATATCAGACATTTTTTTTATAATGGGTCCAATGTTTAAAAGTTAAATTACATCTTCCACTTTTAAAGAAACCATCGATTACAACAACTTTGTATAAATATCATATAAAAGATAATTAGACCATTTTCCAATAACTAAATTGTGGGTTATCTTCTTTTCAAAATGACAACAAACGTGATAAACGGACACACCAGCAAAATTTATAACATCTTTGCATAACAATGACATAAAAATATAAACCTTCACAAAAAATTAGAATATGTAAGGGATAAACATCACCATTCCTACATCTAAACAACCACGTCAGTCCTAAATAGCCTTACATCACCTACAATAAATGCACATAGCAATCGATTGCAGCCAGTTACGTACACAAAAAACCCTTCGCCCTTTCGCATCCCATTTAGTACCCCTCTTCAACACTCAACAGCTTCAACAGTCCCTATAAATCAATAAACCCCACAACATCCCCACACCACATCCAATCACACTACCCATCGGAAAACGAAAAGCAAAAACCACTTCCCACAAAATGAAACCGGATGAAATGGAAAGCATCATTCATATGCTGATTGGCCAGGGGGAGGAAGAGTTGGCCGCTCTAACAAACCTCCAAAGCGATTTCTACTTCAACCAGGAGATGAAGAACAAACTGTTGGAGAACATGAGCCGCCGGCCAAAGTACACCAACTACCTACAGATGAAGGACCTCATCAACAACAGTACGTACGTGGCATCAAAAAGAATCATGGCGATTTACAGTCTAAAGAAGGAAACTGAAACGACCATCTAGGAGCTCAAGAAACTACTCAAAACACTTCCAGAAGACGATCAACCATACATAGACTGATCAACAACAACAAAATCATGAACTCTTTTGTCATCTTATTATCCATGATCTCTGTAAATCGTTTCCTCTTTTGATGCTATGCTTATGAACAGTTCCATGGTTCAGCCTTGTATTCACCTCTAAGAAATATAATCTATCGTTTATGTCTATTTTCTCATTCCATATATAAACCGTAATGCCCACACATAGAAAACCACATGTGAAACACGTTTATGAACTTTTCTTCTCCTGGAAATTGTCTATTCCGTTGTCGGATACTAAATGGTACGGTTAGCTTTTCAACATAAAGTCAAAATTTTGTCACATTACTAACTCTCTTCAACATAAAAATAGATAAGAAATACCAATCATGTATGTATTCATCCTCAGTTGTAAAAAAACGTATACCATACGACATTCGCATCTGTTTTATCCCCTCAACAAAGAGAAAACAACAAACAAAAAACGTTTAATCCGACCCCCGCATCGCGGGGGCTCCCCCTCTAGTTATAATAAAATTTGTATAATTTATATTTTATTATACTTATCTCATATATTTTTTATATGTTCATAATAACGATAATGAACTTAAACATAAGTTATACTTAAAGTAGGGTAAGCATAACTCATTTACAAGGGGGTTTAGCGAAGAACTGGGCTCTGCGTGGGCATGAATTCTGAGCCGAAAGCTCTTCTTATCGGAGCCTTATGGCGCTCCGGGACTCGCCTCTAACACTTGAGAAGTGCTAGGGAAGGGGGGGGGGGGGGTTAAGAGAAGTAATTGAGAGAGAAAGAATAGGAAAAGTGTGAGAAATATGGGACAACCTCACATCTATTTATAGGGTGGAGGCTTCGGACTATGGTGGGCGCAGCCTCGGATTACGCTGCGCGTACGAGGACCAGGTGTCACCATCGCATGCGTGATCGTGGGGAGAAAGCGAGGGCTCAGATTACACCACGTGTCAGCCTCACATTCTTCTATAATTTAATAAACTTCTAAATTCTGTAAATTTCGCATACGAGCTCCGTTTTTGACGTTCTTTATATCCACGCGTAGGTGGCGACGTAATCTACAACTTTCATTTAGATTCTGTCATCTAATTTTGAATTTATTTTAAAGTTATATTTTAACAGACTTAGATTGGTAAAGTCCGTTAAAAACTCATAACTTTCTCATCCGACGTCCGTTTTCGTCTGTCTTTATATCATTGAGATCCTATTAATGAGATATGTTGGGATTATTATGTTGCGTCATGGGCTCGGTCCTTAGCCCAGTTTTTATTGCCGGTTTGGGCCTGTCCAACCATGCATGTTTTTGTTCTAGGGTTTAGTATATAAGTTGCATGCATGCAGTATTAGAAGTTAACGCTTTAATTATTTCTCACCGAGTTTTGTAAAACCCTAGCTCGCCTCTGCAGTGGAAGTTCTTTGTCGAGCTCATCTGAGGCGTGACTTTGTTGAATCATAAGCACACATTTGATTCTATTCTGTGTTCATACTCTTGCTGTGTTTGTCTTGTTTGATTTTCATATTCTTACCTGTGAAAGATCTAATTGATCTAGAGTTTAATTCACTTCAATTGGTATCATAGAAGGAGACTGTGTAATTCATACACATCTCTTCTGTCGAAGAAGTTATTAGGGTTTTTAATTCCGCATTGATTGATATTAATTGAGTCGTCATTCCATATTGACGTATCTCAATAATCGTTGATCTAACCCTAACGATATATTACAAGTCTGATCTTTTACAGGTAATTGATCAAAAGTCATTACAATGTCCATGGATGATTCACAAACCAATCCAATCAACATCTCCAACAGCATTGGTTCTACGACAAGGATTCCAATCTTGTATACTCAAGAATATGAAGTTTGGACGCATCACTTTGAAGATTATGTGATTGGATCAGAGGATAATGGATACTTGATCTAGGAAGCAATCACTGTTGGCCCATTCGCTCACTCAAGCACCTCTAAGATTGTCAAAACTCATAAGGAATACAATAAGCTTGTTAACGATGTCAAAGATATTCCCCAGGACGAGAAGGAAAAGTTTCAATGTAACATCAAGGCCTTGAGGATGATAAGGTTTGCTTTGCAGTCAGATACGTTTCGTTTGGTAAGTTCTTGTGCTACTGCTAAAGAGATTTGGGACAGATTAAAAGAATTGTATTCCACAGACGAAGACTTGGAACATTCAATTCAAACTCTCTTGCTCTCTGAATTTGGAGATTTTAAGCAGAAGCCTGAAGAGAAACTAGTTCAAGCCTTTGATCGCTTTAATCATCTTTTAAGCAAGATGATAAAGCATGGGATTGAAAGGAAAGTTATTGAACAAAAGGTTACTTTCATGAACGGTATTAGATCCGAATGGATGGCTGTTGTATCTACTGTTAAAGCTCATGAACAGTTCAAGTCATATTGTCTGGCAAAACTAGTGGGTATTTTGAAATCCCATGAAAGTGCACTGTCTAAGGAAACGAATGTGGTTTCCAGTTTGGGTTCTTTAGCCCTTGTCTCTAAAGGAAAAAGCTCAGTTGAAGAAGAAGAGGAATTGGATCTTTCCAATTATGATCTAACCGGTGAAGAATATGCCATGATGGTATCCAATCCCAGAAAATTCATTCAGAAAAAATTCCCAGCCAACAAGAACCGAAACTGGCAGGAAAGTTACAACACCGAAAAGATCAAGGAGGAACTGAAGATGGGGTCAAAGTATGAAGAGTCAAAGAAAGAAGTGAAAGTTGGTGGAGACTCAGGATTTGATTGCCATTACTGTGGAGGCAAGAACCATTTTGCAAAAGATTGTATGTTGAAAAAGAAAGAAGAAAAGATAAATGATGAAGATGAGGAAGCGAGCCTCTTTAGAAGACTGGAGGAAATCAAGAAAAGAAAGTCTGCTGCTAACAATACTACTATGAATGCTTTAATTGTGCAGGATACATACCACCGTGATGAATTTGGTGGTGTGGAAGTATGGTCCACAGATTCAGAGGATGAAGAAGTTAGAAAGCCCACTCATGGGAAGGCTATGCTGGAAAAAGAAGAACCTGTGACAAGAAGGTGCTTTGTGGTGACCGAAGATGTGTCTCAAATGAGAGGATATACAACCGACGGGGGAATAAAAGACGATAAGGAGCGAGAGGACATGTGTTTTGCTGCTAAACCTGTCAGCGCACAGATCAACGAATGTGATGAGTTGATCAAGAAGGTACAAAATATTCTCGCTTCCCTAAATATACCTGTTACTAACTATGAAAAGGAGTTAAATAACTTAAAATTTAAATTTTCATGCATAAGTAGCAGTCTCACCCAAACCCGTGTCACAAATTCTAACCTAACTGATCAAATCAACAGGATATCGTCGAAGAGTGAGGAAAGGAGGATGTGGATAGAGCAGAAGGAGAAAGAGTTGATTAGGTCTACGGATGATTCGATTTATTTGCAAAGAGACAATCTTAAACTTCTTAAACAACGAAATGTGTTTTGTTTGATTGCTAAAAGACTTTATTTTAACATCACTCAATTGCATCTTTATTGTGAAATAGGAAAGAAGATACATCGCATGATTTTACCCTTCCTTGAGTTAAAGGAGGATGAAATCGATGCCGACGCCTACAACTGTGAAAGCGTTGTATCTTCTGACGAGGTCTCTCCTGCATATAAAATAGGTCTGGACAAAATTGAATCCTACATTAAGTCCAAAGACCACAAGGACATGCTTAAATTTTTTTTAGACGAGAATGATAGATTGAAATTAAGAACCGAAACTGTATAGAAATTTGACTCTTTGAATACCAAATTTAGTTCAGAAAATAAAATTGATGTTGAAAATGCATCTGAACTTAATGAGGATGATGATCTGAGTGAAATCTCTATAGAGGATGAGGTGGACTATTCAGAATTTGTCAAAAGCGAACCTAAATCACGCAAAAACCTGATTTCTGAAAATTCTATTGAGTTCGCTCGCTCGTCAATTGACAAGACCAAAGTTCTCAACGCGAAAGCGGTTGTGTACCAAAAGGTACAAACCACTCCAAATCAAGTCTACACAGTCCCTGGTTTCACTCCACAAGAAACTGCAGAATTGACAACTATGGTGGAAGAAGATAATGCTGGCAGATGTGACGAGTTCTTCTGGTCAGCACCAATAGACAACACAGATGAAACGAAGGGCCTATCTCAGAAGACCTCATGGAGAGTGAAAGGTAGATATATACCCGCACTACTTAATGAGCCTGCAAGATATGATGTGCCAAGCACAAGTGGAACCAAAACATCATTGGGCGAACCTGCGCAAACCACTAGTGAAACATCCTCAACAAAAAGTGAATTCTAAGCTCATGCTTCAAACAGAAAGGCCAACATCCACAGAAATCCAAAACAGGTGGCTGATAGAAAACACCAAAGAAATCTGAGATACAAGAAGAATCTCTCAGAAAGAAAACAGTTTTGGAGATCACAAAATCCTCACTTTATAAGGGTCGAGAGGAAGCACAAATCTCAAGAAGAGTTTGGGAACCGAAAGGGTAGTTTCGTTCCTCAGAACAACATCAACCGAAAGAGTAGTTTCGGTCCTCAGAACAACATCAACCGAAAGGGTAGTTTCGGTCCCTCAACTAATATCAACCGAAAGAATGGTTTCGGGCCCTCGACAGAAAAGAACCGAAAGGAGACTTTCGGTCCCTCGACAGAAAAGAACCGAAAGGAGATTTTCGGTCCAACGACCGAAAGGAACCGAAAGGAGAGTTTCGTTTCTCAACGCAATATCAACCGAAAGAGCGGTCTCGGCTCTCCACTCAACAGCAACCGAAAGAGCAGTTCTGGTCCCTATACCTACAAGTCCAATCAGACACACAAAAGATTCTACGCCTCTTCTAAACCCAACACTTCACATTCCAATTCTCTTCCTTCAATTGATTCAAAGGGAAAAGGAAAACTCTTTCCAGAAGATAGCAAACTTCCAAAAGAGATCCAAAAGAATGCTGACGTCAACACCACAAATCCCAATCCTATTAAACCAACCAAAATTAAAGTTTTCACCATAAAAAGAAAAGATGAAACAAATTTAATTAAACACACTTACTTGGTTGATATTTCTCTTACTATTCCATGTCCTGTAAAAGGCTCACAAGGACCCAAGAAACTTTGGGTTCCTTAATCTGCTTAATATTTTGTAGGTTTTACGTGACGATCAGTTTGACGAAGAATGGTACATTGATAGTGGCTGCTCGCGTCACATGACAGGGAGGAAGGAAGAACTGAGAGAGTTTCGGTCTCTCAAGGATGGTGGTATTGTGAAGTACGACAACAACTCATTTGGTACTATCAAAGGCTATGGAATGATCACTAATGGCGATTTCTCTATAAGAAAAGTGGCGTATGTTGAAGGGCTCCAACACAACCTTATCAGCGTCTCACAGCTGGTGGTTGGCACTAGATTGAAGTTATCATTTGATGATGAAGGATCAAAGATTGTTGAGAAGAAATCCAACAACGTTCTGCTAAGGTCAAAGCGAAAAGGCGAAATTTATCCTCTGAACCTCAACCTAATTCGAGGTAAACCAACAGTCTGCTTACTTACGAAGGCTCACTTAGACGAAAGTCGGTTATGGCATCGAAGACTTTCTCATCTGAATTTCAAAGATATCAACAAACTAGTTTAAGGTGATCATGTTCGAGGTCTTCCAATTCTAAAATTTGACAAAGAACATCTCTGTGCTGCCTGTGAAATGGGAAAGCAAAGCAGGCAAAGCCATCCTTTTATTATCAATACAAAAGTGATAGAACCTTTGGAGCTGTTACATATTAACCTGTGTGGACCCTCGTCAATTGAAAGCATTGGTGGAAACAAGTATATTCTGGTTATTGTGGATGATTTCTCTCGATTTACATGGGTGTTCTTCTTGAAGCAAAAGTCTGAAGCCACTCCAAAGCTTAAGCTCTTTATAAAACAGATTGAGACTCAAGTAAGGAAATTCGTTCGTAATGTGAGAAGCGAAAATGGCTTGGAATTCAAGAACAAAGATTTTGAAGACTTTCTTGCTAAAAAAGGGATGACTCATAATTTCTCAGCCCCATACACTATTGGATAAGGTGTCTAAGTCGATAACTATTTCTGGTATGTACTTGACCCGACCCGACATGGTCCATTTGGGTTGCATGGTATCATGCAATTGAATAAACTAAATGATAGAAATAACACTTACGGTTTATTAATATATTATAAGTTCTAATATATTAATAATATTATTTAATTAGTTTTGATCAAGAATTAATTTAGAATTAATTAAGTGATCAAAAGATAACTAATTAGATATATGGGTAGATTATGTAAATCTTCCATATCTTATATAGTGGGCTAAGAGGCTCCATGGATTGTCAAGTTGGGTTCCACCCATAGGATGCTCCATGGAGTTAACCCATGGATCAAGAAATGAAGAGTCATGTTACATTAGGGTTTACCTAAGGCAACACACTATATAAGCAATGTGTTTCTCCCCAAAATCAGCTACACTAACTAGAAGAAGATGGCTTGGCCGATTTTGCAAGTGTTAGAGTTTTCTCTCAAGTTTGTTCATTGCATTTGGTGTTGTCTGAAGCATTTGAGGCATCACACCTGAGGTGCTAGGCTCACAAGGTTTTAAGGAACACTTTCAACAACAAGGTATGTACTTCTATGTTTCATTCAAAGAAAAATTGTTCCCCATGTATGGTAGATAGGAACATAACCTTGGAAATCAACTTTGCATGATAATTATACAAACATAGATCCAAGGTTATTAGGGTTGCATGTACACTTAGGAAGTGTTAGAATGCTCAAAACCCATCAGTGGTATCAGAGACTGGTTTTTTTGTTGATTATTTGTGTAAACTGCTTAAAAAAATTCGATTTTCTGCTTTCTGCTCGTATGAACTCGCCGAGTCCATGGGGGGATTCGACGAGTCCATGACCAAATGCAAGGTACTCGTCGAGTTTGTTCTTGCACTCGACGAGTAGAGGCCGCAGTTTTCAGAATTTCGACTTTTGTTGTTGGAAATGGACTAGAAACATTACCCTAAATTGTTTTGGTACTTGAAAACATGTTTTAGATGGTGTAATGTTTATGCTAATCCATTTACAATGAAAATTATCAAAATTATAAGTTTTTAAGTGTAATTTTTGATTCTTGAAAGTGTTCATATTCATGTTCTTGTTCTTATGATGTTTAGATGATCATAGGAATTGTTTGTAACCTATGTGGTAGATTAATTCATGATCATTATGTGTTTTAATGGAGTCCATAACTTGTCCTCAAGTTATGGAAAACCAAAAGTCACTTTGTTAAAAGCCATTAAAAGAACACATGAGTTATAAAAATGAAGAGTCTTCATTTTTTTAATACTCTATTAACTCATAAGTTACAAGAAATGAAAAGTTTTGAAATTTTACAAAACTTTCCCGCAAGTTTTGGAACAAGTAAAGTCTTGATTAAAACTTTAGTTCCAACCCTTAGAATTTTCACAGTTAAAATTCAACCCTTTTACTTTATAATATTATAAGTTAATAATATATCTATATATATATATATATATATATATATATATATATATATATATATATATATATATATATATATATATATATATATGTATGTATAAGATCAAGTCGTCTTACCGCTAGTACGCCTCATTCACGAAGCCGGTCTATAAGGGGGGTATAAGGCTGTTGCCTATAAAATGGCAACTTAATGGGTGTCCACTCTCACCCACCACTTCCTTGATCGGTGGAGGGTCTTTAGCCGAACGGGTAGGACAAGGACTTATAAATTCTCATTAAAAGTATGATGAATATATTAAAGTAACTAAATGCTTTTATTAAATTCCCAATCTTAGTTACTTTAGGAAAAATGTGAATAAGGTGCTAATCCATGGAATTACACTTTACACTTTGTTTAATTCGTTAGTGGAGCGTGTGTGGTTAACCGACACACTAACTTGAACTTAACATGGTAGGTAAAGGATGACTTAATGTTTATCATAGTATCGATGGAGTGTGTGTGGTTAACCGGCACATCGATTGAGGGGTAATACTTTAAGGGTACCAAGTGATTTTCATGGTTACTTCACACCTCGTTTTGTGATCCTCGGCATCCCAGTCACAAAACTTGGAGGGCACACTCGAGATTGAAACATGCCATTGAAAATTTCAATGAATCTCAAAGAATCTAGGAATTTCTAAGAACGAATTAAAAACCTAATATTAATATTTCGTTTTTCATGGTGGAAATTGGTGAATCGTCATTCACCTACCTTTCAAATATGTTATTACTTAGATTACGACATACCTCTTCAAAGTATAATATATTGTGATTGGGTCCTAGCCTTAATATTACATTTGGGTGTTTTATTAAGGACTATCTCAATATTTAAACTAAACTTTTCTTCTTTTCAGATGTCTGCAAACACTGCTGCTTCTGGCTCTAATCCTAATGGCTCCTTTTCTCTAATGAACTTGTGTGGGAAAGTCACTTTTGATGGGTCCAACTTTAATGAATGGATCAGAAACATCCGAATGATTACCCGCTACGAGGACAAAGAATATGTTCTCGATAAGGAGCTGAAGGAGATTGATGAGACAGTTGCTACTCGTCAAGAGATCGCTGACTTTAGGGCACATGAAAGGGATGCCACCAAGGTTGCTTGCATCATGATGGCTACTATGACAACCGATCTCCAAAAGTCCTACGAGGACTTCTACCCTTTTGAAATGCACCAAGATTTGATGGAAAGATACCATCAAAGTGCAAGACAAGAGAGGTATGAAATCATCTCCTCCATGATAACAACCCGAATGAAGGATGGTGAGCCCATCACGGACCACATGTAGAAAATGCAAAGATTTGTGGACTGGTTGTTGAAGCTGAATGTGAACTTCCTCGAGGATCTTGCAATAGATATCATTTTGCACTCCTAACCATCGTGCTATGATCAATTCCGCATGGCATATCACATGAACAAGGAAGAGGTCACTCTCAGCAAACTTCAAGGACTCTTAAAGACCGCGGAAAGTGGTCTTAAGGGTAAGGCGGTTGTCACTACTCCTACTCCTACCAACTCCGCCCTTGTCTTGGCAATCAGGAAAGGACGAGGGAAGAAGAGAAAGAGTTCTTCGAAGGGTACCAAGGCTAGGACCCTTGATGGATCTTCTTCAAGTGAAACCAAGAAAGGTTTCGTCACTCCTTCTTCTGACCCAAAAGAGGCTGAATGCTTCTATTGCCATGAAAAGGCACATTGGAAGCGGAACTGCCCAAAGTACCAGCAAGATGTGAAGGATGGGAAAGTTAAACCCAACCATGCAGGTATTTACACTATCTTATCTAATAACTCACCCCATTCTAACTCATGGGTCCTTGATACCGGTTGTGGTATTCATATCCGTTCTGATTTGTAGGGACTAAGAAGAAGTGAGAATGTGGAGCAAGGAAGAATAAACTTGATCATGGGAAACATGAAAGCTTCACCTGTCACCAAGATTGGAGTTTATACTTTATCGCTAAGTAGTGGGTTTAGTTAAGATTTGAATAAATGTTGTTATTCGCCAGAAATGGCAAGAAACATTATTTCCTTTCATGCATTGTATAAACAAGGTTTCACCTTTTCATTTGATAATGAAGTTGGTTCGATTAATGCTTTCTTTAATAATGTTCTTTATTTTAAAGCAATACCATGTGATGGCGTGTATGAAATTTTATCTGTGGTTGATAACTTAGGAAATAATGTATTATGTATTGATTCTGTTAATAATAATAACTTGGATAAAGTATCATTATGGCATTGTCGTCTTGGACATATAAGCAAGAAACGCATAGGCCAACTCCAAAAGGATGGAGTCTTGGAGTCATTTGACCTAAAGTCGGATGACAGTTGCGATTCATGCTTACTTGGAAAAATTACAAAGTCACCCTTCACAGGTTCTTGTGAGAGGGGTGAAGGTTTGTTGGATGTTATACACACGGATGTGTGTGGGCCCTTCAAACATGCCACAAGGAATGCTAATCGTTATTATTTGACTTTTAATGATGATTACAGTAGATATGGATATGTCTACTTAATCAAGCATAAGTCAGAGACTTTCGAAAGGTTTAAAGAATTTAAACAGGAAGTCGAGAATCAATTGGGCAGGAACATTAAGATGCTTCAATCCGATCGAGGTGGTGAGTATCTTAGTTCAGAATTCCTCGAATATCTTAGGGAATGTGGGATTGTCTCACAATTGACACCTCCCAGAACACCACAGTTGAATGGTGTGGCTGAGAGGCGTAATCGAACCTTGCTGGATATGGTTCGTTCCATGATGAGTCGAGCTTCGCTACCAATCTCATTCTGGGGGTATGCCTTAGAGACTGCCGCCCATATCCTTAATCTAGTCCCTACAAATAAAGTTGCCAAAACTCCTCACGAGATGTGGACAGGTAAAGTACCCAAACTAGACCACATCAAGATTTGGGGTTGTGAGGATTTCGTGAGACGTTAGACTCATGATAAGCTTGAACCCCGAAGCGAGAGGTGTATTTTCATCGGCTACCCACAGAAATCCTTTGGTTACCTGTTCTACAGACCCAATGATAATGTGGTCTTTGTAGCAAGAAAAGGAGTCTTTCGTGAGAGAGAATTTATAAGCCAAGGAGATAGTAGGAGGCAAATTGACCATGAAGAACTTTGGTGGTTGTCGAGGCCAACACAAATAATAACCCTAAATATTACACACTAAAATAGTGTATAGTGGTAAAGGGATCGAATCCACGGAGATTGGTTCAATTTATAACTCTATGAAAAATCTCTTTGTAAAAATACTTGTAAAATGACAATAAAAATAAAATGGGAGGTTTTGGTGTTTTGAAATAATTGAAACAAACTAGAATTAACTATGATTTAAATAGACAAATGCAACAAAAATAAGAGTTTGATGTAAAATCAATAAGGGAGAGATGGTTGACTTAAAGTTTCCTCACTTTGACTTTTGATGAACATATCATTAGAATCCAATGGTGCAATGCTTTGATTTAAATCCTTAATTTAGCTATAGTAATCCAAGGAGCTTGAGATTACCTAGACTTTTCTTAATTGTTGAAATGGCTAGAGAAGCTCATAACAATTTCCTTAGTCAAAGTCACTAATTCCAAATAGCATGTAATTAGTGAAAGTCAACTAGCATTAAGAACCAAAAAGTCACCAAATCCAAGAGGAGTCAATTGCTTTCACTACCATGTTGGATAAAATGTTTTTATGATTGTGTGAAGCAAAAACAACACAAAAATCATTTCTTGCTTGCTAATTTCAGGATCCTTTACTTAATCAAGAAATTAGCCAACTAATCACCACAAACACATTTAAACTCATGAATAAAAAAATATACTAGTAGTGATAATATGATAAAACACAAAACATTTCCATAAAGGTTTAAGAACAAGTTCATGGATTCTTCAACATTCAACAAAAGTTCAAAGGATTCAACAAAAAGTCAACCAAGATTAGTTTAGCCAAGCATGACTAAACTCAAAGAAACAAAGTTAGAGAAGATTGTACCAAACATTTTACAATAATCAAGATGTGAAATCAAAATGTTCTTGAGGTGTTCTTGGCCTTCAAAAGAACTCCAAACTCCAGAGAGAATAAGTCAAACTCGGACCTTCAAGATTAGACTAAAGAGGCACACCCACCTTCCCAATATCGAGCTCTTAGCAAAATCCCGAAATTGCCCTTGTCAGGAATCCACGCGGGCCGCGGGGAATCTTACGCGGGCCGCGGGCTCTGACGGGTATTTTGGGCTTCTTCAAGTCTTGGGCCCCCACAGCTAATCCATTGGTCCAGTTCGAGTCCAATAAGCTTCTAGCCCATTTTTCTTCAATATTTCTTCAATTAAAGCCCAATTTGTCTTTCCATATCACTCAAAACTTCCGCAAACTCTTAAACATCGATCTTGCACACTCAAGAATTCTTTTGCGCCCTTTCAAATTTAAAGTTCAACACTTCTGCGCCTTCGAGCAATCGACAAGCCTACTCCTTGGATCACCTCCAAAGCCATCAAGCATGATATCCCCATTGCTCTTCAAGTCCAAACGCCATCCAAAAGATCCCGCACACTCCCGCTCCTCTAGTTTCCTTAAAATCTGCAATAATGCTCAAGAAACTAGAAAGTACCCACAATGGTCATAAAAATAACAAAAAAGGAAAATATGCATGGAAATTAACTAAAATGCGAATGGAATGCTCTAAAAAAACTATAAAAAGAAGTAAATAAAATGAAGCTATCAAATCACCCCAAGCTTAAACCTTACTTGTCCTCAAGTAAGACAAGACTAAAATGAACTTGGGACGAACTACCCTAGAAATAAAAAGAATGGATAGAACCATGGAACCTGTTCGACGTTAGTCAACATGGTCAGAATTGATCTCGCTGCTATCTCACAACTTTTTCATCCGATGACAATGGGACCATAAACCACAGCCATGACAACTCCTCTAGGTGAATAAGGAGGGATGGTCAGTCGTAGTCTTAATGGAACATGCATACAATGAAGAGCATCTGTAGTAGGGAGAAAACAACTGGATGGGCTCGGGTGGAGCTCTTCTTTAAGTGCACACTCTGTTATCACATTTTTCGGTTTCTCTCATGTGTAACTAGGTTTAATCGCTCGGGCACCGTTGTAGGAATCGGTTCACTTAGTGTTGGCCCAAACCTCCTGTAGTATCCGACTCGACAGTCTCCCTAACATCACCAATTTGCGGAAAAAAAACTCGATCTATATACAACAAAACAGACCTATACAAATGAATATCAAACGCCGGGTGACCAAGATGTTGGAAAAATTGTTCAATAATTGAACCGGCCACCTATCTAAGATAGTTGCAACTGAAAATTTGCATGCTTCTTTTTTTTTTTTTGTTTTTTTTGCTAAGAAAGCCCTTTGACTCAAAATTTGGTTCCCAAAGGTGTGTAAGTGGAACCAAAAGGGTAATGATATAATCCGAATGGTCTAAGTGTGAAAATGACCATGTGTGGAGCATAAAGATGCAATGTAAGCTCGTTTTCAAACTTGAGGTTTTTCAAAGATAATGAAAATGTCCAAATGTGGACTAAAAGATTCTCTAAAATTCTAAGAAAATCGCAAAAAGATATGGTGATGTAAAGAGACCGGATATGGATTATACTCGGGGACAAGCACCAATGCTTCATCCTAACATTTCAAACATGATCAAGTGTGATCCTCTCAGTGGTAGTGACCGCAAGGCTAAGAATATCCATTGCTATAGTATATCCTACAGTTGTTAGTATTGTATGCATAATTTTTCATGAAACTACCTGGCCATGATCACTTACCCCTTTAAGCTACCAGCATCTGATCCCAAGTATGAAATCCCAAACTGCAGCTAGTGGTCCCGGTTCGATGGGTGAGATAGCAACAAGATCCTGGACTAATAATGATACAATAACTGTGAACTTGTTCCATGGCATCCAAGAGAGGTGAGAATAAACAGACAACAAAAATGCAAGAATATTAATGCCTTAAGCTCAATGTTATGCAAAAATAAAAAGTGGAAAAGAAGAAAATAAAATCTTTTTGAAATTTTATAAAATAAAAAATGAATGCAAATTAACTTAAACTAATATGTTATGCAACCTAACTAAAGAAAAATGCATGAAAAATTAAAAAGAAAGGGAAATGCCCCACCCCAAGCTTAAGAACAAGCATTATCCTCAATGCTTAAGGAAAGGGCGGAAATGACCTAAATAGGAGGGTTGGGTAGAGCATAAGGGTTTGTAGAGGAGGAAAAATGGTGAATAATGGTGGTGGTCTCGCGGGATTCCGACCGGTAGATCTCTGGGAAATCGAGTTTTTGTGTGGAGCGCGGGCGGGGCGCGGGCCGCGTAGAGGCCGCGTGTTACATTCTTGGTTTCCTCTTGAGTTCATAGAAGGTTCAGAAGAATTTTGGGTCGAAACACGCGGGCCGCGTAAAGGCCGCGTGAACTGAAGCTCAAAAAAATACTAAGTGTTGAAACCAGCCCCCCAGGCCGCGTAGAACCCGCATGCTGGCCGCGTGAGCTGAACAGGGCTAGAGGTGATTGTTTTACATGGGCAAGGAATGGGCCGCACATAAGCCGCACATGACCTTACGCGGGCCACGTGGATTTTCCCGCGGGCCGCGTGACTTCCTGCACCTTAAAATTTGAAATTTTTCAAAAAACTTGATTTTTGGCCTAAATGATTCCCGCGAAGTCCCGGTTTCAAAAACACAATAAAAGGTTTGGATCAAAGGTGAGAATAAAGCTTGAAATTTTTCAAAAATGAACATTTTCAAAACAAAAAAAAATCAAAATCATTTCATTCGGTTTATAAAAGACGAAAGCACAATGCTTCCCAAAAATGCCCTTCTTTAACGTCTTTGGCGAGATGCCTCCAAACTTCACTTTAACACTTTGGGGCATCCAAATGGACGACATCTTGGGCATTTGAATCAAAACCTTCATAGAAAGGTTTCAACCGATGTCCATTAACATTGAAAATTTGCCCCGTGTCGACATTTTTTAGTTTCCACACCTCCATTGGGACTCTTTTCTTGTATTTGGCTTTCTTTTTACGGGAGAACCATACCGGACTTAGACCTTTGATAATAGAAAGCATCCAACCATATTCTTTATTGCACTTGTTTAGTAAGGTGACCAACTCTTCCATCTTTGACATGGTGGTCAAGTTGGTGACCGTTTGGGCGTCTTCATTCTCGACATATGTATCCTTTAAAGGGTCCGACATATTTATCATTCCCGGCTCTTGTGGTTGGTCTACCACTGGAGTTAGTTTCTCAATGGTAATGGGTGGCTCAACCTCTCTTTTGTTAACACCCAACACTTCCTTTATAGTTTCATTGACATCTTTCTCAATTTCTTCTTCCTCCTTGATAACTTCTTCCATTTCTACGCCTTCTTCCTCTTCTCCATATAACACTCTTGGGCCATCAAAACTTTTCTCATCTTTCAAAGGAATGGCACATGGGCTCTCTTTAGATGGTAGTTTGTCTTGATCTTCCATTATAATTATTGTTTGAGAAAGTTGTGTTATTTATTGCTCTAAGCTTTTGAGGCTAGCTTGGGTTGTTTCTTGGAAAATTTGGGTAGATGTGGCAATGCTTTTCACAATCTCCTCTAAGGACATGCTTGGTGTTTCAAGTTGTTGAGGAGGTGGAGGATATGGATGTTGGAATTGTGGAGTTGGTTGGTATTGATCACTTGTCCAAGCTTGGTATGGGTTTGGTATTGGTTGTATCCCCAAGCTTGGTTGTTGTCCCACCATTGATCATGTTGAGGTTGATCATAACTCCATTGGTTTGACCAGTAGTAGCTTCCATTCTCTTGCACTTCTTCCCATTCTCCTTGTGAATACGGACACATGTCGGATTGATGTCCATTTTGGGCACAAAAAATCACAAAGAAGAGGTGAGGGTTGCACACTTTGGTCATTTTCAATCATCATAACTAACCGAGCTAGCTCAGAAAGTTTATCTTCAATACAAGGAGTGTTCATTCCCGAACCATACTTTTTTCTTCAATTTTTTAGTTTTAAACTAGAGTACCTGCACAATGAGATCTAGGCATAGAGAAACAAATTGATTAAAAGTAAACCAATCCCTGGCAACGGCGCCAAAAATTTGGTGGTTGTCGAGGCCAACACAAATAATAACCCTAAATATTACACACTAAAATAGTGTATAGTGGTAAAGGGATCGAATCCACGAAGATTGGTTCAATTTATAACTCTATGAAAAATCTCTTTGTAAAAATACTTGTAAAATGACAATAAAAATAAAATGGGGGGTTTTGGTGTTTTGAAATACTTGAAACAAACTAGAATTAACTATGATTTAAATAGACAAATGCAACAAAAATAAGAGTTTGATGTAAAATCAATAAGGGAGAGATGGTTGACTTAAAGTTTCCTTGCTTTGACTTTTGATGAACATATCATTAGAATCCAATGGTGCAATACTTTGATTTAAATCCTTAATTTAGCTATAGTAATCCAAGGAACTTGAGATTACCTAGACTTTTCTTAATTGTTGAAATGGCTAGAGAAGCTCATAACAATTTCCTTAGTCAAAGTCACTAATTCCAAATAGCATGTAATTAGTGAAAGTCAACTAGCATTAAGAACCAAAAAGTCACCAAATCCAAGAGGAGTCAATTGCTTTCACTACCATGTTGGAGAAAATGTTTTTATGATTGTGTGAAGCAAAAACAACACAAAAATCATTTGTTGCTTGCTAATTTGAGGATCCTTTACTTAATCAAGAAATTAGCCAACTAATCACCACAAACACATTTAAACTCATGAATAAAAAAATATACTAGTAGTGATAATATGATAAAACACAAAACATTTCCATAAAGGTTGAAGAACAAGTTCATGGATTCTTCAACATTCAACAAAAGTTCAAAGGATTCAACAAAAAGTCAACCAAGATTAGTTTAGCCAAGCATGACTAAACTCAAAGAAACAAAGTTAGAGAAGATTGTACCAAACATTTTACAATAATCAAGAGGTGAAATCAAGATGTTCTTGAGGTGTTCTTGGCCTTCAAAAGCACTCCAAACTACAGAGAGAATAAGTTAAACTCGGACCTTCAAGATTAGACTAAAGAGGCACACCCACCTTCCCAATATAGAGCTCTTAGCAAAATCCCGAAATTGCCCTTGTCAGGAATCCACGCGGGCCGTGAGGAATCTTACGCGGGCCGCGGGCTCTGACGGGTATTTAGGACTTCTTCAAGTCTTGGGCCCCCACAGCTAATCCATTAGTCCAGTTCGAGTCCAATCAGCTTCTAGCCCATTTTTCTTCAATATTTCTTCAATTAAAGCCCAATTTGTCTTTCCATATCACTCAAAACTTCCGCAAACTCTTAAACATCGATCTTGCACACTCAAGAATTCTTTCTCGCCCTTTCAAATTTAAAGTTCAATACTTCTGCGTCTTCGAGCAATCGACAAGCCTACTCCCTGTATCACCTCCAAAGCCATCAAGCATGATATCCCCATTGCTCTTCAAGTCCAAACGCCATCCAAAAGATCCTGCACACTCCCGCGCCTCTAGTTTCCTTAAAATCTGCAATAATGCTCAAGAAACTAGAAAGTACCCACAATGGTCATAAAAATAACAAAAAGGAAAATATGCATGGAAATTGACTAAAATGCGAATGGAATGCTCTAAAAAAACTATAAAAAGAAGTAAATAAAATGAAGCTATCAAACTTCAAGAGTCAAGTGGTGAAGGAACTTCAAACCCTAGCCCTCAACTTAAGGAGGAAACTCCTGTTGAACCAATTGACGAGTTTGTACCTCTGAGGCGATCCACGAGAGTTAGGAATGCACCTGAGCATTACTATGGGTTCCATATTACTGCGGAAGATGATACACTTATTAGTGATGAGACACTAATAGGTCTGGATGAACCTAACAGTTACGCGGAAGCCAGGCCCCGAGTCTGCTAAATGGAAAGAGGCAATGGACAACGAGATACAATCCATGTATGACAATCAAGTTTGGAACTTGGTTGAGAATGTACCAGGTCGTAAAACTGTAGGGTGCAAATGGATCTTCAAGAAGAAGACCGACATGGATGGTAATGTACACACTTAAAAGGCATGACTGGTTACAAAGGGCTTCTCTCAAACTCCAGGATTGGATTATGATGAGACCTTTTCTCCAGTATCCAAGATTAAGTCTATTAGGGTTATGTTAGCCATAACTTCTTTTCATGACTATGAAATATGGCAAATGGATGTCAAAACCACCTTCCTTAATGGAAAGCTGACTGAAGATGTCTACATGAGTCAGCCAAAAGGTTTTGTCAGCAACGAGTACCCTAATAGAATGTGTAAGCTTGAGAAATCCATTTATGGATTAAAGCAAGCACCTTGCAGATGAAATCTTTGCTTTGATGAGAAAGTCAAGGAATTTGGATTTTCTAGGTGTGAAGATGAATATTGTGTGTATGTCAAGGCTAGTGGGAGTATAGTTAGCTTTTTGGTATTGTATGTGGATGACATACTACTCATAGGAAATGAAATCCCAACTCTGCAGGAAGTCAAGTCCTGGCTTGGGAAGTGTTTCTCTATGAAGGACCTAGGAGAAGCTGCCTATATTCTAGGGATAAGGATTTTGAGAAACCAGAGTAAAAGAATAATTGGACTTAGTCAAAGTACCTACTTGGACAAGGTGCTAAAGAGATTCAGCATGCAAAACTCCAAGAAAGGAGAGTTACCTATCCAGAGTAATGTCAGATTGAGTAAAGCTCAGAGCCCAAGTACTGAGGCTGAGATAGCAGAAATGAGTCAAGTACCTTATGCTTCGGCTGTAGGATTGATCATGTATGCTATGACGTGTACTCGACCTGATGTAGCCTTTGCCTTGAGCATGGTGAGCAGGTATCAGGGGAACCCTGGCAAGGCACACTGGACTGCGGTAAAGAATATCCTCAAGTACCTATGGAGGACTAAGGATTGGGTCCTTACCCTCGGCGGGAGTGATGACTTGAGAGTTGTAGGGTATAGTGATGCTGGCTTCCAGACTGATAGGGATAATTTCCGCTCTCAGTCGGGCTGGGTCTTTACCCTAAATGGAGGAGCAATCACTTGGAAGAGTTTCAAGCAAGAGACAGTGGCTGATTCCACTTGTGAATCAGAGTATATAGCAGCGAGCGAAGCAGCAAAGGAGGCAATATGGCTGAAGAACTTCATTGGAGACCTTGGAGTTGTACCAGCTATAAAGGAGCCTATGGAAATTTTCTGTGATAGTGAAAGTGTTGTTGCCTTAGCTAAGGAACTAAGGGATCACGGGAGATCCAAACACATCGACAGGAAATATCATTTTATCAGACATCGCATAGAAGAAGGAATCCTCGTTGCAAAGAGGGTATCATCAGATGAGAACCCAGCAGATCCCCTCACGAAGGGACTGAGTAGGGCTAAGCATCTTCAGCATGCTCGGAGCATAGGGCTAAAGGATGATATAAGTTTTAGTAGTTATATAAATTATGAAATTTGTAAAGTGTAATTGACATTTGATGATAAATAATAGTTGGTTGTTTATTTATGAGTAAAGTGTTACTATCTTTTGTCAATCATTTACTATAATTTCTTTTGCATGTTTTGACTTCCAGAATATTATGTTGTGTTTCTACATATTATTCAAATCTCCACATTCAGTCATATGTTGGAAGTAGATATGAATTAAGACTGTCATGAAGTTGGTTGTAGGTGTCAAGGTTAAGGACAACACTTCATGAGTACTCATAAGTTCTGAGTACTGGAATCAACCCACGCTCACTGGAATCACTTCATGGAATTTATCTCGAGTGATCGTGAGACGGTAATATCACATAAGTCTTCAAACCTAGAGATATGATTTGTTACTTATGAGTTGGTTATGCATTGATTGTATGTAAACGCATTGGTAACTCGATGTTATAAAACGTGCTTTTGTGTATAATTCAATGAGTAGTAGAACAAACATATGAGTCGAAGTTTATCTGTTCCTTCTTGGATTAGAAGCTAATATCTGGGCCCCTCGATGATTTTGTTTTGACCTATGTACCGGGCCCGGTCAGAACTAATTTGATGTGTTCAATTAAGTTCTTTGTCAAACAAATCGGAAATCGGGAAACAAAATGCTGGACAATAAGTAAGACATTGTTCCATGTATTTGTCCGGCTGATATCCAGAACAGAGGATTATGTGATCACTTATCTTAAATGGCGTATCAATATTTTCTCAGTTTCGAGAAACCTTGAAAGAGCTACGATTGCTGATCGGTTCCTGAAGTATTACAATTATAGTTATTAGACTTATCCAAGTGGGAGACTGTTGGATAAGGTGTCTAAGTCCATAACTATTTCTGGTATGTACTTGACCCAACCCGACATGGTCCATTTGGGTTGCATGGGTTCATGCAATTGAATAAACTAAATGAGAGAAATAACACTTACGGTTTATTAATATATTATAAGTTCTAATATATTAATAATATTATTTAATTAGTTTTGATCAAGAATTAATTTAGAATTAATTAAGTGATCAAAAGATAACTAATTAGATATATGGGTAGATTATGTAAATCTTCCATATCTTATATAGTGGGCTAAGAGGCTCCATGGATTGTCAAGTTGGGTTCCACCCATAGGATGCTCCATGGAGTTAACCCATGGATCAAGAAATGAAGAGTCATGTTACATTAGAGTTTACCTAATGCAACACACTATAGAAGCAATGTATTTCTCCCCAAAACCGACTACACTAACTAGAAGAAGAGGGCTTGGCCGATTTTGTAAGTGTTAGAGTTTTCTATCAAGTTTGTTCAGTGCATTTGGTGTTGTGTGAAGCATTTGAGGCATCACACTTGAGGTGCTAGGCTCACAAGGTTTTAAGGAACACTTTCAACAACAAGGTATGTAGTTCTATCTTTCATTCAAAGAAAAATTGTTCCCCATGTATGCTAGATAGGAACATAACCTTGGAAATCAACTTTGCATGATAATTAGACAAACATAGATCCAAAGTTATTAGGGTTGCATGTACACTTAGGAAGTGTTAGAATGCTAAAAACCCATCATACACTCCACAACAGAATGGTATCCTTGAAAGACGAAATCGATCTTTGTGTGAAGCAGCTCGAACAATGCTATGCTTCGCGTCCCTGCCTTTTTATTTCTGGGCTAACGCAATTGCTGCTGCTTGTTATAGTCAGAACATATCATATTTGAACAAGAGATTCTCCATTACTCCCTACAAGATTTTAAATAATCGTAAACCGAATGTGAAATTCTTTCATGTGTTCGGTTCAATATGCTTCATCTTCAACTCTAGAGAGAATCGAAATAAGTTTGATGCTAAGGCTGATGAAGGAATATTCTTAGGTTACTCCCTGAATTCCAAGGTGTATAGAGTTCTTAATAAGCGCTCAAAGAAGATTGAAGAAACATACTATGTCACCTTTGACGATAGTTATGTTAAGAAGATGAAACCAACAGAAGGTGCAATACAAGAAATCTTTCCAAAGAATGGTCAAGTTACTACCTCTATTTCAAATCTTGTTTAGCAATATTTGCTTCTGTTTGATGAGCCTCAAAAAGCGATTGATTTTGAATCAAAGGCAAAAGACAACAAAGTTGATGATCTAAAACAAATCATCGATGATGCTGCTTAAAAGATGGTTGATGATAAACCCAAAGAAAATGAAAGGCCAGAGGCAAGCGAACCTTCGAATGACCATCCTAATGTCCAGGGGTAGCGTTCATCTATTCATCATGATCAAGGTTCATCGTTTCAGGGGGAGGTCTTAACGTCACATTCTTATAGTTCTTCTGAGAATCCAATCGAAGGAGGTGATCCCAATCCAGATGCTGAACATGCGTTATCCTTCGAGGGGGAGAACACCATTGTCAATGATGATGACATACTGTCAGAATTGGAAGAAGAAGTTAATGCTGAATTGGATCCCAATTGTGATCCAAATTATCCACCACTTATAAAATGGACCAAAGATCACCCTCAAAGTCAAATTATTGGGGAATCTTCTGAAAAGGTGTTAACTCGATCTCAAATCAAAGCGAAACAAGCTGCACTCTTTTCGCAAGTAGAGTTTTTCATGTTCAACTCCTTTGTTTCAAAAGTTGAACCGAAGACCGTTAATTCTGCACTTGATCATTCAGACTGAGTTCAAGCAATGCAAGATAAGTTAAATGAGTTTGAAAGAGACAAACTAAGGCAACTTATTCCAACTCCAAAGGATGCCTCAGTTGTCGGTCTCAAATGGGTTTTTAGAAACAAGATGGATAAGGAGGGAAATGTCATTCGCAACAAAGCTCGGTTGGTTGTCAAAGGCTACTGTCACGAAGAAGGCATCGATTATGAAGAGACCTTCGCTCCTGTTGCAAGATTAGAGTCTGTTTGTATCTTTCTTGCCTATGCTGCACACAAGAACTTTGAAGTCTATCAGATGGACGTCAAATGTGCCTTTCTCAACGGAGAACTAGAAGAAACTGTGTATGTTGAGCAACCGCCAGGCTTCGTGAACGAGAAGTATCCAGATCATTGTTATGTCCTTGACAAAGCAGTATATGGCCTAAAACAGGCTCCCAGAGCATGGTATGAAACTCTAACTCGATTCATAAAAATGTCTACATTCAAACAAGGTTCGGTTGACCCAACATTCTTTCGCAAGAGAGAAGGTAACCACCTTATGATAGTCCAAATTTATGTTGATGACATCATCTTTGGCTTCACGAATCCTAGGTTAATAGCTGAATTCAGGAAGTTGATGGAAACTAAATTTGAGATGAGCTCAATGGGTCCAATTAACTTTTTCCTTGGATTAAACATTAGACAGGGACCCGAAGGCATTTTTATTAATCAGGAGGCATACACCAAGACACTGTTGACCAAGTTTGGAATGACAGGAGAATCCAAAGTGAAAGTGCCAATGGCCTTTGGGACAAAGCTTACACCCTCATTGGAGAAACCAGCTGCTGATATGACGCTCTATCGTCAAATGATTGGGTCTCTGATGTATCTCACAGCCAGTAGACCTGACATCATGTTTTCACTATGTTACTGTGCAAGATTCCAAGCTAAACCCCGTGAACCTCATCTGCAAGCCGTGAAAAACATCTTTCGCTATCTGAAGCGAACCTCCTCTCTCGGTCTGTAGTATCCAGCCAACTTAGGATTCTTTGTTCAAGCATTCTCAGATGCTGACTTAGGTGGCTATGGATTAGATCGAAAAAGTACCACTGGAGGATGCCAATTTCTAGATGGTAAATTGGTTAGCTGGAAATCGAAGAAACAAACTTGTGTCTCCCTCTCCACTACAGAAGCTGAATACATTGCGGCAGCATCATGCATATCTCAAGTCGTATAGATACACAGTCAGCTTAGAGATTACATGCTAAACATGAAGAAAATCCCACTATATTGTGACTCTGAAAGCGCAATTAGGATTTATCACAACCCAGTGCAACACTCAAAGACTAAACATATAGCACTGAGGTACCACTTTATCAAGGATCACGTCGAAGATGGTAACGTAGAAATTCACTTCGTCAGGACAACCAATCAACTGGCAGATATATTCACTAAGGCTTTACCTGAAGCGAGCTCCAATATAACCCTTGAGACTCTCAGTATTTACCACTGTGGTTTATGGTTATACAAAATCTATGTTAATGATCTTAGTTTCATGCCACTATGAACTAAGTGAAACCCACAATCCAACACCAATAATGAATGACGGTGAATTCTCATATTCAAGATCTTACTTATTACCTAATGAAATTTCTTTTTATTTATAAGTGATCTTTTATGAATTTGACTAAAAACAAGGCTTTTCTTTCCCTAAAGATCCAATTTATTTTGTTTTGAGATTTCTATGCTTTCTTTTGTCACTATAATATATATATATATATCCCACCTACTTGTTCAACAGATCACATTGATCTCACAAGTACTTCATACAGTTTCGATCTTATATAAAGTATCGACATCATGAATTGAAGCGAAAGCCCCTCCTTATAACCATAAAAAAATTGCCTTTCAATACTTCTTAACAAGTTATTGATTGTTATTTAATGGGAAACCAAGCAAGCACTTTAATGTCTCTCTTGACTTTGAAGGAAGTGATTCGTGCCCAAAATCAATTGTTTTATGTCTCTTTAAGAAATCACAAATTATCACAAAAAGTTTGCTTTATTTCTTTATCTTTTACACTCTACGCACGAAAATTTTTAATTTTCCAAACTCTGGTTCTTTTAAGGCTGTTTAATAAAGCACAACAGGAAATGGCGATTCAAATGAATTTTGGGATGACGATTGGGATAAAGTGAAAGCTGACTCAGCGGTTATCGAACCGGTTTGGCGATTTGAAAAAGTGAATTCTATGGAATGGCGTGCAAAAAGGAAACGTCCTTTCTCTTTCCTGTGTCATCATCGGTATGCCAACAGTTCATCCGTCAAGTCAGGCGCTATTTTTGAAATAATCCAAGATCTCAACCGGATTTTTCTCTCTCCACCTTGTACGTATAAAAGGAATTGGAACGGTACAATTTAACCTTTTATCACTTACCAAACTCTCTCAAAGAACAAAGGCGGTTCCTCTTAGTATTCATCATCTTCTCCAAGCTTCTACAATGGCAGACTCTTCATCCGTTCATGATACTTCTGTTCGTCAACCACTTCTTACAATCAAACCTCAACAGAACCTTATCATTGATCTCACTCCGTTTGTCTATGAACCCTACATGCTATATATCGTTGAGTGTCTAAAATACTCACCTCTCGTCGAAGCTCTGACCAAAGTTGAAGTCGTACCAATGTCATGTCTTTCTCTTGTCTACTCCACTGCTTAATACGACAAGATTAATGAAAGAATTTGTCACAACTGGAAATTTTGTGTCATGTAATCTATACACTCAAGTTAATGTGAATCAAAAACTTAAGAACATGTGTGACAGCTATGATTATAACATCAAAAACTTCAATCAAATACATCATACACATACTACAAATAGTCATCAAACAATTGGAAACTCTAGAAGTTCTTATTTAGGTCCACCTTGGACTAGAACTTCCTTATTGGATCCAAATGGACCAATAAGCTTCCAATTTGACTATCATGGGCTTAGAACCCTAATTGGGCTCTAATTGGACCCACACTAATTTATTTCAACATTATGGGCCATGTTGGGCCTAGAATGAAATGAATTAAAAGCTTTGATCCATGAATAACCTAAACTAGACCAACAAAAATGTAAAAATCCTACCACATTCTTTTAGGCTTAAAACATACCCAAACAAACTCTAATATTGGGCTTAGGGGCAAAAAGCCCAAATTTTTCCTTTTCCCTTCCAAACTCTCGGCCCAAGGCCCAAGTCCAAGAAGAAATGGAAGAGTTGACTATTTGCTTGCCACCTCACTATTAACCAAAGGACTTCCATGCAAGAGACTCATACTTCCATGCACCATCCTTTCATGCCTCTCTCTTCTTCTCCCTCTCTCTCTTGCTCTCGGCCATACTCAAACACACACACACATTCACAAAAAAATCTCTCAAACTCACTCAAGAACACTCCTCCCTCTCCACTCAAAAATCTCGAAATTTAGGAAGCTTTCAAGTGGATCTTTCAAGTTAATCATCATCTTAGGTAAGTTTTTATTTATATCCATGATCTAGCTACTTCATCCCATCAAAAATATCTTCTAAATCTATTCCAACTTGTGATCATGCATCTTAGAAGCATACCAAACTCGAGATCTTCGAGAAAAGGGTGCTAAGGCCAAAAATCACCAAGTTTTCTTCCATCTTTTCTTCAAAAACCGAAACCACACCCAAGGTGAGCTTCATACCCCCTATTTTCTGTTTTTATGAGTTTTTTTTTTTTTTTGGGGGGGGGGGGGGGAATACAAGTGAAAGTGTAGATCTATATGTGTTTTGTATGCCTTGTATGATTTCCATGCTTATATGTGTGTTTTTGTGTGTTATAATGTTGGATCTAGCCATAAAACCCCTCAAAACCGAGATATACCTTATGTTAAATGATACTAGCATCAAGTATATTCCTACATACAAAGTATTCCAAGAAAAATAGCTAAATGGCTTAGTAACATTTTCTTTGGGCTAAAAACTCAATTTTTGGACATAAAATGCTAAAAATATAAAGTTAAAGGGCCCAAATTGAAATATTTCGAAATCTGATGGGGGAGATGAGTCAAAACAGTTTCCATAATGTATTTTCTGAAAATATACTTGTTGGAGGATTAAAAACATAAATTTCAAGCTTAATGGGCTAAAAATGACATTTTCGGCCCAATAAGGCCCATTATGCGAAATTTTCTGTTTTGGAGGGCCAAAAATGTGTTTTTCTGTAAAACAGTGGACTATTAGTGTTCCAAGTCTTTTTCAAAGGTTTAAAATGCTTTTTAAATTTAAAAAGGACCAAAGTTGCAAAGATTTTCCAATTTGGGCCAAAATTGTCAAAATTGCGAAAAGAGGGGTTATAACCGAGAAAACTGCATTTTCAGGGACTTAAACTGTTTTCAATGAAAAATTATGCTGAAAAATATTAATTTCAATAATTTTTGGTGTTGAAATGTCAAGAAAAATGATTTAAGGACCAAACCGGAAAGTTATTTAATTTAAGGGTTGAAAAAGTAAATTTTACAAACAATGAGGGGCTGAAAACTGAAAACTTTCAAGGCTAATTCAATACACACAATTTGATCAAATAATGGCACCGCGACTATCGACGAAATACAATACACAACAATACCAAAAGTCGTTGCTAAACGAATTGGTTCGGTCTCGAACCAATAAAAACCCGAAACTACTAACGCGACGATATCTCGATTCATACAAGTAACATTTGGGAATTCAATATACATGCGAGTGTGCACAGACGTCTACACACCATCTTTGGGCCCCAAAAGTGTAAAATCTTGTTTGTTGGGCCTAACTAGCCCAATGACCTGATCTTAAGGCCCGAAGACCTCTACCTTACGAAGTGTTGGGTTTTACCGATCTAACACAACGTAAAAGGACTTTCAATGGCTTGTATACTATTGGTCCCCAAGGGTCCTTTGGTATTGCTAGTAAAGTCGGTATTTCATGCGAGGCGGGTCAGGGACCCCTCGTACCTTTTTTTTTATCCCCAACCGGTTAATGGAGTCATCGGGGCCTTCGTGTCCTCTTTCTCTTCGGATGTGGGACTACACGTAGTCAGGGCGGTTGGATAACGTGATTAGTACGAACGACGCCTACGAGATCGTTAGTATAGCTATAAACTGGTCGTTTGTGTAACGCGTGTTTGTAGTAATTAATCATGCTAAAAAATAATCCAACGTCGCCTGGGATTGATAACTACACGCGTTGCAATGGTTTTCAATGTAACTTCATGGAATTCAAGAATTAGGAAAACATCGGGTTTTCCTAGGGTTTTTCAATACATACAGATTCGAAATGTATACAAGTTTAATGAACAATTTTTACAAGTATAGAAACAAACAAGCATACCTATGGATCTTCACAAACGTTTTCAAAAGCTTTCCTTTTCAGAAAATATCGGATTTTCTGGTGGTTTTCAAACGACACGAAACATTGTTTTTCAAATACCGCTTATGAACTCACCAACATTTCATATGTTGACATTTTTCAAAATACTTGTATTCTCAGGTAACCAGTGAATCAAAGGAAATCGTACTCAGTGATGGCTTGCAGTTTACTTATTAACGAATCGAACAATTTATTTTTGGGAATGTAATGTTTAAACAATGTACTTCATGTAAAATTGATTGGTTGTACTATATTAATGCATGGTGGCGAATGTTGTTACGTTTCATATATATTCAATGTTATGGTATTCAATTGAGTCACGACAGCTCCCGAACGTTTCCGCCGCCTGGTTCGGGGGTGTGACAGAATTCACTTTGAAATCCAAAATGAGAAGACCTCTATCTCCAAGCACTGCTTCTGTGCCCTAATTGATCTTTCTCAAGAGCAATCTCTGGTAAACCCTGAATCCATCACCACTGGTCAACTCTTTTCTATGTTTTATCAGATGGGGTATACTAAAACCCTCACCACGATAACCAAGTTTAAGAAGTCCTGCCTTCCCCCTCAATGGAATGGCCTTTTCACTTTGCTGTTCAAAGGACTCTCTGAGCGAAGCGCTGGCTCAGATGGTGCGAGCAAGTCTTTTATGACTGTGCTATACGGACTGTACCATGGGATCGATTTGGATTTTGGAACGATTATCTGGCAACAACTGGTACACAGCTTGGTCTCTTCATCCAGGCATTCAGAGATTTCTTGTGGGCGGTTTTGGTCGATAATCACTAACTGGGCAATGGATCGTCTTCATGTTCTCATCTTGGTGGATTCTCTTCTCTCCTCCATCGCTACTTTTCACACAACCAAAATTATAGTCACAGATCCCACCAAGTACTCTTTTATTGGGTCTATTCCTGAAACCATGCTTGCTCGTGTCTCTACAACAAGTAATGTCCAACAACAATATAGGAAGATTCCCTCTTCAGGCCCTAGGGAGCTTACGTCAGCCATGGTTCGCTCCATTGAAGAGGTTGACAAGCCAGTGAAAAGGGGAAAGAAAACTGAAACTCAGAAGGAGGCACCCCCAAAGAAGGGAAAGTCTGACAAGGCTGCTACATCATAGGCTCAACCGAAGAAACCAAAGAAGCCTGCCAGGAAGCTCATACTCCAATCTTCCACTGATTCACTCAGAGTATGTTCCCCTCATCCGGCTCTCTGCAGGGGAATCTCCACTCACTCCCAAACATAGATCTGCTCCTTCTTCAGAATCTGAGGGCGAAAGCTCAGATGATGAGGCTTCGGGTCGAGGTGATACTCCCCCTCGCTCCCCTACCCCAGAAATTCCCGTTCGCTCCCACCCTCCTTCCCCTCCACCTGTAACCATCCCAGTATCCATCCCTCCAATATTTCCTATTCGAACCACTCAACCATCCACTACAATTCCCATCCCCACTCCCATATTCACGGACACTACTACTACAACTTCAACCACATGAGCTCATTCTGCCGCTCCCACTCCACCCGTTACAACCACTCCACCTGTAACAACCGAACCACCTGTCACAACCGAACCTCCAGCCACTACCAAACCCTTATCTCCTACACCATCAACATAAACCACCCCTGTTCTAGGAGGTGCGGACTTGGAGTTTGATTCCACGTATTTTAGTCCTTACCGTGTACAGGGTGACGATGATGATGATGAGCCTGTTACAAAGCGTCATCTCAAAGCAGTGAAGGAGAAACTTGATCAACTTCTCTCACCCTCTTCCTCTGGAGCTTACTCTGAAGCTGCTTTAAAGGCCTTGTTCTCATCTGTTGTTCAAGAACACAGTGACTCACTCTCTGCTGCAGCTAAAGCTATTGATGCCTCCACTTCCCATTGTCAACAAGCCTCTCTTGCCGTTGAGGCTTCTACTAAGGAGTACAAGGAAGCAACCACAAAAGTCGATAAACTAGTTTTTGAAGCTCACTTTTTTCTAGATTCTTTGCAGGCGGCTGCTAAGAAGAATGCTCAAACCGTCAACGCTTCGGTGGATAACCTTCAACGGTCCCTTCAGTCTGAAAGGTCCAACCTTGAAGCTGCACGCCAAGCGATCGAAGCTGCCAACGAGTCTCTACATGCTAATGTCAATGATCGCCTGACTCAACTTGAGCCATAATTAGCTGTAGAGAATCGCATCATGGATGAGCTTGACAGACGCACTTCACAGCTGAAAATGCAAAATTACAAGCTGCATACTGCTACTGCTGAGCTCAATGACCTGAAGTCAGAAAGGGAGGTCATTTGGAGTTCTGCTGCTAATGTACACTCCATCCTCCTTCATCTCCTTGAAGCGCACGATCCAATCATCACCATTACAATCAGATGACACTTGGCTGACAAGCTCAGGCCATCATTGGACATCCTTAGTCGTATTGAGGGTGTTCCGGTGACTGGTGTCCAGCTGAAACAAGGGGGATAGAAGGCAACAACTCAACCTCCTTCTGGACCGAAACCATCTACTGAACCGAAGGGTAATGAAGCTTCGATCAGTAACAAGGAGAAAAAGAAGAAGAAGATTGGGGAGGATGACACAGACAATGAAGATGACGTCTATGCTGAGAATCCTGGAAAGCCTTTTCAGAAGGCAAAGCCCTCTGAGAAAGAGCTGGAAGAAAAATACAAGAAACAACAGGCTGAGCTCGAGAAAAAGCAAAAGGAGACGGAGCTCCTAGAAAAGAAGAAGTCCATGTTTCCTGTCTGGACTATAGATTCACTTCAAAGGTGTGCTACTGATGAGCCCAACATACTTTGTCTTGAGCCTGTTATGTCATTTGGGCTCGAGAACTCCAAGGACGCACAGTTTGACATGCCGATCACGAGAAAGGCATTCATCTTTCACTGCTTTAATTCAACTGCTGCAATTCCTTCAACCAGACCCAAAGGTAGATAGGGATCTGCTGGAGTTCTATTTGGAGTTTGCTCAACCCCAGTACTTCACCTGGAGTTCGAAGAAGATTATTACTATGAAGGTTTTGAAGCCCTACTCAGTGGGGAAGTTTATTAACGTTAAATTCAAAGTGACTCGAGGCACCGAAGGCTCAGTTCACAACTTCACCCTTGCTGATCTACCAAACCTTAATCTCCACGACTGGATACTCCTCAACAACATTCTTCTGTCAAATCCAAGGGAGTACCAGCCAATAATTGACCATGTCAAGCGAATGCTTGTGTGCTACATTCACGAGGTAGCGAAGATGGACCAAGAAATTGCTTATGCCATTCACAAGTGAACCACGATCAAAACTATGGGCAAAACAGGCAATGTCAATACGATGGTCAAGGGGAAGATTGATTCGAAGTACCACACAATTATGTTCATCAGGGGCGAAGGTCAGAAATGTCTGTTCGCTCTCGTTGACAAACATCTCTTCTCAACTTCTTGCCTGGAGCATATCTTGGAGATCATTCAGAGGTGTGATTAGAATAGTGCAGCTGACAAGAAGTTGTTCACTGATATGCTAAGGTGGTATATCTAGTTTCGGCAGACTCTTCTTGCAATAATTCCTCGGCTGTTCAAAGTAATAAAGACGATGAAGCCAACACAGAAGAAATAATCTCTTGCCTCATTTGATGCAAATGGGGAGATTGTTGGGATTATTATGTTGCGTCATGGGCTCGGTCCTTAGCCCAGTTTTGATTGCTAGTTTGGGCCTGTCCAACCGTACATGTTTTTGTTCTAGGGCTTAGTATATAAGCTGCATGCATGCAGTATTAGAAGTTAATGCTTTAATTATTTTTCTCACTGAGTTTTGTAAAACCCTTGCTCGCCTCTGTTGGGTTTTGAGCATTCTAACACTACTATGGTGTATATGCAACCCTATAAACCTTGGATCTATGTTTTCTCTATAATACATGCAAATAAGAACTTCCAAGGTATTATCCTAATCTAGTATATAAAATAATGAATATCACAAGATAGAATACATACCTCTTTCATGTAGAAAGTCTTCATGAAGCTTTGAGTGCCTAGTGCCCCAAGTGTGACACCTCAAATGGTTCACACAACACCAAATATACTTGGAATAACTTGAGAGAAATCTACACTTCATGAAATCGGCTAGCCCTTCATTTTCATACACTAGTGTGATACTAGTCCCCGATTTTGTCAAGAATAAGATCTTTATATAGTGTTACAATTAGGGTAAACCCTAATTGTCATGACTTTCCATTTTCTTGGATCCATGGGTTCAAATACACCATGGAGCATCCATGGACCATCCTATGGGTTTTATCCCAACTTGATTATCCATGGAGCATTAGCCCACTATACAAGTATGGATGATTTACACAATCAACCCATATATTTAATTAGTCTTCTTTTGATCACTTAATTAATCCTAGATTAATTCTTGATCAATACTAATTAAATAATCTTATTATTCTTATTATTAATATACTAGAACTTATAATATATTAATAACCATAAGTGTCTTATTTCTCTCATTATAGTCTATCCAAGTGCATGATGCCATGCAACCCAAATGGACCATGCCGGGTCGGGTCAAGTCTTACCAATTATAGTTATGGACTTAGACATTAATCCAATAGTCTCCCACTTGGATAAGTCTAAAACTATTATTGCGTATGACTTCAGGAACCAACTGGCAATTGTAGCTCTCAAAAGCTTCTGTCGAACTCTGACCTTGTCGATGAACTCTGACCTTTGTCAATGACTTGTCCATTAGATAAGGGATCATATATTCCTCCATTCTAGATATCATATGGACTGAGACATGGATTATAATCATTCTCTCTGTCCATTTGTTGTTTCCTGATTTCCGATTTATAACGACTGACTAATTGAACAAATCAAATCAGTCCTGGCCCGACCGAGCACTTTCATTTGTCATCATCAAATCATCGAGGGGCCCACAGATATTGCTTTTATCCCGAAGGTAAAAGGAATGGATAAACTTCGACTCATATGGCTTGTTCTACTACTTGTTGAATCATACACAAAGACACGTTTTATAGCACCGAGTTACCAAATGCGTTTTCGTGCAATCAATGTACAACCAACTCATAGTAACAACTCATATCTCTAGGTTTGAAGAATATAAGATATTATCGTCTCATGATCACTCGTGATAAAATCCATGAAGTGATTCCAATGAGCGCGGGTTGAATCCAATACTCAGAACTTATGAGCACTCATGAGTGTTGTAGCCCTTTGTCCAACACCTTAAACATCTACAAGCCAACCCATGACAGTCTTAATTAATATCTACTTCCAACATATGACCGACTGTGGATAGTTTGAATAACTTAGTCATTCCGGAAGAATAACCCAGTTTATTCGGGAAGTCAAAACATGCAAAGTGAAACACAATAATAATTGAATCCAATATGGTATCAAAACCTATGAACATAAATAAAACACCTTTTATCTATAACCATATGATTACACATTATTCATTGTATACTGTTTCAACTATCAACTTTATTCTTGAATTTAAAACAATAGTTGTCCCATGCTCCAAGCATGTACACTATGTTTTCTAAACACTAGTCATGCCATACACCAAGTATGCATACTATGTTTGTCTATGATCTTTACTTTGTGAAATAAATCAATTGAACATAACTCCAATGATTCTCTTTTCACACTCCCAAATCCTTACTGCAAATGCAAGAATTCCAAATTCATGCCATTTACTGAAATCTGTTAGATTCTAAACTTATATGCATTGATCCTCTTGTAATGATTATGCACAAAGTCAGAAAGACTTGACAACAAACATTACAGAGCATTCCAAAGGAGATCAGCTCCTTGGAAACATCCTTCTTGCATTAAGTTTCCTAATCTTAAACAAATTGAAAATTCTAACTTTGAAACATTTCCATATTCCATTTTGACTATCACTTCTGAACAAGAGTTTCCTCCTTACAGATTATGTCAATATGGTCCTTCCAAAATTATCACTATACTTCCAACTGTCCTTGAGCACCCAATCTTTGGTAAACCTTTGATTGTCCTCGACAATTGTTTAATCCTTTTAGTCATATCCAGTTCTAAACCTTTTCCCTTCTTAATGCCCCAGGCATTTGGAAAATTTTAGAAAGGATGAATATAGCACATGTAATCGATCCTATATCCGAAGCATATGGGAATCGATTCATGATGTCTCACATAAAGACTAAACCAGTCTTTTGCTATAACATTTCCATTTCAATTTGCCAAGTTCTCATAATTCAAATTATGAAAAGGGATTCCGTAATCATAATCGAATTTTAGAACGCAAATAATGGACTCATATACAAAATTTCCTTATGTTGAGTCATTCCAACATGAAATTCATATATATCCTTGACTAAATGATTAAAACCTCACGATCTAAGCTTATATATTTGAGATGAAGTATAATTTCCTCTCCCTTAATTATCGCAAAACAACTCTTTCCCAATTGAAACTTTTGTTTTCTATAATTAACATTGCTAACTTGCAATACTTATCATAATTATCATGCTCCCACTAACATGATGATTATTAGCATAACACTTATGCTCCCACTAGCTTTGACATGTACTCAGAAATCAGCAGACTTTCTTACCAAAGTTCAGATTTTTGATACTAGATTGTTTTGATAAAACTTTATCAAAATCATACACCTTCCCTTAGATAGCCCACTTGTGTGTCTAAACAATTATGAAGAGGGATGCCGTAATCATAATGGTTAGACCTTTTTGCCACTTCTTACAAGTCCAGGTTAGTGTGCCGGTTAACCACACACGCTCCACTAACGACTTTGAGAATGCAAATATCACAATTGCTATCTAGCTAAAATCTACTTAGTGAAAGTGTTTCCTCACCATCATTTTCATGAATCGGAGAGAAACCTTATGACACTTAGATTTACTGGTGTATGTGTTCTTATCCATGTGTATTGTCAAAACCATAGTCACAAGACATGGATAATGACAAATCCAAACTCATATGGACTGAACTTAATCTTAATTTCTTGCCACCTGGCAGCTCAAGGGCCTTCCATTGCTTCCAAGTTGTTGTGCAACAAATTGAGAACTCTAAGAACTCATATGCAAAGCCAACTTTAACTGGAATGGGCACAAAATATGTCAACACAATAGGTTATAAACCTCAAGTCGTGTGCTAGTGAAGAACTTCAGGTTTTATTCTTGATTAGTTCTTGAGACTTTCAAGACCTTTAAGGCTCCCACTGTCCTTTTGACATATAATACTTTCTTGTCAGTTATTCAAGAGATAGTGTGGATTCTAATCAAGACAAACACTTCACAAAATTGGCCTAAGTTGGTCTTTGTTTTATCCAAAACATCACAACTTACCGATTTCAAATGTACAAGAGTAGAAAACTTTTACCCTTACATTTGACAAGTGTTTTAAACCTTCTTTAAGACATGTCACTCAAGTTACAATCTTGGAGTATGGCTCTAAGATTTGTATTGGAACGAAGTATGACTCATCTTCTTGATTTAACCATTTCAACAATTCAAGTTCCTCTTCTTAGTCATAAAAATGCACTAAGATTTCCTTAGAGAACTAATTGTGCTATGGTTTCTTAATCATTAAGATGATCACAAAAATGATACTAAAGTACTCTCCCATCTTTTCAGATTTGAGAAACTTTTATCCTTCTGCCTAATTTGATTCTTCTTATTCGCTCTGCCTTACATTGGAACCTTTTTCCAATGTCTCAGAGTTACACTTAAGCTTGTAAGTATAATCATATTTACTGAGCTTTTGTAAACTATGACAAATAGTTTTATCAATCTTTTGTGGTGGACTTAATCAGTGCACAAGAATGTGTACTCGATCCCTTAGTCCTTTACTTGACTCACACATCCATGTGAACGAGTAATTAGTCTTAATTTTTCCAATACTTGAAAGTTCTCATTCATCATGCTATACAACTTGCATGATTCCAAGTTCCGGTCCAATTGAAACTTGGGTAATGAGAATCTTTCCTTATTTGGTAAATTTAGACATTACCACAAATGAAAGAATCAATTTCATATTTCCACTCTTGCTATTAATGGAATCATATAAGCAACAATTTTTCCTCAAATGCCATTGTAAGGATATTTTAAAATAAATAAAATCAAAATTTTTCTTTTATTTTAAAACTTTGCGGAAAAACTTCTCCTTACAATCCATATGAAAACTTGTTGTTATCTATTGCTAAGCAATATCTCATAACTCCTAAGAAGTAGCTCAAGAATCCAATCTTCAACCTACGCGATAGAAATCCATCTACGCGATCAGATTCAACATATTCTTTCTTTAAGTTCCTTTACTTTTCTTTGATTCTTAAAACATCACCATGTGACCCAGTCACATCATGTATCAGGAATCTCAGAATGGAAACTTAACAGAGTTAGATAGTGGACTTTACCCGAAGTAGAGCCAAACTTATTGACTTTAACATCCTTAGGTAAATTTGGCAGCTTCGCAACCAATGCCCCTTTCTTTGGCAATATAAACATATGGACCCTTTGATAATGGTACACGGGACTATCACAGACTTAGCTTTTCTCTTTAACATTTGGTCAACCGATTTGACTATGGCCGATCCCTTTCCATTGGGAAGAGAATGCTTTTCTGGATTTCCTGTGTCACTATTGTCAATGTCCATCAAGTTTTAAGGAAGTTGATCTTAACAAATATATAAGATCATTAAGGGTCTTGTCATAGTCTGTTTCATAGGTGTCCCAAAGGAACTCATTATGCGACTTATAAAGTAGTTGAATCACCAACTTTCTCAAGACTTTGACACCCAACTCTCCCGGCTTGTCAATATGTGACTACATCTCCAAGATGTGATCACACCTAGACCTTCCTTGCTAATAGGGCTTGAGGGACCTTAAACTTTTCAAGAACTTGTGGGTTAGGGAGACTAATTGGAGGAGGTGAAAGAAGTATGATTCCCATGGGACATCATCTTCATTTAGGAAAGCTTGTTTCAAGAGATTTGGGAAGATCATAAATGTCTAAACCAGACATGTTTTGGGAGATATTCAAGATAGTTGATCTTAAGTCCTTAATATGACCCCCAATATGAAATATTAAGGCTGGAACCCAACAAACTATTTTATAACTTAGAAGAGGTATGCCGTAATCCAAGCTATAAAATATTTGAAGGTAGGTGAATGACGATTCACCAATTTCCACCAAGATAAACGAAATGTATTATTAGGTTTTAATTGGTTTTGAAACTCCTAGATCTTTTGAGATTCATTGAACTGTTCAATGGCATGTTTCAATCTCGAGTGTGCCCTTCAGGTTTTGTGACTGGGATGCCGAGGATCACAAAACAAGGTGTGAAGTAACCATGCAAATTACTTGGTACCCTTAAGTGTTTACCCCTCAATCGATGTGCCGGTTAACCACACACGCTCCATCGATACTATGATAAACATTAAGTTACCCTTTACCTACCTTGTTAAATACGAGTTAGTGTGCCGATTAACCACACACGCTCCACTAACTGACTTAAACAAAGTGCAAAGTGTAATTTCATGGATTAGCACCTTATTCACATTTTCCTAAGTAACTAAGATTGGGTATTATTAAGAGTTTAGTTACTTAGTATTTATCATTAATACTTTTAATGAGGGGAGAATTATAGTCCTGTCAAACCCGTTCGGCTAACGACCCTCCACCAGTCAAGCAAGCGGTGGGTGAGAGTGGACACCCATTAAGTTGCCATTTTATAGGCAACAACCTTATACCCACCTTATAGACCGGCTTCGTGAATGTGGCGTACTAGCGGTAAGACTGACTTTACTCTTATACATACATACATATATATATATATATATATATATATATATATATATATATATATATTATTAACTTATAATATTATAAAGTATAAGGGTTGAATTTTAACTTTTAAAATTCTAAGGGCTAACTTGGAATTAAAGTATTCATAAGAGAAAACTTTACAAATTCCAAAACTTGAGGGCAAGTTTTGAAAGTATTTAAAACTAATTAATTCCATAACTTATGTGTTTAAAGTAGTTTTAACCCAAAAACTATTCAAGTTCCATAACTTGAGGACAAGTTATGGAAGACTTTAAACTAATAAAAGAATTAACTTTTCTTTATTTTATAACTTATGGAATTAATTAAGGTTACATTTTATTTATTTATTATTTAATGAAGAGACTCTTGGTCCTCCATAACTTGAGGACAAATTATGGAGTCATAACACCATTTAATTAGAACTAGACTCTTCATTTTTGTAACCTTTGCCAACTATTATGAGTTTTATGAAACTTAAATGTGACTTTTCATATAACTTGAGGACAAGTTACAAAAACACATTTTAGAATCAACTCTTAGATTAATTTGGATTGAAAACAACTATTTCACTCAACTTTTCTATTAATCTAAGCAACTCATAAGAACAAGATGATTCAAATCAAACTTTTTCATGTAATTAGTCTAAACCTTAAACTAATACAAAACATGAATCTATTGATAATTATCTTTGAAATTGGATTAGCATGAACATTACCACATCAAAAACAAGTTTATAAGTCCAAAAACATCTTAGGGTAATGTTCCTAGTCCAATTCTAGCCAAAAAAGTCGAATTTATGCTGTTTGGGGGTCCAACTCGTCGAGTGCACGGACCAACTCGGCGAGTTGGATGCTTTTTGCCTTGGACTCGGCGAGTCCATTCATGGACTCGGCTAGTCTGCTGGGCAGATAGCACCAAAACTCGATTTTCCAGCTTCTTTTGCAAGTATAACAAGAAAACAAGCCTAGGATCTGATACCACTGTTGGGTTTTGAGCATTCTAACACTCCTATGGTGTACATGCAACCCTATAAACCTTGGATCTATGTTTTCTGTATAATACATGCAAATAAGAACTTCCAAGGTATTATCCTAATCTAGTATATAAAATAGTGAATATAACAAGATAGAATACATACCTCTTTCATGTAGAAAGTCTTCATGAAGCTTTGAGTGCCTAGTGCCCCAAGTGTGACACCTCAAATGGTTCAAACAACACCAAATACACTTGGAATAACTTGAGAGAAATCTACACTTCATGAAATCGGCTAGCCCTTCATTTTCACACACTAGTGTGATACTAGTCCCTGATTTTGTCAAGAATAAGATCTTTATATAGTGTTACAATTAGGGTAAACCTTAATTGTCACGACTTTCCATTTCCTTGGATCCATGGGTTCAAATACACCATGGAGCATCCATGGACCATCCTATGGGTTTTAGCCCAACTTGATTATCCATGGAGCATTAGCCCACTATACAAGTATGGATGATTTACACAATCAACCCATATATTTAATTAGTCTTCTTTTGATCACTTAATTAATCCTAGATTAATTCTTGATCAATACTAATTAAATAATCTTATTATTCTTATTATTAATATACTAGAACTTATAATATATTAATAACCATAAGTGTCTTATTTCTCTCATTATAGTCTATCCAAGTGCATGATGCCATGCAACCCAAATGGACCATGCCGGGTCGGGTCAAGTCTTACCAATTATAGTTATGGACTTAGACATTAATCCAATAGCCTCTAAAGTGGAAGTTCTTTGTCGAGCTCTGTTGAGGCGTGACTTTGCTGAATCATAAGCACACATTTGATTCTATTCTGTGTTCATACTCTTGCTGTGTTTGTCTTGTTTGATTTTCATATTCTTACCTGTGAAAGATCTAATCGATCTAGAGTTTAATTCACTTCAAGATATTAAATTCTCATTTAGCTTTTTTCGGCTAAAAATCGACCGATCTAAAATTCAATTTTCGAGCTGTGCACTAAATGTTAGAAAAATCATAAATTCCTCATACGAAGTCAGATTTGGACGTTCTTTTTATGTACGTTCTTGGTTTAACATATCCTACGAATTTCGTTTATTTCCCTAAGGCTAACAAGTTGTTTATCAAAAAATCACTTTTTACTATGCGTTGTAGTGCCGGTTTAGCCGTAAAACTTCGACGGGTCATAACTTCTTCGTTATAACTCAGATTTCAACGTTTTTATATGTACGGAACCCCTGTGACATATAATATAACTTAGTGAAGATTATTTATTCTAAATAATGTTTTATCAAAAAATCATTTTTGACGCATATTGTCTCTAAATTGAGTAGTCCGAATCCGCGGGCATTACAATCATCTCCCCTTAGGATGATTACGCCCTCACTGGGCGTTCAGTCTATCTGGACCACTCTCAGAACCTTTAGCATGTCTGGTCCACCCTACCAGACCTTTAGCCTATCTGGACCGTTCTCCGGGCCTTCGGTCTGATTGGTACGTCCCATTGGGGCTTCAGTCTATTCGAGCCACCCTGGGTATGTTGCCTACAACACAAAGCAGGACCGCCTCAACCAACCCCAAGCATACAATCAACACATAGATAACAAATTCTAGAATGTACAAACAGTCAGACCCATCTAACAGATCACTAATCATAACATCATCCTATATACTAGGATACCAACCTAACAGGTTACTAAACATAGCATCATCCTATATATTAGGATACAGATCTAACAGATCACTAAGCATATCATCTGATAACCAGGATAACAATCCAAAAGGACCGACATTGGTGCCTTCGACCCTGTTAGTATAGTGAGGAAAACTCACCTCACAAGTAGTGCTGAATCGATAAATCGAATCCCAACTCATGGCTCCAAACTCAACTTCCTGTAACCACCATATATCTAATTCCATTACAATCCCAAATTACCAAAATACCCTCAGAAGTCAAACTTGGTCAACCATGGTCAAAGTCAAAGTCAATGGTCAAGGTCAACAGTCCATGTTGACCCAACTCGTCGAGTTCATCTACAGACTTGTCGAGTTCCTTCATATCTCAGAAGGTCGTGAAAAACTCGAGACAACTCACCAAGTTACCTGAGTAACTCGTCGACTTCTTCAGTGTTCAGAAGACCAGGAAAACCCTAATCAACTCGCCGAGTCATCTCAACCACTCGCTGAGTTCACTCAGTATCCAGAAGGCGGGTAAACGCTATCCAACTCGTCAAGTTGGCTAAGCAACTCGTCGAGTTTTCCATTCTTAACGTGTTCAACCCTTTCTAGTCGACTCCAAGGCCCCAAACTACAGATCTAGCATCTTAGGACTAAGATACCATGTAAAGTTGCTAACTTTACGTGCATGCGAGGCCTCAAAGGGATTAAAACACTAAAACTAATCTTAATAAGAGGTTTAGGGCATGGTGGAGGGCCAAAACTAGTTAAAGTCGACAACTTTATGTCCATGGGGGCCTAGAGGAGTCCAGATCTGAGACCATGTCCTCATGACAAGCTCAAACCCGAGAGTGACTCCATTTTGCACTAGAAATGACCATACTCTTGCATAAAGGAAGATCTAAGCAATAAGAGGTCAAGGTAAAGACTTTTTTTTACCTCCAAATGGATGCCAAAACCAAGTAGATGTCGGATCTACTTCTTCTCCCTTTACTCCAACCTCTTCAAACTTCAAGACCCTTCCAAAAGAGCACAAAAATGACCTTCTAAGCTCACACATACACATATTGTTTGATTCGGGATCTACATGATCTTTTGTATCTTTTGCGCTTAGCAAGAAGTTCTTGATGCTCCCAGGATTCTGGATTACCTGTTGGAAGTCGAGATTGCCGATGATCATTTTGTGAATGCTTCGAGGGTACATCGTAGGTGTATCCTAAACCTGTTCAACAAGAGGTACTCAATTGATTTGGTACCTATCCCCTTGCGAGGATCGAAGGTTATCACTGGAATGGATTGGTTGGGTCCCAAATGGGACCATGATCAACAGTAAGCACCAGTTAGTGAGAGTTCGAACCCCAAGTGGGGAAGAACTGGTTATTCCTGGCAAGAGAGCTTCACATAGGCCAACTCTATGTTTAGCTGCGAGGGCAAGAAGATATATGCAACAGGATTGATAGGAATATTTCCTTAGAGACCGAATAGATTAAAGCATGTAAAGAACACAATATGATCAAAATGGTGCCGAATGATTAACTCTCACGCCTCAGAAGTACTCAATGAAGAATTGCTTCTATAGAGGTGTTAATTAGGGTTACAAAATAATTATAAAAAAGGTTGCTTACATACGTAGCATGCATACACCTTATATACTATAACCCTAACATTAAATACGAGTGGACATGCCCAACTCGTTTATACACAATGGAGTAATTAACATAGGCCCAATGACACAACACTAATATCTTCAACAATCTCCCCCTTTGCATCAATTGAAACCATGGCCATGTTAATTCGTGATTCGCTTCTACACTTTGTAGACTTTGGGAATAAAAGTCAACAGCTACTTGCGAACATGAATGTACCAAGTGATCATATCAGTGAAACACTTCACATCATCTTTGTTTTTTCCCTTAAACTTCACAATAAGTTCTAAAATGAACTCCAGACAAGAAGTAGTAAACAAGTGCTTGTCTTCAAGATGAAAGAATAACTTGCGTCGATCTGCTCCTTGATAATCTCTAGTTGTGTATACCGCAAACCATCCTTCCTTGTAAATCTTTCCTGGCTTGAGATTCTGAATGTCTTTCAGAGCTTCTTTTGAAACAACACTTCGTTTTTGCCTCAGAACAGCGGCAATTTCCACATCCATTAATCCCACTTCCTGAATGTAATACTTGATCAAAATTTGAAGATGAGCAAACACAGGTTCGTACTTCTCCTTCCCTCGCAGCAGTAGATTGAATATCTGTTGGGTTGAAGATTCGTTTAAGTATTGCGTCATTGGGCTCGGCTATTTGTCCAATAGTTTTGTAATCCGGTTTGGGCCTGTCCAACCGTGAGCTTGTTAGGTTTACTATATAAGAATATGCTTGCATGCATATTAGGTTAACGATTTAGAGATAACGATTGAGAATACAATAGAGAAGATAACAATAGCTTTGATTTTCTTTATCGTTCCTGTAAACCTTCTAACCCTCTACAGTTGATGTTCTTTGTCGAGCTCTTCTGAGGGTTGTTTTATAATCATTCGACACGTTTGATTCATTCTTGAGTTGTTCATTATTTTCGTGTTCTTGCTGTTTAATCTTTATTTACCTGTTTAAGATCTAATCGATCTTCAAGATTAAGTTTTAATATCATCAATATCACCATCCAGTCATTGGGGTTCAAGCATGGCAAATCTACGAGAGTGAATTCGCAGGCATGACATGAAGATCCACTCTCAACTTTAAACTTCGAATTAGAGAAGCTTTCAGTCTCGATTGGCCCAGTAACCTTCACAGCTACAATTTTGCTTGCACTCCAGGTTTCGAACTGGGGCTTCATATGCTTCAGATAGAAGGCAAACAACAGTTGATCACTAGTACTGTCTGAGAGAGGAACATTTGAAAGCTTTATAAAGGCACGAAACCTGAACGCCTTTGGTGTGATAGGAAGGTCTAACTGCGAATCCAGTGAATTTTGGACATCAAAGGAAGCAATAGGATCCAACCAATACTGACTTGGCATATCCACAACTTGGTTTTGCGTGCGCTTCAGGGTCCACTTTGGAAATAATAGCATTTTGCTTTTAAGAGTGGTTTGAGCTTCCTTTTCAGCTCTTTCTTTTTCCTCAGCCTCTCTGACGATGCGAGCATGTTCATCGATCTCTGCCTTGCGAGCCTTCCACCTTTTAAGCTCAGCTTCATCAGGCTCTTTGTCTTCACTATCATCAACAATGGGTTCATTGCTGAATAGCGTTTCCTTGGATTTTGGATCTTGTTTGATGACAGGAGGTTTAACTGAAACTTTGGGGCTTATATCATCCGATTTAACTTTAACTTTAGAACTCACTTCTCCCCCTTGTTTCGAAAAAGACATCAGCATCAAAACACTATCCAAACAGTGCAACATTGCGAACACCGGCCTTAGCTTTTCATCCAGATGCTTTTGTACCGTGATGGAAATCATGGGATCACGGGTCTCAATGATATCAGAGAGCATGTTGTAACAACCCGAAATTTCATATCACATCTCGTAACTCAAATTGTAATCCAATTCGATCAACCAAACGTTGTTTCCAAATCCGTTTCCGATTTCATCATTAAATTAAGTCATTAACATATATCGATCTAAAATGACTTAATGGGTGTCTTAATGCCATTAGGAATCATTCTAACACCCCATTATAGTTATCAGAATAATTCTAGAATCGACCATATCGGGTTACGACAAATTGGTCGGGTATGACCAAAAGACCCGTCTAACATCGGTATCGGGTAGAATTCCGTTGTGTCCAATTCCCGAGCACTATATAAGAGATTCAAAGCTTTCATTTGAAGCTTTTGTCCATTTCTTCCATAATCACTTCCAACCTCTCTCCTCATCCAAAATCAAAGGTCCAAAAACAAAGAATTAAGGCTCCAAATCAAAGAGGTAACATCCTTAACTTGTAATTGCCTATGCTTCTAGACAGTTGAAAACACACAAGGTCAACTATACCACACACGACTTGGAACTAGGAGCCGTGGTCTTTGCGTTGAAGATTTCGAGACATTACCTCTACAGAACCAAGTGCACGATCTTCACCGATCACAAGAGCCTGCAACACATCTTTGATCATAAAGACTTGAACATGAGGCAAAGACGATGGGTAGAACTACTCAGTGATTATGAGTGTGAAATCCGTTACCATCTCGGCAAGGCCAATGTGGTAGCAGATGCCCTTAGCCGAAAGGAGAGTGCAGGCCGCAAGGTGAAGAACCAAACGATGACTATCCATTCCAACCTACCTATACAAATCCGAGGAGTTCAATTAGAAGCACTCAAACCCGAGAATGCGTCGACCGAAACCTTAAGAGGAATGGAAAAGAAACTTGAGATCAGAGGTGATGGAGTTCATTGTTTTATGGATCGAATCTGGATTCCCAAGTCCGGAGGATTCAGAGAGTTAGTTATGGAGGAAGCACACAGAACCAAATACTCTGTTCACCCGGGCTCTGACAAGATGTACTTAGATCTCAAGAAACAATATTGGTGGCCAAACATGAAGGCTGAGATAGCTACGTTTGTGGGCAAGTGTCTGACTTGCGCCAAGGTAAAAGTTTAGCACCAGAAACCCTTGGGTCTGCTCCAGCAACCCGAGATACCCGAATGGAAATGGGAGATGATTACCATGGATTTCATCACCAAACTACCCAGGTGCTCGAGTGGGTACGATACCATTTGGGTGATTGTCGATCGTTTGACAAAGTCAGCTCACTTCGTTCCAATCAAAGAATCATACAAGATGGAAAGACTTGCGCGAATTTATATCCAGGAGGTAGTCCGACTGCACGGTGTACCTGCGTCCATTATCTCTGATCGAGATAGCAGGTTTACCTCCCGATTTTCGCAGTCTCTCCAGAAAGCTCTTGGAACCAAACTAGACATGAGCACGACGTATCATCCTCAGACCGATGGACAAAGTGAGAGAACAATCCAAACTCTGGAGGACATGCTTAGGGCATGTGTCATTGACTTTGGAAAGTCGTGGGACGCACATCTACCTTTGATCGAATTCTCGTACAACAACAGTTATCACACCAGCATTAGGGCTGCCCCGCTCGAAGCCCTATACGGTCATAAGTGCAGATCCCCTCTGTTCTGGGCCGAGGTGGGAAATACACAGCTAGCCAAGAGTCAAGTCCCCGACAGTGCTCTCACTGGTCCTGAGATCATCCGTGAAACCACCGAGAAGATCATCCAAATACGAGAACGACTGAAAGCTTCACGTGATCGCCAGAAGAGTTACGCTGATAACCGTCGGAAACCACTGGAATTCCAGGTTGGAGACCGTGTCCTGTTGAAGGTCTCGCCCTGGAAAGGCACTGTACGCTTTGGCAAGCGAGGGAAACTTAATCCGAGGTACATTGGACCTTTTGAGATCCTCGCCAGAATTGGTCCGGTAGCCTATAAACTTTGTTTACCTCACGAACTCAGTAACATCCATCCTGTCTTCCATGTTTTAAATCTCAAGAAATGCCTATCTGATGAAACCCTAGTGATTCCATTAGACGAGATCGAGATCGATGAAAACCTCAACTTCGTTGAGGAACCGATCGAAATCATGGATCAAGAAGTCAAACGTACGAAACAAAGTCGCATCCCGTTAGTGAAGGTTCGCTGGAATGCCAAGCGGGGACCGGAGTTCACTTGGGAACGGGAAGACTCGATGAAACAGAAGTATCCACAACTCTTTCTAGATCCATGATTTGTATTTTATCTTGTATCTTGTCTTGAATTTCTGGACGAAATTCCCTCTAACGGGGGGATAATGTAACAACCCGAAATTTCATATCACATCTCGTAACTCAAATTGTAATCCAATTCGATCAACCAAACGCTGTTTCCAAATCCGTTTCCAATTTCATCATTAAATTAAGTCATTAACATATATCGATCTAAAATGACTTAATGGGTGTCCTAATGCCATTAGGAATCATTCTAACACCCCATTATAGTTATCGGAATAATTCTAGAATCGACCATATCGGGTTACGACAAATTGGTCGGGTATGACCAAAAGCCCCGCCTAACATCGGTATCGGGTAGAATTTCGTCGTGTCCAATTCCCGAGCACTATATAAGTGATTCAAAGCTTTCATTTGAAGCTTTTGGCCATTTCTTCCATAATCACTTCCAACCTCTCTCCTCATCCAAAATCAAAGGTCTAAAAACAAAGAATTAAGGCTCCAAATCAAAGAGGTAACATCCTTAACTTGTTATCTAACCTCTTTAGCCTTCAATTTGATGTTTAAATTGAGTTTTAGGACCTAGAACATGTGTTTACGGCCAAGGATCAAGCTTGGGCCGTAAACACCTAAAAATGGGGTTTTTGAGCCATTTAACCCTTCCAAATCATTGTTGGGACTTAGATACGACCTTAAGGCTTGCAAATTGGGACTTAAAACATTTAAAACATAAATTTTGAGGGACAAACAAGAGTTTACGGTCAAGACATGTGCTTGGGCCGTAAACTCCTCAAACATGGGGGATAAACTCATTTTTACATGTTAGAATGCCTTGAAACTTAACCAATAGCTTTGTGGTAAATCCTAGAACCATCTAAAAATAGTTTAGAGACCTTAACCACATCAAAAATACCACATATAGGAGTTTATGGCCTAGGAACATACCCTTGGTCGTAAACTCATGAAACTATGTCAAAAGATGCATCTAATTCACTCCAAAGGCTTGCATAAATTTCTAGAATCACATGTGATTGTTTTAAGTGTCAAAAACTAATTTTTCATGAGCATAGAAGAGTTTACGGCCATAGAACATGCCTCTACGCCGTAAACTCCTAAAAATATGTTAAATGGTGCCCTAAGTTCATGACAAGGCTTGGAAAATTAACTAGAATCACATGTGATTGTTTTTTGTACCTCAAATGAGTTATTCTTGACCATAGTAGAGTTTATGGCCGTAAACTCCAAGTTTAAGGCCGTAAAATCCCTTTTTAAATGGTATAAATCCAAACAAATTAATCCAAGGCATTTTAAAAGTCCATTCCAACAATCCCCATGTCCATTCAAGCCATTAAACGCTCAAAATCACACCAACATGAGTTTACGACCGTAAACTCATGTGTGTGTGTGTTTTGTGGCTGTAAACTCCCTAATATGTTTACTCTTGGGGAGTAAACACAAGTCCTAAGTCCCTAATGTCAATATACGCCCGTAGATGTCACCCGGGTCACTCCAAACGCTCGTTTTGAGGTGTTTAACCTCGTTGGAGTGTAATGTTCCATATGATTAGTGATTGTAAATCTAATTAGTTATATATGGACATTATTACATTTTACATAGGGACATCGCGAGTAAACAAGCCCCGAACCAACGTCTAGTATCCAAAACCGTCGTATTTCCGAGTCCGGTGAGTTCATACCCCTACCCTTTTTCACTATTTTTCACTGTTTTCAGGGGGGGACACAAGCAAAGTACAAGGGTTTTCTTGTACTCAAAACTTATTTTCGTGTGTGTGTGTTTCACATTTCATATGCTTTTAATACTGATATATACAACTGATAACCAGTAGAACATGCAGATCACGTAAACATTTATTTGTGAAATGGGTTTTATAAACTGTTATGTTTTATATATTTCACAAATGGTTTTCCACATTTTATCAGTTAAAAGCATGACATTAGAACACATGAACAATATAATTTGTACACTGTCTTGTCCTCGGTAACATTCCACAGAGATACGCGAATGGAGGATTATCATATTATTACTAGTAAATTTGTTATTCCTATATGATTGGAGACACGTCCTCGGCGAACACTCCACAGAGATACGCGAGTGGAGGACTACACCCGTAACCAGAATCTCTGGGACTTAGAGAGCGTGACTTGAGTGTATAAATCTATACGGGGCTGACTACCCCACACATGGCTGCTAGCTACAACCGAACTGAAATGGTTCAAGGGTGACGAAAGTCATAAGGTTGTGGACTACTTATTGCCACAGGTTCAGTCTTTAGTATGGTTATGGAACTCACAATTAGGATAACAGAGATTTACTTATAGTAATAATGAATAAATTCTACATCTTTTACATTGATAACCAACGTTCAGGAAAGTATGGGACTTTCCTGGGAAACCTTGTACATAACCAGGTCTAACAGAATACATCTTTACAATAAAAACCAACATTCAGGAAAGCATGGGGCCTTCCTGGGGGAACATATACATAACTAGAAAAGTCTAGCAAAATAGATAACATTACATCTTTTACAAATGATAACTCACAATTAGGAAAGTATAGGACTTTCCTGGGGATACATTGGAACTCAAACAGAACAGTTTAACAAACCGGATAATCAAACTATACATTTTTCACATGAGTAATGTGTTTTCAGTGTATAAAGCTACTATACTTTGTAATTGTGAAACAACAATCAACTTTTAAGAAAATGTGGGATTTTCTTGGCGTGTGTTACATTTTTCAGAAACAGAAAGGAAGCATGAACATTTTCACAAAACAAAACTACTTATGAACTCACCAGTGTTATGCTGATTTTCAAAACCGCTTGTGTTCTCAGGTCAACGTTAGAACAGGTACCGAAGATCCTTTTGGCTCAAAGTCGGAGTGCTCAGAAGACCCGTTTCATTTTGTTCATATATATATATATATATATATATATATATATATATATATATATATATATATATATATATATATATATATATACTATGTATTACAACTGTGCAACTTTACTTTTGAAAACAATTGTAAAACTTTTATATGTAATGTAATGGTTGTTCTACTTTACTTACTATGTACATTGGATTTGACACTCAACGTGGAGTCAACCCCGGAAATGTTTCCGCCTTCGGTTTTCGGGGTGTGACACATGTCATTAACATCAGAAATACACCTTCACGTTACTTCTTTTTCTGCTAGCAAATCATCGACCTTCTTTTGAGTAAAGTGAAGCTTGGTTTCCAACACCTTAAAATTTTCCTCTTTGACTGCGAGAGCATCCATGATCTTGTTTTCCGTTGCCAAGTCAGCTTGGAGCTTTGTGAGTTTCGCATCAATATAAGTCTGGAATGCTTCATGATCAGACTTGAACATGGTACGAAGTTCAGCAAAGTTTGCCATTTCTGCTTGGAACAATGTACCAACATTCTGAATAGCTTTGTTTGTTGTTATGGTGTTGGCGTTGTAGGTAACCTGGTAAGCGTCCATGAATTCCCTTGTGTCAGCAATTAGTTTATCGACTTTTACGGTCGTTTCCTTGCAAACAACAGCAGAGTCAGAAACTATCATGGAGAAAGTAGAAGTGTTGGCAGTATGTTCCTTTGTAACTCTCTCAAGGATTGATTCAACCGCAACTTTCGAGTAGGCTTCATAAGCAGAAACTCTAGAAACAAAAAGCAGCTGATCAAGCTTCTCATGAAGAGATTTGAACTCCACTATTGAAATAGAAACCTCATCTTCATTATTAATCCTTATTTGAAAAGGACTGGATGAGAAGTCTTCCAAATCGCCATCTTCATCATCTCCGAAAATCATATTCGGATCATCGGTGCGAATGGGAGAGATGGGTGATGAAACATGGGTTGAAAAACCTGAAATGTTTCCCCCATATCAGATACGTTGACTGAACTTACAGGTGCAATAGAGGTTTGTGGTGGAAGTGTGGAATCTGTGAAAATAGGTATGGAAACTGGAATATTTGTGGGTGTTTTGAGTTGAAACAAGTGGGAGAGGAGCAATGGTGATTGGTGTAGAAATAGTTGTTGTTGATGAGGGACATGGAGAAGGAACATAATCATTAAAGGGTGGAGAGACCTCACGATCAGTGCAAAATTTTTCTTGTTCTTTAGTGCGAATGGGTTCATCTTCCTTATTGCGAACAAGGATATCCTCCTCAATGCGAATCTCCGACTCGGTATCAGAATCTGAATTTTCGCCTTCACTTTGAGAAGGAGTTAGAGTAGGAGACTTTCTCCTTCTAGCGGGTTGGTTTCTTCTCTTTGGTGCAGCAATAGAGGTAGTAGGAGCCTTTCGCTTCTGAGATGGAGGTTTCAGAGCCATAGAAGGCCCTTCTTTCGTAGAATCTTTCTTGGTAGGTCTCTTGGATCCTTTGCCCCCTTTATTAGGTTTATCAGCCTCAGCCAAAATGGCTTCGAACTCATCACTTAAAGGATGAGGTCCCGAAGGAGTAAGGGTGCGATATCCCTCTAGAATTTTACTCGTGGGAGGAACATCACGAAACATCGCTTCAGGAATTGAACCAATGAAATCAAACTTGGACCTATCTATAATAATAATTCCTGTTTGTCACAACTGGAAATTTTGTGTCATGTAATCTATACACTCAAGTTAATGTGAATCAAAAACTTAAGAACATGTGTGACACCTATGATTATGACATCAAAAACTTCAATCAAATACATCATACAAATACTACAAATAGTCATCAAACAATTGGAAACTCTAGAAGTTCTTATTTAGGTCCACCTTGGACTAGAACTTCCTTATTGGATCCAAATGGACCAATAAGCTTCCAATTTGACTATCATGGGCTTAGAACCGTAATTGGGCTCTAATTGGACCCACACTAATTTATTTCAACATTATGGGCCATGTTGGGCCTAGAATGAAATGAATTAAAAGCTTTGATCCATGAGTAACCTAAACTAGACCAACAAAAATGTAAAAATCCTACCACATTCTTTTAGGCTTAAAACATACCCAAACAAACTCTAATATTGGGCTTAGGGGCAAAAAGCCCAAATTTTTCCTTTTCCCTTCCAAACTCTCGGCCCAAGGCCCAAGTCCAAGAAGAAATGGAAGAGTTGACTATTTGCTTGCCACCTCACTATTAACCAACGGACTTCCATGCAAGAGACTCATACTTCCATGCACCATCCTTTCATGCCTCTCTCTTCTTCTCCCTCTCTCTCTTGCTCTCGGCCATACTCAAACACACACACATTCACAAAAAAATCTCTCAAACTCACTCAAAAACACTCCTCCCTCTCCACTCAAAAATCTCGAAATTTAGGAAGCTTTCAAGTGGATCTTTCAAGTTAATCATCATCTTAGGTAAGTTTTTATTTATATCCATGATCTAGCTACTTCATCCCATCAAAAATCTCTTCTAAATCTATTCCAACTTGTGATCATGCATCTTAGAAGCATACCAAACTCGAGATCTTCAAGAAAAGGGTGCTAAGGCCAAAAATCACCAAGTTTTCTTCCATCTTTTCTTCAAAAACCGAAACCACACCCAAGGTGAGCTTCATACCCCCTATTTTCTGTTTTTATGAGTTTTTTTTTTTGGGGGGGGGGGGGGGGGGGAATACAAGTGAAAGTGTAGATCTATATGTGTTTTGTATGCCTTGTATGATTTCCATGCTTATATGTGTGTTTTTGTGTGTTATAATGTTGGATCTAGCCATAAAACCCCTCAAAACCGAGATATACCTTATGTTAAATGATACTAGCATCAAGTATATTCCTACATACAAAGTATTCCAAGAAAAATAGCTAAATGGCTTAGTAACATTTTCTTTGGGCTAAAAACTCAATTTTTGGACATAAAATGCTAAAAATATAAAGTTAAAGGGCCCAAATTGAAATATTTCGAAATCTGATGGGGGAGATGAGTCAAAACAGTTTCCATAATGTATTTTCTGAAAATATACTTGTTGGAGGATTAAAAACATAAATTTCAAGCTTAATGGGCTAAAAATGACATTTTCGGCCCAATAAGGCCCATTATGCGAAATTTTCTGTTTTGGAGGGCCAAAAATGTGTTTTTCTGTAAAACAGTGGACTATTAGTGTTCCAAGTCCTTTTCAAAGGTTTAAAATGCTTTTTAAATTTAAAAAGGACCAAAGTTGCAAAGATTTTCCAATTTGGGCCAAAATTGTCAAAATTGCGAAAAGAGGGGTTATAACCGAGAAAACTGCATTTTCAGGGACTTAAACTGTTTTCAATGAAAAATTATGCTGAAAAATATTAATTTCAATAATTTTTGGTGTTGAAATGTCAAGAAAAATGATTTAAGGACCAAACCGGAAAGTTATTTAATTTAAGGGTTGAAAAAGTAAATTTTACAAACAATGAGGGGCTGAAATTAGAAAACTTTCAAGGCTAATCCAATACACACAATTTGATCAAATAATGGCACCGTGACTATCGACGAAATACAATACACAACAATACCAAAAGTCGTTGCTAAACGAATTGGTTCGGTCTCGAACCAATAAAAACCCGAAACTACTAACGCGACGATATCTTGATTCATACAAGTAACATTTGGGAATTCAATATACATGCGAGTGTGCACAGACGTCTACGCACCATCTTTGGGCCCCAAAAGTGTAAAATCTTGTTTGTTGGGCCTAGCTAGCCCAATGACCTGATCTTAAGGCCCGAAGACCTCTACCTTACGAAGTGTTGGGTTTTACCGATCTAACACAACGTAAAAGGACTTTCAATGGCTTGTATACTATGGTCCCCAAGGGTCCTTTGGTATTGCTAGTAAAGTCGGTATTTCATGCGAGGCAGGTCAGGGACCCCTCGTACCTTTTTTTATCCCCAACCGGTTAATGGAGTCATCGGGGCCTTCGTGTCCTCTTTCTCTTCGGATGTGGGACTACACGTAGTCAGGGCGGTTGGATAACGTGATTAGTACGAACGACGCCTACGGGATCGTTAGTATAGCTATAAACTGGTCGTTTGTGTAACGCGTGTTTGTAGTAATTAATCATGCTAAAAAATAATCCAACGTCGCCTGGGATTGATAACTACACGCGTTGCAATGGTTTTCAATGTAACTTCATGGAATTCAAAGAATTAGGAAAATATCGGGTTTTCCTAGGGTTTTTCAATACATACAGATTCGAAATGTATACAAGTTTAATGAACAATTTTTACAAGTATAGAAACAAACAAGCATACCTATGGATCTTCACAAACGTTTTCAAAAGCTTTCCTTTTCAGAAAATATCGAATTTTCTGGTGGTTTTCAAACGACACGAAACATTGTTTTTCAAATACCGCTTATGAAATCACCAACATTTCATATGTTGACGTTTTTTAAAATACATGTATTCTCAGGTAACCAGTGAATCAAAGGAAATCGTACTCAGTGATGGCTTGCAGTTTACTTATTAACGAATCGGACAATTTATTTTTGGGAATGTAATGTTTAAACAGTGTACTTCATGTAAACTTCATTGGTTGTACTATATTAATGCATGGTGACGAATGTTGTTACGTTTCATATATATTCAATGTTATGGTATTCAATTGAGTCACGACAGCTCCCGAAAGTTTCCGCCGCCTGGTTCGGGGGTGTGACAGGTTGGTATCAGAGCTTTGTTTATAGTGAACTAGCATGTCGAGCCACACATTGATATGCAACTATAAATCAGAAAGAGGGACTAACATAACTCTGAACAAAACAAGTAAATAAGACACGCTTGCTTGCATTAGGAATAAGAACATAACGCCGAATCAAACACAATAATGCTGGTATCTCGGTTAATTTGGGACTGTTCTTAGTGATACCAAGGAGTGAACGTAACCTGATCAAGTACATTCTCTCCAAAGTAAAACTAACACACGTCTTGATGAGATCGGGATAGCTAGGGAACCTAAAACTATACCCTTTATCACTAAAAACAGAACGCTTGTTTAGTTCGTACAATAGTCATAGCATCCTAGGAATAATGTTAGCATATTTACATACTCGCGCAGACAGCATGGCTGGTTTTCACCACCCTGGAGACCCCTATTTCCCTAATCAGGGAAACAACGGATGGCTAGAGGAGGAAGAGCAGCAGGGTATCCAGTTCCATCAGGTCCTAGTAGCTCACGGGATGCTTGAGGATGAACCGGGAGAGAATCTAGGGGAAGCACACGACGTCGGACCCGATGAATACGAAGACACTGACTACGAATTTGGAGAGATCGACGACGACGACGAGAAAGGTCAGGTCGGGGACCAGGATCCCGTCCCGCCATGCGAGAACGAGGCACAACCAGATCACCTCGCTCCACCAGTGAACCCCCCAAGAGAGAACCGTTCCCTCGAAGCTGAGATCGCCGCACTGCGACAACAGCTGTATGCTATGGAAGCTCGGGCAGTGCGAGCAGAGCATGAGAGGGATGAGGTTATTGGAGACATGGCAGAGATGGCGCAGTTACTGGCGCAACATTTCGGCATATGACCTCGGCACCACCTCCCGACGCAGCTCATCGCGGTTAGGGATAGACTTGTCATAGTAGGTCATTAGGAACTATGCTATGTGCTCTGGCTCTGTGTTTAAGTGACTACACTACTCATGGAGCCGTTATGTTGTCGAAATAGCGTCACTTATGTATGCTCTTACGAGCAAAATTTTCTTATATTAAATGCGGATAATATTAATGAACTTTTATGTGGTTTGCTATGATATTACAAGTTGTTATGTGTTGAGACGTTATGATTGTATGTCCGATGGTAGCAATGTCTAAGTTCGTACCATACACCTAGTTAGTAGGATCACAACTTCACAGAAACCACATACACTCAACATCTTTCCGTTTCATGACAGAAAGATGCCTCGCCGAGCTACTCGCGGAAATCCCGAACCAACCCCGCCCGAAGTTGACACCACTGCTTTCCAGGCAGCCGTGTCTGCTGCGGTCACATCAGCTATGGCACAACTTCACCGAGGGAACAACGGCGGAGGCAACAGGCAAGGGTCCGGAAGTTCGAACAATGGGACGAATCAAGGACCCACTAAAACGTGCACCTACAAGGACTTCACAAACGCTAAACCACGAACTTTCAACGGCACTGGAGGAGTGATCAATCTGAAGCGATGGATCGAGAAGGTAGAGTCGGTATTCGAAATATGCGATTGCCCTGAGCAGATGAAGGTGAAGTTCGCGGCCTGCACTTTTGTGGACCAAGCCCTCACTTGGTGGAACGGACACGTGGAAGCTATGACGCTCCCTGTAGCCAACTCTATGCCATGGACAGAAATGAAAGAAATGTTGATGGCTGAGTACTGCCCACGAGGCGAAATACAGAAGATGGAGCAAGAGCTATGGAACCTCACTGTGCAGAATGCGAATATCGATGCCTACATATCGAGATTTAGCGAACTATCTCTGCTGTGCCCGGGTATGATCACATCAGAAGGAAAGAAGATTGAGCGATTCATCTAGGGACTGACATCCCCCATTCAAGGGAATGTGATAGCTGCGAACCCTGAAACGTTTGACAGTGCAAAGAGATTGGCGAAGAGGTTGTATGATCATAACAACAAGAAGGGCGAGAAGCCAGTGGAGGATGAGAAGAAAAAAGAGGGTGATGGCAAGAAAGGGAGGAACAACAAGAGAAAGGGGCGTTAGGGCCCCGAGACCTCTAAAAAGCAGCAGACAGTGGCAGTTAACGCTGTCACCGCACCGGTTCCAGCCACACCACATGCTCCAGCCTCAGCTGCTTCAAATGCTTCAAGACCCTATTTCGGTAATCTTCCCAAATGCAATAAGTGCGGTCTCCATCATCACGGCGAATGCAGGGAATTCCATTGCACCAGTTGCAACCGAAGGGGACACACTGCAAGGTTCTGCAGGACTTATCCTTATCAGAACCAAAGTCAGGGAAACAACCACAACAACAACAACAACAACAACCACCGCAATAACCACAACATCAATGCCGGCGGCAACAATGCAGGGCCTAGCCACACCTGCTTCGGGTGTGGAAGGACGGGGCATTTCCACCGAGATTGCCCTAACAACAACTCAAGAAACAGAGGAGCGGGAAGGATGCTGACTATGGGTCAGGGTGAGGCAGTTCAGGACCCCGCAGTTTTGACCGGTACGTTTCTCCTAAACCACACTTATGCATGCATCTTATTTGACACCGAAGCGGAGCGAAGTTTCGTGAGCGAGAAGTTTAAACATTTATTAAAACAACAACCCCAGAAGCTAAATGAAACCTATACGGTGGAAATGGCCAATGGGAAAACCGAATCCACTGGGGAAATCTACATCCGATGTACCCTAACCCTTAACCAACACGTCTTTCGAATAGACCTAATGCCAGTATCAATTAGGAGTTTCGATGTGATTATCGGCATGGATTGGTTAAGCCCCCACCATGCTGAGATTATGTGCCACGAGAAGGCCGTTCGCCTTCGTCTCCCAAATCACGAAACCCTAGTAATTTACGGAGACAAACTCAGCACGAATCTTCGTCTCATCTTGTGCATCAAGGCACAAAAACATCTGCGAAAGAACGAATTGGCGTTGTTGGCTCACATAGTGGACAAGACCAAAGAAGAAACTAACATCCAAGATATTCCGGTAGCGTGTGAATTTCCAGACATGTTCCCTGAAGATCTTCCAGGAGTACCCCCAGAGAGACAGGTTGAATTCCGAATTGACCTCGTTCCAGGAGCAACTCCTCTCGCTAAATCACCATATCGGTTGGCTCCTGCTGAAATGCAGGAATTGTCCAGCCAACTCAGTGAGCTTCTGGACAAGGGATTTATCCGACCTAGCTACTCGCCATGGGGAGCTCCGGTGCTCTTTGTCAAAAAGAAGGACGGATCTTTCAGAATGTGCATCGATTACAGAGAGTTAAATAAACTCACTGTTAAAAACCGCTACCCACTCCCACGAATTGATGATCTATTCGACCAGCTCCAAGGAGCTAGTTATTTTTCTAAAATAGATCTACGGTCCGGATACCACCAACTCAAAGTCCGGGAAGAGGATATTCCTAAAACCGCTTTCCGAACCCGCTACGGACATTATGAATTTGTCGTAATGCCCTTCGGTCTAACAAATGCACCTGCCGCATTTATGGACCTAATGAATCGAATCTGTCGACCGTTCCTTGACAACTTCGTCATTGTGTTTATCGATGACATCCTCGTCTATTCCCGAAGCAAAGAGGAGCATGGCCAACATCTCCGACAAGTCTTAGACACTCTGCGATCGGAAAAGCTTTATGCCAAACTCTCCAAGTGCGAGTTCTGGCTCCGGAGTGTGAATTTCCTAGGCCACGTAGTTAGCCAAGACGGAATTCATGTGGATCCCTCTAAGGTCAAAGCTGTGGAAGGATGGGCAACTCCGACCACGCCCACAGAAATTCGTCAGTTCTTAGGCCTAACAGGCTACTATAGGAGATTCATTCAAAACTTCTCTAAGATCTCCAAGCCGCTTACATCACTTACGCAAAAGGGCGTACCATTCAAATGGACAGACCGACAAGAGATTGCGTTTCGAACCTTGAAGCAAGCTCTCTGTAGTGCTCCTGTACTATCTCTACCTGAAGGAACGGAAGATTTTGTGGTCTACTATGACGCGTCGAATCAGGGCTTAGGTTGCGTTCTCATGCAACGTGGAAGAGTGATAGCATATGCGTCCCGCCAACTAAAGATGCACGAAGTAAATTACACGACCCATGACCTAGAACTAGGAGCCGTGGTCTTTGCTCTGAAAATTTGGAGGCACTACCTGCATGGTACCAAGTGCACCATCTTCACGGACCACAAGAGCCTCCAGCACATCTTGAATCAGAAGGAGCTGAACATGAGACAACGAAGATGGGTGGAATTACTAAGCGACTACGAATGTAAGATCAAGTACCACCCAGGCAAGGCCAACGTGGTAGCTGATGCATTAAGTCGGAAGGAGTACTCTAACCGCCGTAAGAAAACTCTCTCGATAACCATTCAATCTCATCTGGCCACTCAAATTGCATCAGTCCAGTCGGAGGCTATGAAAACGGAAAATAGAGCTAGCGAGACATCGCGCGGGATGGAAAAGAACCTAGAAACAAGGGAGAATGGGGTATACTACTTCATGAACCGTATTTGGGTCCCAAAAATCTGAGGATTTAGGGAGGCCGTTATGAAGGAAGCCCACAAAACACGATACTCCATTCATCTCGGTTCGAACAAGATGTATTTGGACATTAAACAACATTATTGGTGGCCTAACATGAAGGCGAAAATCGCGACCTATGTTAGTAAGTGCCTTACGTGCGCCAAGGTAAAGGTGGAGTACTAGAAACCTTCAGGATTGTTACAGCAACCGGCAATCCCTGAGTGGAAATGGGAGGGGATTTCTATGGATTTCGTGACCAAGTTACCCAAGACGTCGGACGGACTGGACACCATATGGGTGATAATCGACCAACTGACGAAATCTGCCCATTTCCTGCCAATCAAAGAATCCTACAAGATGGAGAGACTGACGCGGTTGTACCTACGAGAAATTGTGAGACTCCATGGAGTGCCAAAATCTATTATCTCGGATAGGGACAGTAGGTTCACATCGCGCTTTTGGCAATCACTCCACAAGGCAATGGGAACTCATCTCGACATGAGCACCGCGTATCACCCACAAACGGACGGTCAAAGTGAACGAACCATTCAAACGCTTGAAGACATGCTTCGTGCATGTGTGATAGACTTTGGGAAGTCTTGGGATACCCACCTACCGTTGATCGAGTTCTCATATAACAACAGTTATCATTCGAGCATCAAGGTGGCTCCTTTCGAAGCACTGTACGGGCGTAAATGTAGATCACCGTTATGTTGGGCCGAAGTAGGTGATACCCAGCTAGCAAGAACACATACGTCGGACAGGGCACTAACGGGACCGGAGATCATTCGCGAAACCACAGAAAAGATCGTCCAGATCAGAGCTCGATTACAAGCATCGTGTGACCGACAAAAGAGCTACGCTGACAAACGGCGAAAGCCCTTAGAATTCCAGGTCGGTGATCGAGTACTGTTGAAAGTCTCACCCTGGAAAGGGATAATACGTTTCGGAAAATGGGGAAAGCTGAACCCGCGATACATTGGACCTTTCGAAATCGTCACCCGAATAGGTCCGGTAGCCTACAGACTACAACTACCCGCGCAGCTAAACGGTGTACACCCCGTGTTTCATGTCTCTAACCTGAAGAAGTGCCTATCAGATGAAACCCTTGTCATTCCTCTTGACGAAATCGAAGTCAATGAGAATCTCCTGTTCGTTGAAGAACCAATCGAAATCATGGACAGGGAGGTGAAGCGTACTAAGCAGAGTCGCATCCCGATCGTGAAAGTACGGTGGAACGCAAAGCATGGGCCAGAATTCACATGGGAACGCGAAGATCAAATGAAGCAAAAGTACCCTCACCTATTCTACCATTCTCAAATCTAGCTTTCAAACAGAATTTCGGGACGAAATTCCCTCTAACGGGGGGATGATGTCACAACTGGAAATTTTGTGTCATGTAATCTATACACTCAAGTTAATGTGAATCAAAAACTTAAGAACATGTGTGGCACCTATGATTATGACATCAAAAACTTCAATCAAATACATCATACAAATACTACAAATAGTCATCAAACAATTGGAAACTCTAGAAGTTCTTATTTAGGTCCACCTTGGACTAGAACTTCCTTATTGGATCCAAATGGACCAATAAGCTTCCAATTTGACTATCATGGGCTTAGAACCCTAATTGGGCTCTAATTGGACCCACACTAATTTATTTCAACATTATGGGCCATGTTGGGCCTAGAATGAAATGAATTAAAAGCTTTGATCCATGAGTAACCTAAACTAGACCAACAAAAATGTAAAAATCCTACCACATTCTTTTAGGCTTAAAACATACCCAAACAAACTCTAATATTGGGCTTAGGGGCAAAAAGCCCAAATTAACCAAAGGACTTCCATGCAAGAGACTCATACTTCCATGCACCATCCTTTCATGCCTCTCTCTTCTTCTCCCTCTCTCTCTTGCTCTTGGCCATACTCAAACACACACACATTCACAAAAAAATCTCTCAAACTCACTCAAGAACACTCCTCCCTCTCCACTCAAAAATCTCAAAATTTAGGAAGCTTTCAAGTGGATCTTTCAAGTTAATCATCATCTTAGGTAAGTTTTTATTTATATCCATGATCTAGCTACTTCATCCTATCAAAAATCTCTTCTAAATCTATTCCAACTTGTGATCATGCATCTTAGAAGCATACCAAACTCGAGATCTTCAAGAAAAGGGTGCTAAGGCAAAAAATCACCAAGTTTTCTTCCATCTTTTCTTCAAAAACCAAAACCACACCCAAGGTGAGCTTCATACCCCCTATTTTCTGTTTTTATGAGTTTTGTGGGGGGGGGGGGGGAATACAAGTGAAAGTGTAGATCTATATGTGTTTTGTATGCCTTGTATGATTTCCATGCTTATATGTGTGTTTTTGTGTGTTATAATGTTGGATCTAGCCATAAAACCCCTCAAAACCGAGATATACCTTATGTTAAATGATACTAGCATCAAGTATATTCCTACATACAAAGTATTCCAATAAAAATAGCTAAATGGCTTAGTAACATTTTCTTTGGGCTAAAAACTCAATTTTTGGACATAAAATGCTAAAAATATAAAGTTAAAGGGCCCAAATTGAAATATTTCGAAATCTGATGGGGGAGATGAGTCAAAACAGTTTCCATAATGTATTTTCTGAAAATATACTTGTTGGAGGATTAAAAACATAAATTTCAAGCTTAATGGGCTAAAAATGACATTTTCGGCCCAATAAGGCCCATTATGCGAAATTTTCTGTTTTGGAGGGCCAAAAATGTGTTTTTCTGTAAAACAGTGGACTATTAGTGTTCCAAGTCCTTTTCAAAGGTTTAAAATGCTTTTTAAATTTAAAAAGGACCAAAGTTGCAAAGATTTTCCAATTTGGGCCAAAATTGTCAAAATTGCGAAAAGAGGGGTTATAACCGAGAAAACTGCATTTTCAGGGACTTAAACTGTTTTCAATGAAAAATTATGCTGAAAAATATTAATTTCAATAATTTTTGGTGTTGAAATGTCAAGAAAAATGATTTAAGGACCAAACCGGAAAGTTATTTAATTTAAGGGTTGAAAAAGTAAATTTTACAAACAATGAGGGGCTGAAAATAGAAAACTTTCAAGGCTAATTCAATACACACAATTTGATCAAATAATGGCACCGCGACTATCGACGAAATACAATACACAACAATACCAAAAGTCGTTGCTAAACGAATTGGTTCGATCTCGAACCAATAAAAACCCGAAACTACTAACGCGACGATATCTCGATTCATACAAGTAACATTTGGGAATTCAATATACATGCGAGTGTGCACAGACGTCTACGCACCATCTTTGGGCCCCAAAAGTGTAAAATCTTGTTTGTTGGGCCTAGCTAGCCCAATGACCTGATCTTAAGGCCCGAAGACCTCTACCTTACGAAGTGTTGGGTTTTACCGATCTAACACAACGTAAAAGGACTTTCAATGGCTTGTATACTATTGGTCCCCAAGGGTCCTTTGGTATTGTTAGTAAAGTCGGTATTTCATGCGAGGCGGGTCAGGGACCTCTCGTACCTTTTTTTATCCCCAACCAGTTAATGGAGTCATCGGGGCCTTCGTGTCCTCTTTCTCTTCGAATGTGGGACTACACGTAGTCAGGGCGATTGGATAACGTGATTAGTACGAACGACGCCTACGGGATCGTTAGTATAGCTATAAACTGGTCGTTTGTGTAACGCGTGTTTGTAGTAATTAATCATGCTCAAAAATAATCCAACGTCGCCTGGGATTGATAACTACACGCGTTGCAATGGTTTTCAATGTAACTTCATGGAATTCAAAGAATTAGGAAAACATCGGGTTTTCCTAGGGTTTTTCAATACATACAGATTCGAAATGTATACAAGTTTAATGAACAATTTTTACAAGTATAGAAACAAACAAGCATACCTATGGATCTTCACAAACGTTTTCAAAAGCTTTCCTTTTCAGAAAATATCGGATTTTCTGGTGGTTTTCAAACGACACGAAACATTGTTTTTCAAATACCGCTTATGAATTCACCAACATTTCATATGTTGACGTTTTTCAAAATACTTGTATTCTCAGGTAACCAGTGAATCAAAGGAAATCGTACTTAGTGATGGCTTGCAGTTTACTTATTAACGAATCGAACAATTTATTTTTGGGAATGTAATGTTTAAACAATGTACTTCATGTAAACTTCATTGGTTGTACTATATTAATGCATGGTGACGAATGTTGTTACGTTTCATATATATTCAATGTTATGGTATTCAATTGAGTCACGACAGCTCCCGAACGTTTCCGCCGCCTGGTTCGGGGGTGTGACACTGTTGTATGGAGCGTCGCAATGGAAGCCATCAGTGCATCAGTCATCACTGAAATTTTGAGCTGTTTAATAGCCCTATTGACAACAACGGTCCAAAATCTTGCACAAGAGATCTCACTGTGACGAGTAACAGAGTGAGTGCTCTGGATGAATTGAGCCCAATGGATAGAACCGTAGTCTATGTTTTCACCAGTATATAGGCCATACATCAGACCCATGAAGAGCTTGCTTGCACAATCGCTGCTTGTGACCCTTTCAGAAAAGGATTTGAACAAGATGGTGAAAAGGGCATTCCAAGTTGGTAGAAGATTGGGTTTCTTGAACTTGGATACAACAGTTAGAGTTTTCTTGTATCCCATTTGATAGAACATTTCCAAAATGGATGCGTTGGAGATGGTTTCCGGATTGATCAGATTTTCAGATTGTGGAAGCCCTAGCAGATTGCAGAAACGAATCTTGGAAATCAAGGTGGTGTGAGTATGGATATCAAAGTAAATCTGTTGCTCGTCCTTGACATAGTTGGCAGTGGTATATGCTTTGGAGAGAATTGAGAGAGGAACATTCTCAACTTGAGACATATCAATAGTAAGAGGAGAGTATTTCAAGCACTCAATCAGAGGTAGAAGAAAGGCATCATATTTTATCGGATCCAAATCGATGATGAGATTATGATGTTGCTTCACTGAAAGGAGTGTTGAATGAGCAGTTTGATCTTGAATAGAGTGATTCTCAGATGAAGCCGCCATTGATGAAGATTTGAAGAAGATGAATAGTAGAGAGCCTTTTAATCGCCAGAAATCTTTGAGAAAATTTTGAAAGTAGTAATGAAATAATGAACCGTCAAAATCCTCTTATATGATTTGATGTGGTGAGAGAAATTCGGAGAGAGAATCACGAGTATTGAACCGTTGCCTGGAAAAGCGCAATTTGACAGCTATGACATGTTAAAGGCATACGCCACGCGGCGTAAGAATAGTTGTCCGTTCAACTATTCATGCGCCCGTTTAAATTCTGGTCTTTTGAAAATATGCCGCGTCAGCCTATCTTTTTTCGCTGTAAAGAAATTTCATTGAATGCATACGACTGCGAACCTGAAAGTTAAATGTAACCAGTAACAAGTCTTTTGAAAATCAAAGAGATCTTCTGTGACAACTGTCAATTTCCAGTCAAGTCAAAGTCAACTAAAGTCAACAAGTCAAACCGGTCAACTCATCTAACCCTTGTATACTAGGGTTTTCATTTTGTTTCTTATTAAACAACTCACACTTTTAATGCAAAGTATCACTTAGAGTTTTCATGTGTTCAGAAACTCTAAACCCTAATCAAGGCAAGTGATGAAACTACTCGATAAAACATTATTCCTTAACCCTCGGGGGCATATGACAGTCATAACAAGACTTAACGAGGTTTACAAACCTTGAATTACAGAGCCAAACACTCAAAAAGGTCTCAAAAGATGCCTCTCTCAACCTCTTTCACTCAATCTCTCCCAAATCTCTCTCCGTATGTGAAATATCTTCAAGTATGTCAAATCTCTCCCAAATCTCTCTAAGAATGTGGAATCTCTCCCAAATCTCTTCAAGTATGTCAAATCTCTCCCAAATCACTCCAAGAATGTGGAATCTCTCCCAAATCTCTCTTCGTATGTGAAATCTCTTCAAGTATGTCAAATCTCTCCCAAATCTCTCCAAGAATGTCAAATCTCTCCCAAATCTCTCCAAGAATGTGGAATCTCTCCCAAATCTCTCTCCGTATGTGAAATCTCTTCAAGAATGTCAAATCTCTCCCAAATTTCTCTCTGTATGTGAAATCTCTCCAAGTATGTCAAATCTCTCTGAAAACCCCTTGTGATTTATTTTAATCATTTGGGGCATCCTGACACTTGGTTTGGTGAAAAACCACTCGAAATGGAAAGATTCCTTGGAAAAGTAGCCTTTTGGACCGAAGTCCCTCTGTAAGGACGAAACTCTCCTTGAGCCGAGGTCCCAAGAAGCAAGGCCGCGACCATCTAACCGCAGCCACCGAGCCGAAGTCTCCGAGCCGCAGTCACCAAGCCGCACCAGACCCTCGCTTCGGACCCTCCTCGGACCGTAGTCCCTTCCCTTCGGGCCCACTTCAGCGACCAAGTCCTCCTTCCGGTTCTAAGGCTGCTGAGATTCGAGACCAGGCCCTGACTTCAGATTTCCCCATTTTTTACCCGGTTTTCAACCACGACTCCGTTTTAAGCCCGTTTTTATTTATTTTAACGGGGGATTTTCATCCAAAATCATATTTTGACATATAAGGTCCCATATATTCATAAATTTAACACATTTTTAAGGAAATCCTCAATTAAGAATAAAATCCATAAAGCAAGATCTTGTGGTGGAGTGTTGACTTTGCCATAGTGTTAGACACAAGCAACCACCCCCATACCCACTCCATGCCTAACCCACACCCCTCCCCACCATTTGACCAACCACACTCTTAGTCAAAGGCTGAAAACTCACTCTCTCTCCTCATTCTCACTCATTTCTCTCATTTCCACCAAAGATCAAACACATATTTTCTCTCAAATTCTCTCACACAATTCCGAGATTTCCAAGGAATTTTTCAAGCTTTCCCTCTACATTTGGTAAGTATCATCACCCTTCATATGGTTATTACATTCCTTTTACTCAAATCATTGATTCCTTACACAAATTCCATCACAATAGTGTTAGATTCTCGAATCTTCAAGCAATCCTCCAAGTGTTCTTGAGTTGAAAACTTCTCTTATTCAACATTCACCCACTGAAATCATATAAGGTGAGTTCATACCCCTATCTTTTCATGTTTTCATAAGTTTTAAGGGGGGGGGGGGGGGAATACAAGTTAAAACACCAAGAACACAACTAAACTTTTCCAACAGCTTTCATCAAGAAAGTTTAACTCCATTCACGGACTGTTTTGTTCAACTTAAACATTTTAGTTTTCAAAAATGTATTAGATGCAAATACTTCAGGTTTATACCTTTAAAATGACTACTTGCACATCCCCATACGATTTTTCTACAATTTATGGTGATTTTTACAAAACAGCCTACCATTCCAAGAAAAAATCCGGACCAGTCTGTGAATATGGACATTTTAACCCAAGTTAAAGACTCCCGAAAATGATAATAAAAATTATAGATAAACTAGACACATTTTATGAACTCTCAGAATTTACGGATTCAGCTTTTAACTTCGTATGATTTTTCTATGATTTTTATAAAACAGTGCAGAAAGGTTAAAAAAAACTAGTTAACAGCTTATAACTTTCATAACACTTTGTATTATGTTGAGCAAAGTGTATAATAATAAGTACTAAACATTGAATGTATTTACTTGTTAGTTTATCGTTATAAACTGAAATTTAGTCATTCATGATATGGATTCTTCATTCATTCAAAACACATTAATAAGCTATAATGAGCATAGTATATGGATTTTTACTACATGAGAAAGGTTTTACTCTCAAAACGAATGGGTTTTTCATATACTACCTAATAGTAATAGTTTATGGACTCATAGCATTAATGTATTTTCATAAAAGGAGTTCTTTACATTACAAACGTTTTGGATAAACTATAATAGGTATATTTTATGTATCATTACTTTTTAAACATATTTACCAAAGGTTTTCAGCTTAGTTCATGTGAATTTGTTAATGGATAAATTTGTGAGACATTCCCTTCATGTTACCTTCAGGGTAACAAAGTCAAAAGTCCTGTAAATTATAACCATAGTCTCTTGTAGGGAGAGCGTGATAGTTGTGTATAGATCTATATGTTGGAATAGTGTCTAAGCCCGTAACTATATTTGGTATGTACTTGAACCGGTTGTGCATGGTCCTTTTAGGTTGCCTTCTCCAAAGCAACTTGACAAGGTAATTTAAGGAGAAAGTGAGAATATTATGGTTTATTAATATATTATAAGAATAATATATTAAAGGAGAAATCATATTTATTTGATTAGTATTAGTCAAAAATTAATTAGGAATTAATTTGGTGACTAAAAGAGACTAATTAAATAAAGGGGTATAAACTGTCAAATGCATGATAGTTGAGTTTTGGGCTAGAGAACCTAATGGACTAAGGGGGAACGAAATTATGATGGGGATCCATCATATTTTCGTCCAAGGGCCCTAATCTAGAAGGTTCTATGGGCTGCTTGGTGATTAAGCTGTCCATTAGGGTTTAGGCTGAAACCCTAGCAGCCAACAATATAAATAAGACCCCTAGGGTATTGAAATCGGCTACCACTTGATTCTAAGAGAACCCTAGGCCGATTTATAGCATCTATCACCCTCTCTCATATTGCCTTCTTGCTTGTGGGGTTTGTGAACCATTAGAGGAGTTGCATTTATAACTCTAAGCTCAAGATTAAGAATACTACAAGGATTCAAGCCACTTGGAAGAGGTAAACCACTTAGATCTGTTTTTCTTATGGTAATTTCGAATTATATATGATAAATCTGGGTTTGTAAGTCTTGGAATAAAAGCATGTACAATAGAGAAACCTAGATCCAAGCATTAGGGTTTGTATGAGCACATAGGAATGTTTCTTATGCATAAAACCCATCAGTGGTATCAGAGACTTGATTGGTTTCAATTGTATCTGATGCATAACTGTTTTGTTTGCTAAAAAAATCGGATTTTTTCCTCTGCCCGACTCAACTCGGCGAGTCAATATCTGGACTCGACGAGTTGGCCCTACTCGGCGAGTCCAGGTCTGACTCGGCGAGTTTGTGCGTCAGACAGAGGGTGTTTTGGGATTTAGCTGCTTTTTTGACTTGGATTTGATGCCAAAATCGTTTTTTGAAGTTAAAATCCGAATTTTATCTTAATTAAATGATTATCCTTGCCAAAACAATAGATAATTTAAAGTCTTTTAAATATTGGTTGTTTATATGATAAATATGGATTATTTAAAATTATTTGGTAATTATCTAATGACTAAAATAAGATTAGGTCAAATATAGATAATTATGAAATTAATTGTTTAATTTGAATTATTTGTTATTTGATCCCTTATGTTTTGATGTTGAGAGAAAAACTTGGAGACACACTTGAACAAATGTTAGAACAAGTATATTGCAGAATAGTTAATATCAAAGGATCTAAAAGCTCAACAATAATATAGTTAGATAGTTAGATAGTTAGTTGCAGAAAGTAAAGAAATATAAATGATATCAATTGTTATATCAAGAATACACTTAAACTGATTCATAACAAGGAATGCATTCACTCCGAGTTAGTAAGAAAGATCAAGTTTAGTGATTAAGTCTAGAGGACTTGCTCCGAAGAGAGGTTATGTTTCAGTAGCAGTTTAGAGTGTGAAGAGTAGTAAGATAGAGAAGAAAAGAAGATAACTTGGAGAAATATATTCAGAATAATTCACAAGTCATCGAGTGATAGAGATATGATTGAAGAAGAAATCTTGTGTATTAAGAAGTTAAGAGTTGTATCTAAAACATGAGAAAGAGTCTCTATTTATAGAGTCTCAGGAAACAAACAACTACTCTATAAGCAGCCGTGCAAGGCATGCTGGATAATAGAGTACATTACAAAAGATAAGTAAAGGAAATAACAAAGACTGCGGATGCTGAAGACGTGTTGACTCCGGATGCTGAGATGAATGCTGATGGAGAACAGTTGCAGTTGATAGATGATTGCGGTACCTTAGTTCAAAAGGGTCACTTTTATGTTTCAACAATTTCCCCCTAAGTGACCTCTTTAACTTCGGTTCAAGTGTCAAGTTTGAGGAACTTGATCAAAATCCACCATAATTTTCTGACATTTTCAAGCCAAGTGATTCTTCTAGAAATTTCAAACTTGACTTCAGCAGTAGTGTGCTTTGATCTTTCTACTACGGTCTTGCAGATGTCAAGTTGTTTCTTGGGCAGGCGGTGCATAGCATTCATCGGAATGAAGTATTTGACGTTGTCCGCCTTCCGTTTGAAAATGATCCCAAGTTCAGGAAAGTTTGTTGCGCCTAATGATATTTCTTCAAAGCCTTCGGTAGGTATTGGCACAGGTTCAAGTGGGGGGAGATCAAACTTCTTGATGATGATGGGATGGATATCCGCATCGATATTGGCGAAGTCACAAACTGTGTCCCTTAAAAAGGATTTGGCTTTGTCGAGTTCCATTTGCATCTTCGGATGCTTCTCTGCCTTGTTTTGGAAAACTCTGGAAATGAGGAATATTTCTTTCGGATTCATACTTGGAAAATCTGCCTGAGTTCGTATGTAGTCATGCTCTCTTCTGGTAAGAGTGTACTGAACAAAGTCAGCCTTCATGAATTCCGCATCTTGTAATTTTTAACTGCGAATGGTCTATCGTTAGACCATATGTTTTCCACAGAAGAGCCATGCTTCGCATAAAAGCGATTGAGTCTTTCAAATTCCATAGGCAGTCGTTTGTGATCAGGGAGACTGCAGTCAAAGGATTCAAAAACTGCAAAATACTTGGCATTGGGAGAGATTGGAATATCCCAATATCCATCGGAGGGGGGTTCAGCATACGTGAGATGTGGAGTGTAGTCTTCATCTAGCAGCCTGCAGAGCGGATTGACCCATGAGTTAATCAGCGACTCATCAATCATTGTATCAAATCTGCATTCTCTCCATATAAGTTCAGCAAGATTGGCCGCTTTCCAATCGTGTTTCCTTTGAGCTGTGGCAGGAGAGTCCGTGGAACTTGCTAATGACATATTTTCCTCAAGATTTTTGAGGTGAGGAGGAGTCTCAGGCCTATTTAGGATGTTGTTTTTAGGTGAAGAGTGAGGAGATGGAATATTTTGGGATGGTGGAGGTGAGGGTTGCGGTGTGGGAATTTTCTTTGTGGTGATGGGAGGACTCTAATGGATGGAGGTATCCGAGCGATGGACTTCTTCATCACTTCCCCCTATTGAGGGATGCAGTGTAGGTGCTTCCTCAAGCCATTGTTTAAGGCCATCCACTTTGGCACAGACTTTTGCAAAGTAATCTTTCATTGTTTCGGCCAGCTGTGAGTTGTTTGGAGTGGAGATGTTGAAGAGCAGCTTGTGTATATCCTTGGTAAGCTGGAGGATCTCAGGGCCATGGAAGTTAGAAGATAGGGATTTCTGCATTCTGTTGATTGTGGCATGAAGAACAGAGATAGTGGACTCATAGGCAGTATGAGTCTCATCTATCACCTTTTGAGATAGAGAAGCTTGGTCCACAATGGCTGTTTGTAGATCTTGTTTGATTGCAGTTACCTCAGTAATGAGGCGTTCCGCTGCAGCCATAAATTCTTGATGATTGGCCATGCGGTTGTTATCAAGAGATTGGATTTCCATTTCGACTTTGAGAGAGATGCGCTCAACAGCCATATGCTCTCTCGTCTCAAGTCTTTCAACTCGCTCAATTAAGGACTGCGGTCCTGGAATATCTTCACATGGAGGTTGGGTGGGTTTAACCGCAGCCAAAATCTGATCAACTTTGGCTTGGAGATTGAGGAATTCCTTCCTAGTGACCGCATCCTTCTTCTTCTTCTTCTTCTTTTCTTTGGGCTTAGAAGTGGAATGTTGAGAACCGCTGGACTTTTCTTCTTCTTCGAACATCATAAGTTCATCATCTGAAGGATTTGGTTTGTTGACCTCTTGGATGTCTTCATCATCAAAACCGAAGGTAGGGATTGAACTGAGTTCAATTTCCGGCTCTTCTTCTTGAGATGGGTTGACTGCGGGAGATGGAACAGGAGTTGGAGTAGGAGGAACCTTTGAGGTAGTTGCGGCTGTGGCTGAAGCTTGAGCTTTCAACATGGTGTCTGCCATTTGATCCATCCTGGTTTGAACCTTTTGGATTGTGGCAGCAATATGGGCATTGCTGATGGCATTTGCCTAGTACTTGGCCACATACAATATTTCTTGTTCCTTCTGTTGTTGTTGTTTGACCTGTTGCTCCTTGCGGGCTTGGAATGCTCTTTTAAAAGCAACATATTTCTTGATTTCGGCATCAGTAGTTGGCTGATACCGACTCCAAGAGTCACTTGAATCTTCGCCGTCAATTCGTTCTGTTCGCACCAAGGTGTCCCTTGGGTTCACGGATCCTTGCACATTAGTGCTCACCATGCCTAAACCACCTGAAAGAAATGGAAGCAGAGTAGGATTTCCTGGGCTTCCTTGGTCTCCTTGACCCGTGGTCAAGTCTGGCATCGGCCCAGTTCTGGCATGGGCGAAAGAGATGCCCTGCGGATGGAGTGGTGTTCGAAGTGTTTGGGATACATGCAAAAGGATGGAGTCTAACTCCTCAGAAGAAAAAGTATGCAGCCGGGAAGCCCCTGGAGACCTTAGGGCGATGTCTAGATTTATCTACTTGAGATATACCTAGGGGCTGTCTCCACGTTCGGATGATGAAGAGGATGAAACAATCTCACATGATGAGGTTGAGTGGTATTCAAAAGTGGTATTGAATGGATGTGCGGCCATCCTAATGACTACCGGAGCCTGTTGAGAGGCTACAGTATCAGTCCGGTCACGCATTTGGCCAGTGGTTTCGGTTGTCTTTCTTTTCTTGAGGATAGATATAGGTTGTCTATCTTCCTCAGAGTCACTGATCGATACAATGGTGAGTTAGGTTTTTCGTTTCTTTGACGGTGCGGCTTGTTTTGGGGCATTCTTCTTGGGCGTGCTAGTTTTCCTTTTAGATACCACCATTTTTCTTTGTTAAGAAAGGTTAGAAAGTGTAGTGGCAGAGGGGGCTGCGGTACCCTCAGGAAGAATGGTTGTAGAAGGAAGAGGTGGGGTAGAAGGGCATGGGATAATACCCTCCGTGGCCTCAATATGATCTGAGACATCAGCAGTCTAAAGACCAAGCAAGGTAAGAATGTGAATGGGGAGCCTGCGGATAGGTCCAAATAAAGTTTGATCAGAAGAGGGATTGTACCTTTTGAGATCCTTAGTGACAAAGAAGTTGATGTCACTGCCCATGTTGATACCAGCGTCCGCATATAGATCAGAAATGCACAAAGACCAGAATCGAGCAAAGGTGAGCTCGGTTGGATTCTCCCTGGGGTGTTCTTTGGGGATGTATTGGAGGAAATCATCCCAAAGAATCTGGCCATAATTGACATCGTGGCCTGTGTAGATGCTCCATACTAGTTCAAGGAGCTTCAAACCCATGTTGTCGATGCCTCCGGTCCTGCCAAACAGACAGCGGATGAGGAAGTGGCATACGAACTGCCAAACCGCAGGCAGTTGATTCTTCTTAAACTCACCAATCCCTCGGATCGGTTTCTGGTAACCCATTTGGTAGAGTGCGGTGGTGATGTCAGATAAGGATGGTTTGAAGATCTTGATGGAGGGATGAATCAGAAGGTTTATGGCAGTCAAGAACTTCTCTTTGGTCAAGATGACCAAAGAATCATTGATGAGGTTAAGATGCACTTCTTGTGGGTTTTCCAGTGGTCTGTATGCAGAGAGAGCACACTTGAAGAGTGTAGAAACGGGAACAACATCAGTGAATGCGTAGAATGGGCCAAATAAGATGTGGTTCTTGAGATGCTTGATCATCAGTTTGGTTGGGGCATTGTACGACTGATGATCTTCAAACACTACTCTAAAGTTCCTTGAGGCTATCGTTGGAGATGTAGAACTAGTTGGATTCATGGAGCCTAAACCCTTGGATTGCTTCTTTGATGCACCTGATTTCGCCATTGAGAGATGAGAAAGTGGAGTTCTTGAGAGCTTTTGGGAGTTTTGGAGAGTTGAGAGAATAATCGATTAAATGGAGAGCATAAACGATTTTAGAGAAGAAGTTGGGTTTATAAAGGAGGTAAAAGGATTTTAACCCTAGGTAAAAGATAGAAGGGGGTAAGAAGTTGAATGGGGTTTTTGGGGGGAATCAATGATTCTAGGATTGAATCTCAGCCACACGAAGATGAAACAGGTTTTGGAGAGATTTTGAGAGATCTTAAAAGGGGTTTTACATTTAATGGCGGATTATGTCACACCCCCAAACCAGAATGGCGGAAACATTCGGGGGTGGATGACTTCAAGTAGTATCACAACAATTGAATATTGTAAAGAAAGTAACACAACCATCATATATATAAGAAAAACGTATCTTGTTGCATTATACGTATTTGCAAAAGAATATTACAATATGATGATATAAATGTTTAATGATAAACGTCCTTAGCGTTCCTTCTTCAAAAGCTGGTGGTTACCTGTATTACTGATTCCCTGAGAAATACAAGTGGTTTCGAAAAAGTGTCAACAATTAAGTTGGTGAGTTCATAAGTGTTTTGCATTGAAAAGTATGTCCTTTTGGTAGTAAATCGATGAACGAGGTTTTCAGAAAATCCAATATTTTCTATAAATGGTTTGAAAAGTTTCCAGAGTTGGAGTGCGTTAGTATGTTCCATACTTGAACAATAATGATAAACTTTGTGCTAAAAATAATGTGGAAAACTGAATGCATATATGAATCTCGTAAATCAAACTTGGTTTTATACTTTTATGTGAGTTTTATAATCATACTATTGACACTGACTGCCTGTAACAACATTCTTCAGGTGTTGTAGTGTTATGACATTTGTCACCCCAGACCTGCCGATCTAACTATAGCTAATAGTTTAGGTGCGGGGTTGTCAATCCCGTATAGATCTATACACAAGTATCACACTCTCTCTCCAAGAGATTATGGTATATAATACAGGACTTGAAATGCATACATACGAGTACGTTGAAGTTTGAATATCTCACATTACTTGGTATAAACAGATTTACGATAAGAAAAACTTTACTTCATTTGAAAGTATTTCGTTTGTCAAGATGTATATGTAAAATGTATGAATAACTTGTTAACTATACTCATTATAGTTTCTCAAAAAGTATGTTTTCATTTAGTAAGAATAACTTGGTGATATAATAGCCCTTTAAACATAAAGATGTTTGTATCAATACTCTACAAGATAGATATTATATTTATGTTTATAAGACGATACTTTGACTTGTAACGTACTTGTATTTCCCCCCTAAAACATGAAAAGAATTGAAAGGTAGGGGTATGAACTCACTCGTTTGGTTTGAAGAGAGAGAGGCTAGAGTTGAGCAGAACTTCGACCGCGGAAAGTTGCGTCTTCGGGCTCTTCGGGGATCTCGGTAGCGTAGATCTTTCGTCGGGGCTCGAGTGCGGAAACCGAAGGCGTCGGGATGGTCTCTGGAGCTTGGAAGTATGAGAGAGTGTTTGAGAAAGTGTGCAAAACCCGTAGCTCAAACCCTCTATTTATAGTGCTGGAGGATCGCATACGCGGGGCGTGCCACCGGAGTACGCTGGGCGTACGCGGTATGCGGGGCGTACTTCGATTACGCGGGGCGTAAAAATGCGTCACGGCTAACGACTCCTCGTGCTAAGTGTAGAGTTGCAGCCGATGGGACTTGACTCTGGGTCTAGTACGCGGGGCGTAATCTGAGATTACGCTGGGCGTACTCCAGTCTCCCATCTTCTAAATTCCGTAACTTTCGCGTACGGGCTTCGTTTTTCGCGTTCTCTATATCCACGGGTAGGTGAGATTATGCTCTACAACTTTCATTTAGACTCCGTCGGCTAGTTTTGATTTATTTCTAATGATATATTTTTAATAGGCCGGGACTCCTAAAGTCCGTTAAAAATTCATAGTTTCTTTATTCGACGTCGGTTTTCGTTTGTCTTTTTATCATTTTACTCCTATTGTGGAGATCTTCAACTCTCATTTAGGTTGCGTTAGCTAAATAACACTCGATCTTCAATTCGAGTTTTTAGCCCTCTACTACTGTTACGAAACTTTGGAAATTCGTAACTTCTTCATACGAGGTCCAAATTGGGCGATCTTTTTATGTATGTTTATAGTTTAACGAACTCTACATCTTTTGTTTAGATACTTAAGACAAAAATGCATTTTATTGAAATTTCACTTTTTACGTTAAATAGCGTTTTAACGGTGTGTCGTAAATATACGAGTGGTTATAATTTCTTCAATATAACCCGATTTTGAACGTTCTTTATGTTTTTGGAAACCTTGGCATGATATCTAATATTTGATGCATCCCAACTTAGATATCTGAACACTTTATTTTTGAGGTTAATTTAGTTGATTCCAAATAGTTTTTGTTGTATTTGACATTTGAGCGTTACATTGCTTTTGGAAAAATATAGGGTTGTCACATCATCCCCCTGTTAAGGGAATTTCGTCCCGAAATTTAATCTAAGATAGAGTTTACAGGTTAGGAAAAAGATGCGGGTACTTTTGTTTCATCTGATCCTCGCGTTCCCAGGTGTATTCAGGTCCTCGCTTGGCGTTCCAACGGACCTTTACAATAGGTATGCGGCTTTGTTTAGTCCTTTTTATTTCCCGATCCATGATCTCTACTGGTTCCTCTACGAATTGGAGATTCTCATTTATTGCAATTTCGTCTAGAGGGATGACAAGGGTCTCATCGGAGAAGCACTTCTTTAGGTTTGATACGTGAAAGGTAGGGTGTACGTTGTGGAGCTCCTGAGGTAATCTATGTTTGTAAGCCACTGGGCCGATTCTGGCAAGGATCTCGAATGGTCCGATGTATCTTGGGTTCAGTTTTCCGCGCTTCCCGAAGCGTATTAATCCCTTCCAGGGTGAGACCTTTAGTAGAACTCGATCTCCGACCAGGAATTCCAAGGGCTTCCGTCGTTTATCCGCGTAACTCTTTTGTCTGTCCCTTGATGCTTTTAGACGTTCCCGAATCTGAAAAATCTTCTCCGTAGTTTCCCTTATGATTTCTGGTCCAGTGAGCGTGTTGTCTGTTGCTTGTCCTTTTGCTTAGTTGTGTGTCCCCCACTTCAGCCCAACACAGAGGCGACCTGCATTTGCGGCCATAGAGGGCTTCGAACGGGGCAGCTTTAATACTGGTGTGGTAGCTATTGTTGTACGAGGACTCGACCAAAGGTAGATGTGTGTCCCATGCCTTGCCAAAATCGATTACGCAAGCTCTCAGCATATCTTCTAGGGTTTGTATGGTTCTCTCACTCTGGCCGTCGGTTTGTGGGTGATAAGCAGTACTCATGTCCAATCTTGTCCCTAGAGATTTTTGTAGTGCCTGCCAGAACCTTGAGGTGAACCTACTATCTCGGTCCGAGATAATGGATATGGGCACACCATGTAGTCGTACAATTTCTCTGAGGTATGTCCTAGTTAGCTTCTCTAATTTCTCTGTCTCTTTGATCGGTAGGAAGTGCGCTGATTTAGTTAATCTGTCGACGATCACCCAGATAGTGTCGAGTCCGCTTGCCGTTCTGGGTAGTTTGGTTATGAAATCCATGGTTATACGTTCCCACTTCCATTCTGGTATTTCTGGTTGTTGCAACAATCCCGAGGGCTTTTGGTATTCTACCTTGGCCTTGGCGCACATCAGGCATTTTTTCACGTAGGTAGCAATTTCGGCCTTCATGTTCGGCCACCAGTACAATTTCTTGAGGTCGAGATACATCTTATCGGAGCCGGGGTGTATGGGGTATCGTGTTTTATGGGCTTCGTCCATGATGACTTCTCTGAATCCTCTAAACTTCGGCGTCCAGATCCGATCCATGAAGTAATGAACTCCATCATTCTTGACCTCAAACTTCTTATCCATTCCCCTTAAGGCTTCCCCTTCAACATTTCCAGATGTTAAGGCTTCTATCTGGGCTTCCTTGATTTGTGTGGACATGTGTGAATGGATTGTCATGGTTAAAGACTTCACTCTGTGGCCCGAGTATTCCTTCCGGCTGAGTGCATCGGCCACCACGTTATCCTTTCCGGGATGATATCGAATCTCGCATTCATAATCATTTAGTAGTTCTACCCACCGTCTTTGTCTCATGTTGAGTTCTTTCTGGTTGAGGATATGTTGGAGGCTTTTATGGTCGGTGAAGATCGTACATTTCGTGCCGTAGAGATAGTGTCTCCATATCTTTAGAGCGAAGATGACTGCTCCTAGCTCAAGATCGTGCGTTGTGTAGTTCACTTCGTGCGTCTTTAGTTGCCTTGAGGTGTAGGCGATGACCTTCCCTCGTTGCATCAGGACACACCCAAGTCCTTGGTTTGATGCATCGCAATAGACCACGAAGTCCTCCGTTCCTTCCGGCAAGGTTAGGATGGGCGCACTACATAAGGCTCGCTTTAGCATTTGAAATGCGGCGTCTTGTTTTTCTCCCCAGTCGAAGGTCACACTCTTCTGAGTTAGGGTGGTAAGTGGTTTGGCAATCTTCGAAAAGTTCTATATGAACCTTCGGTAATACCCGGCGAGTCCCAAAAATTGCCGGATTTCTGTAGGGGTCCTTGGTGTCGTCCAACTTTCTATTGCCTTGATCTTAGAAGGATCCACGTGTATCCCCTCCTTGCTTACTACATGTCCTAGGAAATCCACTTTCCGAATCCAAAATTCGCACTTGGAAAATTTTGCATAAAGCTTCTCTGTCCTCAACGTTTCCAAAACTTGGCGGAGGTGTTGGCAGTGTTCTTCCTGGCTTCTAGAATAGATAAGTATATCATCTATGAACACAATCACGAATTTATCCAGGAAGGGAAGACATACTCGGTTCATCAAGTCCATGAACACCGCTGGAGCATTTGTCAATCCGAAGGGCATTACTACAAACTCGTAGTGACCATAACGTGTTCGGAAAGCTGTTTTGGGGATGTCTCCTTCCAGCACTCGCAGTTGGTGATAACCAGATCTTAGATGGATCTTTGAGAAGTAGCTTGCTCCCTGTAGTTGGTCGAACATATCGTCTATGCGCGGTAAGGGATATCGGTTCTTGATCGTGAGTTTGTTCAGCTCCCGATAATCGATGCACATGCGAAAGGATCCGTCCTTCTTTTTCACGAATAGGACTGGTGCTCCCCATGGTGAGAAGCTCGGTCTGATGAATCCCTTGCTCAGCAGCTTGTTTAATTGACTGGACAGTTCCTGCATCTCAGCTGGGGCTAAACGGTAAGGCGACTTTGCTACTGGGGTAGCTCCGGGGATTAAGTCGATTCTGAACTCAACTTGGCGCTCTGGTGGAATTCCTGGAAGATCTTCTGGGAAAATATCTGGGAAGTTGCAGACTTCCGAAATGCCTTTAATGTTCTTAGGTTCTTGTTTCTGGTCTACTACATGGGCTAGAAAGGCATGGTATTCCTTGCGAAGATATTTTTGTTCCCTAACACAGGAGATGATTTGTAAACTTGAACTAGGTTTGTCACCATAAATGACAAGAGTTTCGCCGTTTGGCAGATTGAGGCGAACGGCCCTTTCGTGACAAAGTATATCAGCATGGTGAAGGCTGAACCGGTCCATACCGATGATGTCATCGAAACTTCTTATCGAAATGGGCATTAGGTCGATTTGAAATAAGTGTTCGTCTAAATTAAATGTGCACCCTACGTACATATCGCTTGTGTTTTCCGTTTTTCCGTTAGCCATTTCTAAAGTGAATATTTTATTGAGTGGTTGGGGTCTTTGATTAAGTAAGTGTTTGAATTTATGACTCACAAAACTTCTCTCCGCACCGCAGTCAAAGAGTATGCATGCATAAATGTTGTTGAGGAGAAACGTACCCGTAACCACCGTTGGGTCGGCTATTGCTTCATTTTGGCCTATTGCCAGCACTCTCCCAATACCGCCAACGTTCCTTGTCTTGGGGCAGTCCCTCTTGAAGTGCCCAGTTTCTCCACACCCATAACATGCTTGGCTTATCCCAGTACCAGGAATTTGAGTGACTGGTCGCACTGGTGCCTTATAGAAATGGTCTGTGTGCCCTTTCCTGTCGCAGTTCTTACAGTGCATCTTGCGGCAAATACCGTGGTGATGGTAGTTGCATTTGTTGCACTTGGGCAGGTTCCCTGCATATGGTTTTGTTAGCGCAGGGGTAGCAGGAGTTGTGGTGGGAGCAGTAGCAGCATGTACCGCAACCATTTGTTTCTTTGAAGGCTCTTGCGAAGTTTGCCCCTTTCTCTTGTTCCAGAATTTCTTCTTGCTGTTGTTGTTGGCATTGATCTCGTTGTTGCTGTTCCCTTTGGTTGGTTCAACCATAACGGTCGTGACTCCTTGACAGACACCATGATCAATGAGAGATTGTGCCAGTTCCTTGGCGCTGTCGAAGGTCATGGGTTTGGAAGCTAACACACTTCCTCGAAGTTGGGGTGATAGTCCCCAAATGTATCTCTCAACCTTTTGGCTTTCCAGGATCAACATTCCTAGGCAAAGTGTTATTAAATCACTGAACCTGTTGGTGTAACCTGCGATGTCCGAGCCTACCATCGAAAGGCCCCATAGTTCCTGTTCAAGCTTCTGAATCTCGCCCCTTGGGCAGTACTCTCTTAGGAGCATTCGTTTCAAGTTTTCCCAACCCATGGAGTTCGCCACCACTAGGGTTAGTGTCTTGACGTGGCCGTTCCACCATGTCAGGGCGCGTTCAGAGAAAGTAAAAGCAGCAAACTTTACTTTGCTTTCTTCAGGGCATGCGCAAATTTCGAATACAGCTTCCACTTTCTCTATCCATTGAGATAGTGCCAATACTCCCCCAGTCCCATAAAAAGGAATAGGTTTGCCGTTGGTGAAGTCTTTGTAAGTGCATACCCCTGAATGGCCTTGACCTTGGCCATTTGTAAAGTTGTTTGTTCCTCCTCCCGATCCGTTGTTGCTTATTTGAGCCATTGTTGCGGTTACAGCAGCGGTTATAGCAGTTTGGAACATAACGACATCCATAATCGGAGGAGGTGGTGGAGGTGGTGTTGAAGTTGAGTTTCTGTGTGTTGATCTACGAGGAGGCATGTTCTGGTAGAGAAAATAAGAATGAATACTATAAGTTTCTAATGTTTTGACAATCGTGTGTTAGTTGTATCTTGTAATTTGTTTTGACTTTAGTTTAATGTAGGTATAGAAATTTTTAGTTAATCCCATAAGTTCCGAGAGGTATACAAAGAAGTACTTCATATTTATATATATAGGTCACACCTGAGGTGTGTTACATTACGCTTCTTGTTTGGAAAATTTGACCTACCTAGAGGTCTCTGATTACAGATACAAAAGGAAATAAGGGAAAAACTTTTATCCGAAGTCCTATTTTATAACAAAATTGTTGGGGTTTGAGCAAGCTCTACTTGCGGCGTGTTGCACGTTTGGAGCTAGATTCGGCATCCGACTGTTTGACTCTCATCAGGCGCCTCTCGAGATCTGCTTTTTGTTCCTTCATCTCTCTTATTTCTGCTAGTGTCGTTATCATTTGATTCTGTAGCGTCCCTGTGTAGATTTGGGTGTTCTCATGTAGTCCTTCCAGACGACAGATTTCTGCGGCGTTACCTTGAGTAGCAACATTGATCTCGCAAACTCTGGCTGCTTGCTTGTCCGTCTGGTAGTTCTGGGTAGCTATGGCGTTCACAATGACAGGAAGTGCTCGATCAGCTGAGCCTCCCCCACTGACATTGTAAAAATCTCGACACATGCCGAAGGGAGGGCGTACACCTTGCTGGCGGCTCCAGTAGTAGAGGTGGCTTCCTCACATGGGAATGGGTCCCGGTTGATATGGTCTGATTTCGGGAGGATGAGGGATGGGAAGGTCCATTACTTCCGGCTCAGAGTCTGTTCCGCTAGTAATTTCCACGATCTGCTCGTCGACTTCGAATTCCTCTCCGACTTCGACTTCGAATTCTTCTTCGACTCCCTCTTTGGGTTCTTCCTCGACCTCCTCTTCGATTTCCTTTGGGTCTTCCTCCGGGTCTTCTTCTATCCAGCCGCCGTTGCCTTGGTTTGGGTAGTAGGGATCTCCTGGTAAATGGAATCCGGCCATTTGTCTGTACTAGGATAGAGGTATGAGAATTTTATAAGAAAAGAAATTTCTATTTAACGACTCCCTACGTTTAGCTATATCCTTACGGGGCGCAAGTGTTTCATTGTATAATTATTTTTAACAATACTCCTATAGTATTTCAAATTGGCGAATCTAAAATAATTTGTATTTGGTAAGTTTTTGGCTTGTTGTCCACTATGACCATTCCTCGACGTACATTGGTCAAATCTAGGATAAATATAGTTGATCAGGCTATATTTATTCTCGACCTGATTACATACCCCGAGGCCCAATCGTAGTGTCGCAACTTGCCTTAATACTTTTTAGAAAACTTGTCATGATACGACACTAATACATACGAGTAAAGATGTATATTTTTTAAAAGAAAATATATTGTTCATGAAAACATTTTTTCAGAAGGTTTTTGGTCCCCTTTGCATTTATAGTTTGTATATCTTATGTGGTTCGATATACTTAGTTCACTATAAACAATGCTCTGATACCAATCTGTCACACCCCCAAACCAGAATGGTGGAAACATTCGGGGGTGGATGACTTCACGTAGTATCACAACAATTGAATATTGTAAAGAAAGTAACACAACCATCATATATATAATAAAAACGTATCTTGTTGCGTTATACATATTTGCGAAAGAATATTACAATATGATGATATAAATGTTTAATGATAAACGTCCTTAGCGTTCCTTCTTCAAAAGCTGGTGGTTACCTGTATTACTGATTCCCTGAGAAATACAAGTGATTTCGAAAAAGTGTCAACAATTAAGTTGGTGAGTTCATAAGTGTTTTGCATTGAAAAGTATGTCCTTTTGGTAGTAAATCGATGAACGAGGTTTTTCAGAAAATCCAATATTTTCTATAAATGGTTTGAAAAGTTTCTAGAGTTGGAGTGCGTTAGTATGTTCCATACTTGAACAATAATGATAAAGTTTGTGCTAAAAATAATGTGGAAAACTGAATGCATATATGAATCTCGTAAATCAAACTTGGTTTTATACTTTTATGTGAGTTTTATAATCATACTATTGACACTGACTGCCTGTAACAACATTCTTCAGGTGTTGTAGTGTTATGACATTTGTCACCCCAGACCTGCCGGTCTAACTATAGCTAATAGTTTAGGTGCGGGGTTGTCAATCCTGTATAGATCTATACACAAGTATCACACTCTCCCTCCAAGAGATTATGGTATATAATACAGGACTTGAAATGCATACATACGAGTATGTTGAAGTTTGAATATCTCACATTACTTGGTATAACCAGATTTACAATAAGAAAAACTTTAGTTCATTTGAAAGTATTTTGTTTGTCAAGATGTATATGTAAAATGTATGAATAACTTGTTAACTATACTCATTATAGTTTCTCAAAAAGTATGTTTTCATTTAGTAAGAGTAACTTGGTGATATAATAGCCCTTTAAACATAAAGATGTTTGTATCAATACTCTACAAGATAGATATTATATTTATGTTTATAAAATGATACTTTGACTTGTAATGTACTTGTATTTCCCCCCTAAAACATGAAAAGAATTGAAAGGTAGGGGTATGAACTCACTCGTTTGGTTTGAAGAGAGAGAGGCTAGAGTTGAGCAGAACTTCGACCGTGGAAAGTTGCGTCTTCGGGCTCTTCGGGGATCTCGGTAGCGCAGATCTTTCGTCGGGGCTGGAGTGAGGAAACCAAAGGCATCGGGATGGTCTCTGGAGCTTGGAAGTATGAGAGAGTGTTTGAGAAAGTGTGAAAAACCCGTAGCTCAAACCCTCTATTTATAGTGCTGGAGGATCGCGTACGCGGGGCGTACCACCGGAGTACGCTGGGCGTACTTCGGTTACGCGGGGCGTAAAAATGCGTCACGGCTTACGACTCCGGTCTAGCTAAGCGTAGAGTTGCAGCCGATGGGACTCGACTCTGGGTCTAGTACGCGGGGCGTAATCTGAGATTACGTTGGGCGTACTCCAGTCTCTCATCTTCTAAATTCCGTAACTTTTGCGTACGGGCTCCGTTTTTCACGTTCTTTATATCCACGCGTAGGTGAGATTATGCTCTACAACTTTCATTTAGACTCCGTCGGCTAGTTTTGACTTTATTTTTAATGATATATTTTTAAAAGGTCGGGACTCCTAAAGTCCGTTAAAAATTCATAGTTTCTTTATTCGACGTCGGTTTTTGTTTGTCTTTTTATCATTTTACTCCTATTGTGGAGATCTTCAACTCTCATTTAGCTTGCGTTAGCTAAATAACACTCGATCTTCAATTCGAGTTTTTAGCCCTCTACTACTGTTACGAAACTTTGGAAATTCGTAACTTCTTCATACGAGGTCCAAATTGGGCGATCTTTTTATGTATGTTTACAGTTTAACTAACTCTACATCTTTTGTTTAGATACTTAAGGCAAAAATGCATTTTATTGAAATTTCATTTTTTACGTTAAATTGCGTTTTAACGATGTGTCGTAAATATACGAGTGGTTATAATTTCTTCAATATAACCCGGTTTTGAACGTTCTTTATGTTTTTGGAAACCTTGGCACGATATCTAATATTTGATGCATCCTAACTTAGATATTTGAACACTTTATTTTTGAGGTTAATTTAGTTGATTCCAAATAGTTTTCGTTGTATTTGACATTTGAGCGTTACACTGCTTTTGGAAAAATATAGGGTTGTCACATCAGACGCATGGTAAAACGTCAGGTAAACGTGGGGTGATGAGAGAGAAAGTTGTAACTGATGGGACGTGGTTGGGAGAGGAAAGGACAAGTTGAGGATGGATTTATTTGGGAATCATTCTTTTTGTCATCATCCCTAAAATAGGTCTGATACGGGGTTTATTTAGAAAGGGAATGTGACAGTTACTAAAGGGAATGTTTGTATTTTATTTAATGAAGGATCATTAAATAGCACACAAAGATTTGAGAGTTAATGAATCTGTTGGAGTTTATTTAAGACGATTGCGGATGAAGTCATTATTGCGGTTGAGAAACTTCATCGCGGATGAGCAAAGAAAGATTTCAGAGAATATGTGAGAAAACACTTGTACAAAGGTTAGAAATAAAAGATCGTTAAAACCCATGAGAGATACGTATGACATATGGTTGTGGTACCTAGATTGCGGTACCAAAACCATCTATCATATGTAATTCTCAGTTAGAACCGCAATGGAGACCAATGATGGTCTATGGTAGCTATCACTTCATAAAGAATTGCGGGTCCGGATTCATCATTCCCAATATTTGTAAGAATGCATTGAGATTTGTAGAGTCAAGAGCTTTTGTAAAAACATCAACAATCTCTTCATGAGTAGGAACAAAGATGAGTTCAATATTACCTTTCAGAATATGATCTTTTATGAAATGATACCGTAACTCAATATGTTTTGTCTTGGAGTGCTGAATAGGATTATGAGAAATCGTTATAGCACTTTCAGATTCACAGTAAATTGGTATCCGCAGAATTTTGTACCCGTAGTCTAGCAATTGTGTCTTCATCCAAAGAACTTGGGAACAGCAGCTGGCTGCGACCACATATTCTGCTTCTGCAGTAGATAGGGATACACACGTTTGTTTTCTTGAGGACGAACTTACAAGTCTTCCTCCTAGGAATTGGCATCCACCTGATGTACTTTTTCTATCGAGCTTGCAACCTGCATGATCCGCATCAAAGAAGGCTTGAAGACTGAAGTCGTTGCCTGCGGGATACCATAAACCCATTGATTTGCTTCCTTTAAGATACCGAAGAATTTGTTTGACTGCGGTCATGTGAGACACTTTTGGATCAGCCTGGTATCTTGCACATACACCAATTGCGAAGACAATGTCATGTCTGCTTGCGGTGAGGTACCTCAGTGAACGATTGATACCTTTATAAGTCTTGTGATCCATAGATTCTCCGGAGGGATCAACAGAGATCTTATAACCGAAGGCCATAGGGACCTTAGCAGAAGAGCAGTTGTCCATTGAATATTTCTTCAGAAGTTCGGTGGTGTATTTTTCTTGATGAATGAAAATTCCTTGCTGAATTTGTTTGACTTGAAGACCTAGAAAGAAATTAATCTCTCTATTCATGCTCATTTTGAATTTGTTGGTCATGAGCTTAGCAAATTCATCTACCATGCCTTGATCAGTAGACCCAAAAATGATATCATCCACATATATTTGTACCATCATAAGGTGGTCACCATTTTCTTTTCTGAATAATGTGGGGTCAATCACTCCTCTTTTATACCCAGATGAGACAAGAAATTCAGAGAGTGTCTCATACCAAACTCTTGGGGATTGTTTCAGGCCATAGACTGCTTTTTCAAGCTTGTAGCAGTGGTCAGGAAATTCAATATTTTCAAATCCTGGAGGCTTCTGAAGATAAACCTATTCTTTTAGTTCACCATTGAGAAAATCACTCTTAACGTCCATTTGGTGTACCTTGACATTTTTGTGGGTTGCGTATGCTAGAAAGATCCGGATGACTTCCATGCATGCTACCGGAGCATACGTTTCATCGTAGTCAATGCCTTCTAGTTGACTGTAGCCCTTGACAACAAGTATTGCCTTGTTTCTGATGACTGAGCCAGATTCGTCTAGCTTATTCTTGAAAACCCATCTTGTACCAACAATAGTATGACCTTGTGGAAGAGGAAAAAGTTGTCATACTTTGTTTCTTTCACATTCTTCTAATTCTTCTTGCATTTTGGCTATCCAGTCTGGTTCAAGCAATGCTTCTTTGATCGTTCTAGGTTCAACCGAAGACATAAATGCTGCATCATGGCAGTGATCAGATAAGTCCTTGGAAGACCGAGTCTGGATACCTGCGGATGGGTTGCCAATAATTTGACCTGGTGGGTGGTTTTTCATCCATACATGAAGACGTGGCATCAGATGATCAACGGCTGAGGTAGAGGGGATATCTTGGATCTCATAGGAATCTGTGGTTGGGGATGGCAGTTCCCCATGGACCTGAGAACATCCCGCTGAATCATCTTGATCTATTGGAGCAGAATTTACTTGAGGAATCGGCAGAGGTTGAGGTTCCCCCTGGATTGCGGATGGGAGTTCCTCTGGAACCTGAGAAGGTTCCTCCTGGAATGCAGATGAGAGAGTGACAATTCTAGGATCGATTCTCGTGTCAATATTCTCTATGAATTCATCATCTGCGTCCTCCGAAGGTTCGTTTGATGGTGAAGCTTCACTTCGGGCAGGAATGTAAGCAGCATCAGGTACTGGAACCTCAACGGTTGCAACAAGATCTAGAGTAGAGCTTTCCCCCTCAACCGGAGAGGTGGAAGTATTAAGCGATACTACTTTAGATAGAGATGGTCCAGATACGTCGACATATTGTTGTTGAGCTGCGGGTGACACCAGAACTTCGGATAGTTTCGCCATTTCAATGGGATCAAAAAGATCATCATAGTTGATTTCAACAAGATTCAGAGGTCCGGAAGCGGCTGGAATGTCACTTTCCATGATTGTAGTGGTTTCGGTGGACGGAGGTGCAACGCGGATGTGAGAGTCATCAAATTTCACATCAAAGCTTTCAATGATCAACCTTGTTCTTCTGATGAGCACTCGATATGCAACCTTGTTAGTGGAATAACCAAGGAAGATACCTTCGTCAAACTTTGGTGCAAACTTGTTGAGTTGGTTTCGATTGTTGATCGCGAAGCATCTACATCCAAAGATATGAAAGAAATGAACATTGGGTTTGCGATTGTTGAGACCTTCATATGGTGTTTTATTGAGACGCTTGCACACGATACTTCGGTTTTGAACAAAGCATGCGGTTGCCACTACTTCAGCCTAGAAGTTGGGCGAAGTTAAGCATGGATCTGGCTGCTTCAACGAGTGTGCGGTTCCTTCTTTATACTACACCATTTTGTTGCGGTGTATAGGGCGCTGAAAAGTTGTGAGAGATGCATTTGGAGACCAGGAAGTTGTTGAGAAGATGATTAGTGAACTCTGTTCCATTATCACTGCAGATGCGTCTGACTGGAAGCTTGATCTGAAGTTCGATTTCTTTGATGAAGTTAATGAAGATTTGCAGTGTCTCTGATTTGAGTCTGAGAAAGAAGACCCATGTGAAGCGTGTATAGTCATCAACAATAACCAGTATATACTTTTTGTGGTGAAGACTGGCTACGGTTGAGGGACCACAGAGATCAATGTGTAATAGCTCCAGTGGTTCAGAGATAGAAGAATCCATTATCAGAGGATGACTTGCTTTTGATTGTTTACCGCATTCACACGCTGGACAAAGGGTATCGTTGCTGAATTTGAGAATAGGGAGACCACGGACTAGTTCTCCTGTGACGAGGTTGTTGATGTACTGAAAGTTGATATGAGCTACCTTGCGATGCCATAGCCACTAGACTTCGGATACAGCTTTGGACAGAAAACACAGTTGCGGTTTACCAATGATGAGAGAAACATCCAGAGGATACATCATGCCTTCGGAGCGAGATTTGATTAAGCAAGTGCTTCGATCACTCGTCATTATGTAAAAAAATTGATCATCAAATTCAATGTGATGTCCTGCTTTACATAGTTGGTCATCACTGATAAGATTGTGTTTAAGGCTTTCTACATAAGAAACCTTCTGAATGGCAAAGTTCCATGTAATGAGAACACCGTAACCTCGGATGACACCGTTTGCATTGTTGCCAAACGTGACATTTCCACCATTGCATATAGGCCTGAAATCCCGAAGGTACTCTAACCTTCCGGTCATGTCCAAGGAGCAGGCACTGTCAATTAACCATTCTTCTTCTTGTTCCTCCTTGCACAAAGCCTGAGAATTACACGGTTAGTTTAGGCATCCAAACAAGTTTGGAGCCAGGGACGATTGATGTATTCTTAAATGATGCATGGTCTAAGGTTGCATGGACAGGTCTTTTGTCAACTTTTAAGCCTAGTCCTGGGTGTTTGTTCATATTTGGATTATTACAAGGTTTCTGAAAAGTACGAGGTCTCGGACTTTGATTTGACTTGACATGAGAAAAAAAACTTTTGACAGCTGCACGGACATTTACAAAAAGAGGGTTTGTTATTGAATCTGACATTGTGCTTGGTCAGCGGTTTATAGGGTGAATTGGACTTGGTATTGGTCCGAGGTGGGTAACTTCTGAAAGATTTGACATTTGATTTCTGAAAAGTTTGTTTTGAACGAGGTTTAGCACGTGTAAATCTTTGAGTCCCTTTAGGTGGATTTGGTAAGATTCCTTTCCACTTGTTTTGATGTGATTCTAAAATTGTTGGAGTGGGTAAATTCCTTTCCAATTAGGGTCATTTGAGGAATAGACCTGAAAAACATAGTTTCTTGTAAGTTTGACAACTTTTCGGGTTGTGTCAGAAGTAGCAGGAATGACTTTTGAAACTAAACTTCCCTTGTTGCTTGTTTTCATGAAAGAAGAGTTTTTTGAAATGTAATTTGTGAAAAAAAAATTCTGGACTCTTGGATTTTGGAATTCTCATATATTTCTTATTTTTTGAAAAACTTTGTCTGCTTGTGTTTCGAGATCTAATTTCTTCTTTGAAAGCTCTTTTTGCCAAAGATTTTCGTGAACCGCAATCATTGTTATTCAGCTGCGGTTTCCTAGGATTCTTTGAACGATTTTGAAAACGTGGACTAGAATCATTAGAACTTGAGGATTCTGGAATTTGAGAGCATTGGCCTACTTCAAAATTTTATATAGGTAACTCATGAAAAATCGGCTGAAGAGTTGTAGTTCCTTGAACTGATGGTTTTGGTAAAGAGGATTTGACTACCACATAGTAAGTTTTAGATGAGACTGCGGTGGGACACTTCTAAGACATTTGACTACAGTGTGGAACACTGTGGTCTGAGGATAAAGATGGAAAGTCCTTTGAGATTTCGGGGTCTTCAACAACCATTTCTTCATCAACTACGGATGAAATTTGACAATTTGAATGAGTGGTGTCACTGATGGGAGTTTGATCACATGTGTGACTCGAATTCTCGGGCACAGTTTCCTCAATGACACAATTATTTCTCAAATTGTGTAATCTACCGAAGTGAGTTTTGATATCTTCGGGAAAAGTCTTGTCATTGACAGGGAAATGAAATTATCTATCAGGAGGGACATACACTCTGTCTTTGTTGAACCGGGGTGAGGAATTCATTGCGGTAGGATACCCATTTGACCAACCCCAATTATATGTATTGTCCACGGTTCCATTGTTTACCAAATTTTCAATAGCCTCACTTTCATTAAACAAATTTTCAATTAAGAGATTTAAGCGTACAATTTCTTTCTAAGCTAAATCTCTCTGGTTCAAAGCTATTTCTAATTGGGTTTCACTTAACATTCTAGCATCTTTCTCTAACTCTAGATCATTCTCTAACATTTCCATCTTAAGTCTCTTGTTATCCAGTCTTCCTCTCACATGGAACATCTTTTGGGATGCAATGTTCTTCTCATCTAGGGCTTTGTTATAGTCTGTAAGGACGACATCACAAGTTTCATTAAGATCATCTATGTAGGGTTGACAGTCATGCATGGTATAATTTAAACTTTGGATCATGAGTTTTACTTGTTCAACGATGCTTAGAGTCCCATCCTTTGCCATGTAGCAGTAGTTTTTGTTCAACATTGCTGACCCATCATCATCTGCAGTGGCCAGCATGCAGATTTTCCCTTTTCCTTTAACACTACTGATGGTCTCTTCTTCATCCCCTGATGAACTTGATGGTCTCTTTTAACTTGAGCCACATATGCCCTTGACTTTTCTATTTCTTCCAACTCTTGAGCCATTCTAAGATAGAATGCTCTGTCCTTGACTACATTGGCCTTAGAGTCTTTTGCGAAGTGATTTTCTTTATTGCATTTGTAACAAATCACAACATCAGTCTTGTCTTCTGATTGAGTATCGGAGTCATTGTTCTGAGGAGACTGCGGTACCTCCTTTGGTTGATTGTTTTAAGGGCCTTTAGGATATCGAGGGTGGTTGTTTTGAGGACCGAAGTTACGGTTGAATGGAGGTTTGTTGAATTGTTGATTCTTGCGAAAAGAAGAAGGTGGTATGCGGTTGAACTGTTGACTAACCAAAGCAATAGCCTTCTAAAATTATTATTCATCATCATACTCAGAATCAGCTTCGTATGACTGTGGTGGGGTATCATACGATGAAGAGTAGGGTGACTGCGGTGGAGCTTGTGCTATGAGAGCAAGTGGTCCTCCAAAGTCAGCACAGTCTTTGAGTACAGTGGATTCTTGTGCTTGGAGTTCTCCATAGAGTTTGTAGAGTGATAAAGAGTGAATCTTCCTGTCACCTTGCACTATCATCTTAGTTGTAGTCCAATGTCGTCCTAAGCCATTAAGGAATTGGAGATTGGTTTCATGGTTGCTGCGGATGGTACCAGCATTTGATAACTTTGTGACTATCAGGTTGAATCTCTTGAAGGAGTCTTCCAAACTTTCACCCGCATGAGCTTTGAAGTTGTTGAAGTCGTTGAGTGCGGTAGTGAGCTTCTTATCTTGTGCTTGTTCTGAGCCTTCGTACAGGTTCTTGAGTACATCCCATATCCTCCTAGCCTGGTTGCCGCGCCGTCAGTTTGGACTGGTGTGAGGACTGGAATGTGTGGTCCTTCTTCCACGGATCGCCATACATCTCTACCCAGTCTTCTTAAGTACCTCTCCATCCTTTGTGACCAGTGATGATATTCATTTGCTACTAGTATTGGAGCTCTGTTAGAACCACCAACACTATTGGAGACATTCAGAGATAACGATTGTGCCATTTTGTTTTTTTTGTTTTTTTTTGTTTTTTTTTTGTTTTTTTTGTGAGATGAGCTTTAGTGGTATAGAAGGCTTAATGAGAAAATCAGAGTTCCGATATTCAAAAACCAACCACTTTGTCTCTGATACCAATTGTTGAGAGTAAAACTTGGAGACACACTTGAACAAACGTTAGAACAAGTATATTGCGGAATAGTTAATCTCAAAGGATCTAAAAGCTCAACAATAATATAGTTAGATAGTTAGTTGCGGAAAGTAAAGAAATATAAATGACATCAATTGTTATATCAAGAATACACCTAAACTGATTCATAACAAGGAATGTATTCACTCCGAGTTAGTAAGGAAGATCAAGTTTAGCGATTAAGTCTAGAAGACTTGCTCCGAAGAGAGGTTATGTTTTAGTAGCAGTTTAGAGTATGAAGAGTAGTAAGATAGAGAAGAAAAGAAGATAACTTGGAGAAATATATTCAGAATAATTCACAGGTCATCGAGTGATAGACAGATGATTGAAGAAGAAATCTTGTGTATTAAGAAGTTAAGAGTTGTATCTAAAACATGAGAAAGAGTCTCTATTTATAGAGTCTCAGGAAACAAACAGCTACTCTATAAGCAGTCGTGCAAGGCATGCTGGATAATAGAGTACATTACAAAAGATAAGTAAAAGAAATAACAAAGACTGCGGATGCTGAAGACGTGTTGACTCCGGATGCTGAGATGAATGCTGATGGAGAACAGTTGCGGTTGATTGATGATTGTGGTACCTTAGTTCAAGAGGGTCACTTTTATGTTTCAACATTTGAAAAGTGTAAAACTTGCCCTCAAGTTTTGAAATTTGAATTTTGTGATTAAAAGTTTAATTTTGAATAATTTAAATTTCAAACCCTTAGAATTTTACAAGTTTAAAATTCAACCCTATACTATTATATATTATTACAAGCTTAATATATATATATATATATATATATATATATATATATATATATATATATATATATATAACTTAAAATGCTAGTCTTACCGTTAGTAGGCCTCATTCACGAAGCCAGTCTATAAGGTGGGTATAAGGTTGCTGCCTATAAAATGGCGCTTAATGGGTGTTCACTCACACCCACCGCTTGCTTGACTGGTGGAGGGTCGTTAGCCGAACGGTTAAGATAGGGCAACCCTGTCCTCATTAAAAGTATAATGTAAGATACAAAGTAAGTACATGTTTTTCAAATTCCCAATCTTAGTTACTTTAGGGTAAAATGTGAAAATGATGCTAATCCATGGAATTACACTTTGTACCCTTGTCAAACGTTGGTGGAGTGCGTGTGGTTAACCGGCACATCAATTTGCGGATGACATTGGTAGCGAAGGGTGACTCGATGTTTGTCATAGATCAATGGAGCATGTGTGGTTTACCGGCACATTGATTGGGTGATAGAGACATTGAATGCACCATGATGATTCGCATGGTTATTCACAATTTGTTTGCGATCCTCGGTATCCCAGTCGCAAATTTGAAATGCATATCGAGATTTAAACATGCCATTGAAAAGGTCAATGAATCTCAAGGATCTAGGAGTTTTCAATACATTTAAAACCTAAATGTCTTTTTCATTTTTCATGGTGAGAATTAGTGTATCGTCATTCACTTACCTTCAAATTATTTACTTTTAGAGTACGACATCCCTTTCTAAGTTGTAAATAATGTTGTTGGATCCTAACCATAATTTCTCATTTGGGTGTTGAAATAGGGATTCATTTTTAATCAAACGTTGTTCCTTTCTTTTTCAGATGTCTGCAAACAACAACAGCAACACTTCTGGGTCATTCTGGTTGATGAACCTGTGTTAGAAAGTGACATTTGATGGTTCAAACTTCAACGAGTGGATGAGGTATATTCGCATGATCACACGCTACGAGGACAAATAATATGTCCTCGATGAAAAGCTTGAGAAGATCATCCAAGATATTGCTACGTTGGCTGCCTTTGAGGCGCACGAGCGTGATGCTACGAAAGTTCACTGCATCATGCTGGCCACCATGAACCTCGAACTCCAAAAGTCCTATGAGGACATGTATCCGTATGAAATGCATCGGGATTTGTTGGACATGTATCACCAGAGCGCGAGGCAAGAGCGCTATGAGATCATTACTAACATGATCACCGCTAAGATGGGAGTGGAGAATCCCTAACCTCTCATTTTCAGAAAATGCAGAGGTATGTTGATCGTCTTCTCAAACTTAATGTTAAGTTTGATGAGGATTTGGCTATCGACATAATCCTACACTCCTTGCCCTCCTGCTACAACCAGTTTAGGATGACCTACCACATGAACAAGGAGGAGGTCTCCTTTAGCAAGCTCCAAGGACTCTTGAGGAATGCTGAGAGCAACCTCAAAGACAAATCCATTGCACCGTCCCTTGCTGTGGCTGCTCCTGTGATGGCAATAGTTCAAGGAAAGGGTAAAAAGAGGAAGGCTCCATGTAAGAGCCACCATAAGGGGAAGCCCCGAGATGGTTCATCCTCAAGTGGGACAAAAGTCGGCCCTGCTAAACCCTCTTCCGATCCCAAAGAAGCAGAGTGCTTCTATTGCCACCAAAAGGGCCACTGGAAGCGAAGCTGCCCTCAATACCTGCAAGACATAAGAGATGGGAAGATTAAGCCCACCTTTGCAGGTATGTATTCTATTAAATCTAATAACTCATCATTTGCTACTTCATGGGTTCTTGATACAGGGTGTAGTTACCACATTTGTTCTCATATGCAGGGCCTAAAAAGAAGTAGGGATGTGGAACATGGAAAGATGAACCTGATTATGGGAAACAGAAAATTGTCGCCTGTGACCAAATTCGGTGTTTATTCCTTGGTGTTGAGCAATGGGTTAGGGATAGATTTAAACAATTGCTGTTATTCGCCGGATATGGCAAGAAACATTATTTCATTTCATGGGTTGTTTAGACAAGGTTTCAGATATTCTTTTGATAATAGTAATGGTTCTATTAACGTTTATTTGAATGGTGTCTTTTATTTCAATGCATTACCGTGTAATGGGATTTATGAATCTGTGATGGTTGTTGATAATTTAGGAAATGATGTTTTGAATATTGATTCGTCTACTAGTCTAGACAAAGCATGCTTGTGGCATTGTCGCCTTGGCCATGTCAACAAGAAAAGCATAGCCCAACTCCAAAAGGATGGAGTGTTGGAGTCATTCGACCTTAGGGATGTTGACACGTGTGAATCTTGTTTACTTGGGAAGATGACCAAGTCACCCTTTACTGGAACTTGTGAAAGGGGTGAGGGTTTATTGGATCTCATACACATCAATGTGTGTGGGCCCTTTAGATCCACCACAAGGGATGCTTGCCGCTTCTACGTGACTTTTAATTTACAGCTGATTATAGCAGATATGGATATATCTACTTAATCAAACAAAATTGGAAACCTTTGAAAAGTTCAAAGAGTTTAAGAATGAAGTGGTGAATTAGCTGGGCAGGAAAATCAAGATGCTTCGGTCAGACCGAGGAGGAGAGTACCTAAGTCTTGAGTTTCACGACTATCTAAAAGAATGCGGAATTTTTTCGCAATTGACGCCTCTGAGGATGCCGCAATTTAATGGTGTGGCTGAGAGACGTAATCGGACCTTGTTGGACATGGTTCGTTCTATCATGAGTCAGACTTTATTACCAATAGCTTTCTGGGGGTATACCTTAGAGACTGCCGCCCATATCCTTAACTTAGTTCCCACCAAGAAGGTTTCCAAGACTCCTCACGAGATGTGGACAGGGAAGGCTCCCTCGTTGGCACATATTAAGGTTTGGGGTTGCGAGGCTTTCGTAAGACGAGAGACTCATGACAAGATCGAACCTCGTAGTGAGAAATGTTATTTCATTGGCTATCCGTAGAAGCCTTTTGGCTATCTTTTCTATAGACCGAGTGACAATGTTGTCTTCGTTACTAGAAGAGGAGTTTTCCGAGAAAGGGAATTGATAAGCCAAGAAGACAGTGGGAGGCAAATTGAACTTAAAGAGATTCAAGATCAAAGCGATGAAGGAACCTCTGACACTGGCACTCAACTTGAGGAGGAAACTCATGTTGAACCTGTTGACGAGTCCTTACCTCTTCGACGTTCCACTAGGGCTAGTGTTCCACCCCAGTTTTATGGTTTTCATATTACTATTGAAGGGGATACGTTTATTAGTGATAGTACACTAGTAAATTTGGACGAACCTAGCAGCTACAAGGAAGCCATGGCAGGCCCGGAGTCTGCGAAATGGAAAGAGGCGATGGACAGCGAGATTTAGTCCATGTACGACAACCAAGTTTGGAATTTGGTTGATAATGTACCGGGTCGTAAGACAATCGGGTGCAAGTGGATCTTCAAGAAGAAGACAAACATGGATGGGAAAGTGCATACTTATAAAGCGTGATTGGTTGCGAAGGGCTTTACTCAAACTCCCGGAGTTGACTATGATGAGGCCTTCTCGCCAGTTGCAAAGATAAAGTCTATTAGGGCAATGCTTGAAATAGTTGCGTTTCATGATTATGAAATATGGCAGATGGACATGAAAACCGCTTTCCTTAATGGAAAGTTGGCTGAAGATGTTTACATGAATCAGCCAGAGGGTTTTGTCAATGCGAAGCATCCAAATAGAGTATGAAAGCTTGAGAAATCCATTTATGGATTGAAACAAGTGTCTCGGAGATGGAATCTTTGTTTTGACGAGAAGGTTAAAGATTTTGGCTTTCTACGAAGCGAAGATGAATCTTATGTGTATGTCAAAGGCAGTGGGAGTATAGTGAGCTTCCTCGTATTGTATGTCGACGACATACTGCTCATAGGAAATGATGTCCCAACCTTGTAGGAGGTCAAGTCCTGGCTTGGGAAATGTTTCGCTATGTAGGACCTCGGAGAAGCTGCTTATATTCTGGGAATAAGGATAGTAAGAAACAGAGAAAAGAGACTGATAGGACTCAGTCAGGATACATACTTGGATAAGGTACTAAAACGTTTTAGTATGGAAAATTCCAAGAAAAGGGAGTTGCCAATCCAAAGCAATACCAAGCTGAGTAAGACTTAGAGCCCGAGTACAGAGACAGAGATACCTGACATGAGCCGAGTACCTTACGCTTCCGTAGTAGGCTCTATCATGTACACTATGACTTGTACTCGCCCTGATGTGGGCTTCACTTTGAGCACGGTCAGCAGATATCAGGGGAACCCTGGTAGAGCCCATTGGATTGTAGTTAAGAATATTCTTAAGTACCTGCAAAAGGACCAAGGAATGGTTTCTAGTCCTCGGTGGGAGTGATGACTTAAGGGTACGAGGGTACAGTGACACTAGTTTTCAGACAGATCGGGATAATTTCCGATAGCAGTCGGGCTGGGTCTTTACCCTGAATGGAGGAGCAGTGACTTGGAAAAGTTCCAAGCATGAGACCGTAGCTGATTCAACATGCGAATCAGAGTACATTGCGGTGAGCGAAGTGTCGAAGGAGGCTATATGGTTGAAGAACTTCATTGGAGACCTTGGAGTTGTGCCATCCATAAAGGAGCCGATGGAAATTTTCTGTGATAATGAAGGAGCAGTTGCCTTGACTAAGGAACCGAGAGATCATGGTAGATCTCGACATATCGACAGAAAATACCATTTTATCAGACACCGGGTAGAAGAGGGACTCCTGGTTGTAAAGAGGGTATCATCAGAAGAAAACCCAGCAGATCCCCTTACGAAGGGACTGAGTATGGTCAAACACTTGCAGCACGCTAGGAGCATTGGGCTGAAGGATGATATAAGTTTAGATTAGATAGGAAACGTGTAATAGATAGTTTGTACTTGACATTTGATGAATAAATAAAATTTTGTTATTTATGACTAAAGCTACTATCTTGTGTTGGTTATTTATCTATTGTTTACATTTTGCATGTTTTGACTTCCTGAATGATAGGATTATTCAAACAGTCCACATTCGTATTGGATTAGTGTCTAAGTCCATAACTATTTTGGTATCTACTTGACCCGATGGTGCATGGTCCTTTTGGGTTGCCTTCACCAAAGCAACTTGATAGGATGAATTATGGAGAGAAAGGATTAAATATGATTTATTAATATATTATGGGAATAATATATTAAAGGAGAAATCATATTGTTTAATTAATATTAGTCAAGAATTAATTGGTAATAAGTTTTGTGGCTAAAAGAGATTAATTAAACTTAAGGGACTGGAATTGTAATTATAAGATAATTGCAATTTGGGCCATGGATTGCCTTGTATTAAGGGGTAGACGAATTCTACGGGGAAACCCATAAGGAAATCGTCCAAGACCTTAATTAAAGGAGTCTATGGGTTGCTTAGGGCTTAAGCATCCAAATTAGGGTTTCCTTGTTAGATAACCCTAATAGCCTCACTATATATAGATCCCTTATGACCTAAAAACGTGGTGAAGCATCCTTCTAGGGTTTCACACGTTTTAGGGCAGCCTCTTCCCTCTCTCCTCTTCATCCTCTTGCTCTTGGTGTTTGTGAACCATTAGAGGAGTGACATTTGTAACTCTAAGCTTTCTAAAGTCAATAGAAGAAGGATTTGGGATTGTTATTGCTACATAACAATCAAGGTAATATCTTAAACCCATTCTTATGTTAATATGATTACTTGTATGCTAGAATTAGGGTTTATAGTCTTGGATAACTTGCATGTACAATAGAGAAACCTAGATCCAAGCATTAGGGTTTGTATGAGCACATAGGATGTTCTTAGGACCAATACCCATCAGTGGTATCAAAGACTAGACTGGTTTCTATTGTATTGATGCATTATATGTTTAAAAAATTTGATTTTTTGGTTTCTAGAGGCTGGACTCGCTGAGTCCATGCTGACTCGACGAGTCCATGCTTGACTCGACGAGTCAACTCGTCAGATGGAGCAAACTTCGGGATTTCTTGCTGTTTTTGCTTAAGGATAGTTGCCTTATCATATTAGATCAATATAAATCCGATTTTATGATATATTTGACTATATTCTTGATCTAATTGAAGATATTTATCAATTAATAAAATATTTGTTTCCTTATGTGATAATTGATTAATTATTTTGATTAAATTGGTAAATTGTTTTGCAAGAAATCATTAAATAAATCAAATATGGATAATTATGTGATTAAATGTTAATTTAGATTATTTGTTATTTGATACTTGTGCTTTGAAAAGTTTCATATTTTCCCTTTTAGGTTTTATAGTTTAAATTTGAACCCAAAAATTTTTGTTGTTTTGAAATTTAAATAGTTGAAACCCTAATGTTTTGAAAAAGGTTTCAAAACTTGCCCTCAAGTTTTGGAATTTAAATTTTGATTAATTGTTTAATTTTGATGTATATTTAAATTCTAAACTCTAATGTTTTGAAATGTTTCAAAAACTTGCCCTCAAGTTTTGGAATTTAAAAGTTGATTAAAAGTTTAATTTAGGAATGTTAAATTCTAAAACCTATGTATTGTTTTGAAAAGTTCAAATCATACCCTTATGGTTTTATTGATTAATTAAGGAGTATAATTAAAAGAGGTTTAATAAATCCATAATAGTTTAGGTTTACAATTTAATTGAATTAAAAGTATAATTGTTAAATTTAACCACCTAGTATTTTAAAAGTGTAAAATACACCCTATACTATATAGAACATTAAAAGTCTAACACTATATATATATATATATATATATATATATGTATGAGTAAAAGTCAGTCTTACCGTTAGTAGGCCTCATTCACGAAGCTGGTCTATAAGGGGTGTTTAAGGAAATTGCCTATAAAATGGCGATTGAATGGGTATCCACTCTTACCCACCGCACTCTTGACTAGTGGAGGGTCGTTAGCCGAACGGGTAGGATAGGACAAAACCTTCCATTATAAGTATAATGAATTACTAAAGTAACTAAATGTTTTTCAAATTCCCAATCTTAGTTACTTAGGCAAAGTGAATTGATGCAATTCCATGAAATTACACTTTCTGCCCTTGCGAAGACGTTAGTGGAGCGTGTGTGGTTTACCAGCACACTAAATGGGTCTAAGCAAAGGTAGAAAAGGGTGACTCAATGTTTGTCATAGTTCGGTGGAGCGGGTGTGGTTTACCGGCACATCGAATAGGTGACTGTAACATGTGAGGGCACCATGTAAGTTTGCATGGTTATTCACACCCGCTTTGTGATCCTCGGCATCCCAGTCACAAACAAGAGGGGCATATCGAGATTTAATCATGCCATTGAAATGTTAATGAATCTCATAGGATCTAGGAGTTTTCATAGATTTAAAACTTAAATTTCTTTTTCGTTTTTCATGGTGGAAATTAGTGAATCGTCATTCACTTACCTTCAAATATTCTGCAATTAGGGTTACGGCATCCCTCTCCCGAGTTGTGGAATATTGTGTTGGGTCCTAGCCTTAGTATCTCATTTGGGTGATTTACTAAGGACTCAATCAATCAACTAACTTGAATTCTTTTTCTCCAGTTTTGTAGATGTCAAAGTTTGACAACTATGGTCTTCTCAAATCCCGTGGAACAAGCATTCCACATGAAGATGATATTCCACGATTCGATCGAGGAACAACAGATCATACTTCACTTCCTCCTCCTCCTCCAATTATTCTCTGTAACCCACAAGTTCGAAGTCTTGAAAAGTTCAAGATCACTCAAGCCCTTTTGGCAAGTAAACATAAAGAAGGAAAGTCGGTGTGTGCACACGTCCTAGGGATGAAGTCACACATTGATAGGTTAACAATGTTGGTATCCATTGTCTGTGAGGAAATGGCTGTTGATTGGGTTCTTCAGTCACTTCCTAACTCATATAGTGAGTTCGTAAGAGAGTACTATATGATGAACCGCGACGTGACCCTTATAGATTTCACCTATATGCTTATTGTTGTTGAATCAGCAATGCTTTGGCGCAATGGAAAAGCAAAGTTGATTGGTGAATCTGCCTTTAAGACCTCTATGGATATAGACAATGGAAACGAAAGACATGCTATGATCGAAAAGTTTGATCATAAGAGAAAGGCAATGTCTAAATTAGTTCCATGTCATGTTCCAAAAGAGTCAATTTGCTTTTATTGCCAAGAGAAAGGGCATTGGAGACGAAGCTGCCCCATTTACCTAAAAGATCTAAGAGATGGGAGAGTCGAAACATATGGCTCTAATATAGGTAAAATTCATTAACCAACTCTTTTAAGATTCTATTCTAGATTCTTAATACATAATGTGATAAGATTACAATTGATGTTTTGTAGGATCGGAGAAAAAAAAGGAAGCTTAAGGGAAGAAGTGAGCAGAATCTAACCGTGAAGGAACGGATTTCGATCGCATTTCTCGAAGATTAGATTCTTGAGCTACTACTTAGAGTTAGAATTAGATTGCTAAGAAAGATGTATTAGCATAGTTTTTCAATGAATTGCATTGTAAGGACAAATTTTTCCGCAATAAAATAAATTTTGATTTTATAATATTTATTTATCCTTGCAATGGTGTATATGAAAAATTGATGTTTGCATATTAGCAATAATGGATTTGGTTCTTATTATTATGTTATTTATGGAAAGTTGAGAATTTACCAAATAGGGAGAGTTTCTCATCGCCCAAGTTTCAATTGGACAGAAACTTGGAATCATGCAACTTGGATGCACGATGAATGAGGAATTTCATATTTGGAAATTAGACTAATTCATTGACAAAGTGTCAAGTGAAGGACTTGGAGATCGAACACACAATGTTGCGTGTTGATCAAGTCCACCATAAGAGTAACAAAGATATTCGTCATGATTTACTAAAGGTTTAGTAAATATGATTATACATATAAGATTAAGTGTAATTCTGAATTGATTGAAAAAGTTTAAATCAATAGCAGAACGAATAAGAAGAATCAAGTAGGCAGAAAAATAAAAGTTTCTCCATTCTAAGAAGAAGGGAGAGTACCTTTTATGCTTTATGATAGGTATTAATGATTAAGAACCATATCTCAATTGATCCTCTAAGTGAGTCTTAGTACAATTGTATGTTTAAGAAGAGGAATCAAGAATTGAAGAAATGGTTAAATCAAGAAGTCAATCATACTTCGTTCCAAAAACAAGTCTTAGAGTTAAGATTGTGAAATTGAGTGATAAGTATTAAGAAGGTTTGTAACATTCATCAAATGTGGAAAGTTGTGATGTCTTGGATAAGACAAAGACCAACTAGGACCAATTTATAAAGTGTTTTGATAAAAGCTACACTAACTCTTGAATATTTGTTTGTCAAGAAATGGTTGTTGACAAGAGAATCTTATATGTCAAGGAGTCAGTGGGAGTCTTATTGGTCTTGAAAGGTTTTAAGAACAAATCAAATAGACCTTATCGGTCATCACTAGCACACGAGTTGAGGTTTATAACCCATCGTGTCGACATTATTTTGTTTCTGTGCCGATCCAATCGAGTTAATTATGCATGTGAGTCCTGTGAGTTCTCGTTTGAACGCATAAAAGGAAAGGCACCTTGATCAATGGAAAGTACATTGATAGGAAAGGGTGAGCTGCTTAACTACTTGGAAGACATGGTGGGCAGCTGTGCTACCATAAGGCAAGAAATCGAGATTAAGAAAGTTCGATCCATATGAGTTTGAATTTATTGTAAACTATTTTGGTATGTACTTGACCCGATGGTGCATGGTCCTTTTGGGTTGCCTTCACCAAAGCAACTTGATAGGATGAATTATGGAGAGAAAGGATTAAATATGATTTATTAATATATTATGGGAATAATATATTAATGGAGAAATCATATTGTTTAATTAATATTAGTCAAGAATTAATTGGTAATTAGTTTTGTGGCTAAAAGAGATTAATTAAACTTAAGGGACTGGAATTGTAATTATAAGATAATTGCAATTTGGGCCATGGATTGCCTTGTATTAAGGGGTGGACGAATTCTATGGGGAAACCCATAAGGAAATCGTCCAAGGCCTTAATTAAAGGAGTCTATGGGTTGCTTAGGGCTTAAGCATCCAAATTAAGGTTTCCTTGTTAGATAACCCTAATAGCCTCACTATATATAGATCCCTTATGACCTAAAAACGTGGTGAAGCATCCTTCTAGGGTTTCACACGTTTTAGGGCAGCCTCTTTCCTCTCTCCTCTTCATCCTCTTGCTCTTGGTGTTTGCGAACCATTAGAGGAGTGACATTTGTGACTCTAAGCTTTCTAAAGTCAATAGAAGAAGGATTTGGGATTGTTATTGCTACATAACAATCAAGGTAATATCTTAAACCCATTCTTATGTTAATATGATTATTTGTATGCTAGAATTAGGGTTTATAGTCTTGGATAACTTGCATGTACAATAGAGAAACCTAGATCCAAGCATTAGGGTTTGTATGAGCACATAGGATGTTCTTAGGACCAAAACCCATCAATTCGGTCATATTTTGGAAGTAGATATGAATGAAGACTATCATGAATTGTTTGTAGATTTTCTAAAAGGTTTTGGGCATAGCAAAGGTTTGCTGCAAAGTTCATGAGTGCTTATGAAAATGATTTGAGCATTGGAATAAACCCGAGTTTGCTGGTATCACTTAGTGGTGTTTTACCTTAAGTGACCGCAAAGCGATAATATCATATAGTCTTAAAACTTAGAGATATGGTTGTTGTTTTCTGATTGGTTATGAATTGATGATGTGTAAACGCATCAGTAACTTGATGTTATAAAACACATTACTGTGCATAATTCAATTAGTAAACAATGGATGCTTATGAGTCGAAGTTGATATGTTCCTTTTATTCTATGAGAACAAAAGTGATATCTTGGCCACTTGATGATTTGGTTTGACTTATGTGCCGAGCCCGGTCAGAATGAAGTTGATGTGTTCAACTAAATTCTATGTCAAACAAATCGGAAATCGGGGAACAAGTGCGGGACAATAAGGATTGTCAGCATGATATCCAGAACGGAGGATTATACGATCCCGTATGTGAGATATAGTTACTAGACTTATCCAAGTGGGAGACTGTTGGAATAGTGTCTAAGCCCGTAACTATATTTGGTATGTACTTGACCCGGTTATACATGGTCCTTTTGGGTTGCCTTCTCCTAAGCAACCTGACAAGGTAATTTAAGGAGAAAGAGAGAATATTATGGTTTATTAATATATTATAAGAATAATATATTAAAGGAGAAATCATATTTATTTGATTAGTATTAGTCATAAATTAATTAGGAATTAATTTGGTGACTAAAAGATACTAATTAAATAAAGGGGTATAAACTGTCAAATGCATGATAATTGAATTTTGGGCTGGAGAACCAAATGGACTAAGGGGGAACGAAATTATGATGGGGATCCATCATATTTTCGTCCAAGGGCCCTAATCTAGAAGGTTCTATGGGTTGCTTGGTGATTAAACTGTTCATTAGGGTTTAGGCTGAAACCCTAGCAGCCAGCAGTATAAATAAGACCCCTAGGGTATTGAAATCGGCTACCACTTGATTCTAAGAGAACCCTAGGCCGATTTATAGCATCTCTCACCCTCTCTCATATTGGCTTATTGCTTGTGGGGTTTGTGAACCATTAGAGGAGTTGCATTTGTGACTCTAAGATCAAGATTAAGAAGACTACAAGGATTCAAACCACTTGGAAGAGGTAAACCACTTAGATCTGTTTTTCTTATGGTAATTTCGAATTATATATGATAGATCTAGGTTTGTAAGTCTTGGAATCAAAGCATGTACAATAGAGAAACCTAGATCCAAGCATTAGGGTTTGTATGAGCACATAGGAATGTTTCTTATGAATAAAACCCATCACTATATTGGGTCTGACAAACCCGCACCTGAGCTGCTTGCAATAGCTAGACCGGCAGGTCTGAGGTGACAAGTGTCATTTAACGTGCGATGCTTGAAGAATGTCGTATTACGATGCCATCTGAGTCTAGCATGGTTATAATAACTCACATGTGGTATTAACAAATCATAAGATTTACGGGTTCTACTTTTATATTAGCGAGTTATGTCGATTTAACCCACAGGAATTACCTTAAGTATGGAAAAATACTTGTACAATTTCATATCAAAAAGGGTTTTATGTCGCTTTAAAATCACTTTCATATCTTTAAGTATGGGAAATACTTGTTTACTTTCGGTCCTGGTATTTAGGACTACCTAACTCTTATAAGGAAAATATTGGATTTTCTTTGGAAACATATTTCTGTTAAAACTACATTCATCTAGAACTGTTAGGCTTTGGCTATAATTGCTAAGTGTATATGCTAGAGTTATATAAGAATCTATTCATAATCAACTTAGAATTGGTGGACCTGCCTTTCTTCATGTTCCTTGTTTGGTTGTGGATCTGGAGCAGACCCATTATATTCGACGGTTTGTTTAATTTAAATCTTATATAACTTATATACACTGAGTGATTATAGAAGGAATCTACGGGTCTCTCTAGGGTTCATTATCGCATAACATAGAAGCATTCATTTCACACTTGATAAAGAAAATATTGGATTTTTTGGAAACGTACTTTGTCGTTTTTAAAAAGGAAACGGTTTCTTCCTCAAACAAAACTCTTATGAATTCACCAACTTAATTGTTGACACTTTTTCAAAACTATTTGTATTCTCAGGAAATCAGTGAAATAGGAAAACCAACAGTGTTTTGAGGATGGGACGTTAAATCGTCAAACAGTTCATTTTGTCATCATAATGTAATTGATTTGAAACATGTAAACATATACTTTGGTGTAACTTTTTCAATTATATTTATGATGGTTGTATTTACTTTGAGCACTATTATACTCGTTGTTATGATACTATACATGAAGTCCTCCACCCCGAACGTTTCCTCCATCCTTGGTTTGGGGGTGTGACATCTTCGTGCAAGAGTGTCAAAGAAAAAGAAATAAAACAAAGTTTATCTGTGGGATGTTTTAATGTCATATATGTGACATAAAACTGTTGATCCCAGGCAAAGATCTCTTCCTTCATAGTCAAGAGAGACAAAGAAGTGTCTGTTCGGTTTCCTGTTGAATACGATCTGTTGTTTGATAAGAAACACTGAAAGACATCTTTTATGTAAGGCTGGTAAAGGTGGTTTATCCGTGAATCAAACTACGAACTTGATATAAGTGTGAAAGTTGGAAAAGGTACTCGTGTGACCAGTGTAGTCATTTGAACGAGTAGGTGGGGAATTATTGTCATTGACTTGGAATAATATTGAAATAAATGAATAAAATAAACTAAATAAACTAGATCGTTTGGGTAGAAGTCTCTTGGTGGAAGACAATTTCATAAAGATCACGCAAAATATAAAAAGAGATTTCATGGTACTTTCCACGAAAGTGGTTTCGTGAATCCTTAGGTGAAAACTAGAACATGTGATTGTTCACCGTCAATTCATTGTGGGTATTGAATTTTGGGTTTCACTCAGTTCGTGGTAGAACGAAACTAAGATCATTAACACAGATGTTTGTATAACCATGAACCTTAGGGGTAATTTCTAAGAGTCTCAAGGGTTATATTGATGAAAGCGAAAGTGATGGAGAAGAGAGTAGAAGGTTACGAGAGAGCGAAAGTACCTTTGCAATCCAAATGTGACCATGCAAATAACTCTTAACTCAAGCTAAGTTAAGAGTAAGGTAGCTCATGACTAATGTGAATTCGCAGCCTGATTGGGAATAATTGATTGGTGATATCAATTCATTAAGGCTTCACAGTCGAGTCGTTGAGGCTTAGGTCAACAAGCAGCAGCATGCTTCTAGGGACACTTAGCTAATACATAAGTAACAAGAGTCATACCTGCCCCATCACACAAGTAGATAGATATTGTGAACGTCTTCGTTTATGATCTTGGTGTGCAAAGAAAAAGAACAAAAGGTAAAAATATTTTTGTGATTTTGATGTTTCTAAAAAGCAATAAAGCAAATAAATTGTTTTTGGTTTTTGGAGTTTTTTTAAAAATAAGGTAAAAAAAACTGATAATGAACAGTGGACTACGAAAGGCTATGAACGTTCGCACCGATTCGCAGTGACAAACAATTTTGAAAACATAGATAAGATAAGCAATTTGAACGTAAAAATAAGCAAAGATACACAAAATATACAAAAGGATATGTGCAATACAAAACCACAAATGAACAGTGCCCTGTGAACTACTGCGAATGTTCGCATTAATTTGCATTGATGAAACAGATTGTTAAGAAACAGTGGACTGCGAAAGCCTGCGAATGTTCGCACCGATTAAAAATGAAGATTTTATGAATGCAATAGTGTATTTGGTACAGAATCAACTTCCATCATTCCCAGCCCTTGAAGGATTCTATTAAATGTAGCTTCAGGAAGGGCCTTGGTGAATATGTCATCCAATTGATCAGCAGATCTTACGAAATGAATCTCAACGTTTCCATCTTCCACATGATCCTTGATAAAGTGATACCTCAGTGCTATGTGTTTCATTTTTGAGTGTTGCACTGGGTTGTGACATATGCGAATGGCACTTTCGAAGTCATAACAGAGAGGAATTCTTTTCATATTTAAGCCATAGTCGCGAAATTGGCTTTGAATCCAAATGACTTGAGATGTGCATGAAGCTGCAGCAATGTATTTAGCCTCAGTTGTTGACAACGAAACACATGTTTGTTTCTTTGATTGCCAACTCACCAGCTTGCCATCGAGAAATTGGAAACCGCTAGTTGTGCTTTTTCTGTCTAAACCGCAACCCCCTAAATCAGCATCTGAAAAAGCTTGTACAAAGAAACCTGAGTTCGCAGGATACCAAATTCCAAGAGATGACGTTCGTTTCAGATAACGGAAGATGTTCTTAACGGCCACCATATGACGTTCGCATGGATTTGCTTGGAACCTAGCACAATAACAAACCGAAAACATGATATCAGGTCTACTAGCTGTTAGATACATGAGTGAACCAATCATCTGACGATAAAGGGTCATATCAGCAGCTGGTTTATCCAGTGAAGAAGTCAGTTTCGTTCTGAATGCCATTGGAATTTTCGTCTTTGAGTCTCCCAACATGCAAACTTAGCGAGTAGAGTTTTCGTGTAAGCCTCCTGATTAATGAAAATGCCTTCCGGTCCCTGTCTAATGTTTAATCAAAGAAAAAAAACAATTAGACCCATTGAGCTCATCTCAAATTTAGTTTCCATCAACTTTCGAAACTCAGCTATTAGGCTGAGATTGGTGGATCCAAAGATGATGTCATCAACATAAATTTGTACGATCATCTAGTGGTCACCCTCTTTCTTGCGAAAGAAGGTTGGGTTAACCGAACCTTGCTTGCATTTGTACATTTTAAGAAAACGAGTAAGAGTTTTATACCAGGCTCTTGGAGCTTGCTTTAGACCGTAAACCGCTTTGTCAAGAATGTAACAGTGATTGGGACATTTTTCATTTATAAAACCAGGTGGTTGCTCCACATAAATGGTCTCTTCCAATTCATCATTTAAGAATGCACACTTCACATCCATCTGAAACACTTCAATGTTTTTGTGTGCTGCATATGCTAAGAAGATGCGAATGGATTCCAATCTGGAAATGGGTGCGAAAGTCTCTTCGTAATCAATCCCTTCTTCCTGGCAATAACCTTTGACCACTAGTCTAGCTTTGTTTCAGATCACCTTTCCTTCTGTTGGATAAGGTGTCTAAGTCCATAACTATTTCAGGTGTGTACTTGACCCGACCCGGCATGGTCCATTTGGGTTGCATGGCACCATGTAATTGGATAGACTAAATGTGAGAAATAACACTTGGAGATTATTAATATATTATAAGTTCTAATATATTAATAATATTATTTGATTAGTTGATCAAAGAATTAATTTGGAATTAATTAAGTGATCAAAGGATAACTAATTAAATATATGGGTTGATTATGTAAATCATCCATATCTTGTATAGTGGGCTAAGAGGCTCCATGGATTATCAAGTTGGGTTCTACCCATAGGATGCTCCATGGATGCTCCATGGGAGTTACAAACCCATGGGTCATGGAAATGAAGAGTCATGACACATTAGGGTTTACATGGTGTAACCCTAGATGTGTCAACACTATATAAGAAGCATATTCTCCACCAAAATCGGCTACACTAAGAAACTAGAGGGCTTGGCCGATTTTGAGAAGTGTGTGTTATCTCAAGAGTCTTTCCAAGAGCATTTGGTGTTGTGTGAAGCATTTGAGGCATCACACTTGGGGTGCTAGGCTCACAAGGTTTCAAGGAACACAAGCAACAACAAGGTAAGTTATTCTATCTATGATTCAAGTTAAAATTGTTCCCCATGTATGCTAGATAGGAATATAACCTTGGAATTCAACTTTGCATGATAATTAGACAAACATAGATCCAAGGTTATTAGGGTTGCATGTACACTTAGGAAGTGTTAGAATGCTCAAAACCTATCAGTGGTATCAGAGCCTAGGCTTGTTTGTTTGTTATTTGTGCTTAAAAGTTGAAGAAAGTCGAAAATTCTGCTGTCTGACTGATGGACTCGGCGAGTCCATGGGGAGGACTCGTCGAGTTCATGTGTATCTTCAACCTACTCGGCGAGTAGGATTATGCACTCGGCGAGTAGGGTCGACAGAGTGCAGAATTTCGATTTGAGTTGCTGGAAATGGATTAGAATCATTACCCTAAAATGTTTTGGTACTTGAAAACTTGTTTTAGAAGGTGTAATGTCTTGTCTAACTCATTTACAACAACTAGTTATCAAAATTACAAAGATTAAATGTGATTTTGATTCTTGAAAGTGTTCATATTCATATTCTTGTTCTTATGATGTTTAGATGATCATAGGAATTATTTGTAACCTATGTGGTAGATTAATTCATGATCATAATGTGTTTTAATGGAGTCCATAACTTGTCCTCAAGTTATGGAAAACCAAAAGTCTCTTGGATTAAAAACCATTAAAAGAACACAAGAGTTAGGAAAAATGAAAAGTCCTCATTTTATTACTCTATTAAACTCATAAGTTACAAGAAATGAAAAGTTTTGAAAGTTTACAAAACTTGCCCTCAAGTTTTGGAACAAGTAAAGTTAAGTTAAAACTTTAGTTCCAACCCCTAGAATTTTAAAAGTTAAAATTCAACCCTTATACTTATATTATTATGATTTAATAATTATATATATATATATATATATATGTATAAGAACAAAGTCGTCTTACTGCTAGTACGCCTCATTCACGAAGCCGGTCTATAAGGTGGGTATAAGGTTGTTGCCTATAAAATGGTGACTTAATGGATGTCCACTCTCACCCACCGCTTGCTTGATCGGTGGAGGGTCGTTAGCCGAACGGGTAAGACAAGGACTTATTAATTCTCATTCAAAGTATGATGAATATTATAAAGTAACTAAATGTTTTATTAAATTCCCAATCTTAGTTACTTTAGGAAAAATGTGAATAAGGTGCTATTCCATGAAATTACACTTTACACTTTGATTAAGTCGTTGGTGGAGCGTGTGTGGTTAACCGGCACACTAACTTGCACTTAACAAGGTAGGTAAAGGGTGACTTAGGGTTTATTATAGTATCGATGGAGCGTGTGTGGTTAATCGGCACATCGATTGAGTGATAAACTTTAAGGGTACCAAGTGATTTGCATGGTTACTTCACACCTCGTTTTGTGATCCTCGGTATCCCAGTCACAAAGCTTGGAGGGCACACTCGAGATTGAAACATGCCTTTGAAAAGTTCATTGAATCTCAAAGAATCTAGGAATTTCTAAGAACCATTCAAAAACCTAATACTAAAATATTGCGGTTTTCGTGGTGGAAATTGGTGAATCGTCATTCACCTACCTTTCAAATATGATATAGCTTAGATTACAGCATACCTCTTCTAAGTTATATTATATTGTGATTGGATCCTAGCCTTAATATTACATTTGGGTGTTTTATTAAGGACTCTCTTATATCTAAACTAATCTTGTTCTCTTTTCTTCAGATGTCTTTCAACAATGCTTCTGGCTCTAATCCTAATGGCTCCTTTACCCTTATGAACTTGTGTGGGAAAGTCACCTTTGATGGATCCAACTTCAATGAGTGGATCAGAAACATCAGGATGATTACCCGCTACGAGGACAAAGAATATGTCCTTGACAAGGAGCTTAAGGAGATTGATGAGTCCACTGCAACTCCTCAGGAGATCGCTGAATTTCGGGCACATGAAAGGGATGCTACGAAAGTGGCTTGCATCATGATGGCCACGATGACAGCGGAACTCCAAAAGTCTTATGAGGATTTCTACCCTTATGAAATGCACCAAGATTTGATGGAAAGATACCATCAAAGTGCACGACAAGAGAGGTATGAAATCATCTGCTCCATGATAACAACCATGATGAAGGACGGGGAATCCGTCACGAGCCACATGCAGAAAATGCAAAGGTATGTGGATCGTTTGCTGAAGCTTAATGTGAACTTCCCGGAGGATCTTGCAATAGATATTATTTTGCATTCCTTACCATCGTGCTATGATCAATTCCGCATGACATATCACATGAACAAGGAAGAAGTCACCCTCAGCAAACTTCAGGGACTTCTCAAGACCGCAGAATCAGGTCTTAAGGGGAAGTCGGTTGCTATCACTCCTACTCAAAACTCTACTCCGGTTTTGGCAATCGGGAAAAGTCGAGGGAGGAAGAGAAAGAGCTCTTCTAAGGGTACCAAGGTTCGGACCCTTGATGGCTCTTCTTCAAGTGGAACCAAGAAAGGTTTCATTACTCCTTCTTCTGACCCAAAAGAGGCTGAATGCTTCTATTGCCATGAAAAATCTCATTGGAAGCGGAACTGCCCAAAATACCAGCAAGATGTGAAGGATGGGAAAGTTAAACCCAACCATGCAGGTATTTACACTATCATTTCTAATAACTCACCCCATTCTAATTCTTGGGTCCTTGATACCGGGTGTGGTATTCATATTTGTTGTGACTTGCAGGGACTAAGAAGAAGTGAGGATGTGGAGCAAGGAAGGATAAACTTGATCATGGGTAATAGGAAAGCTATACCTGTTACCAAGATTGGAGTTTATACTTTATCGCTAAGTAGTGGGTTTAGTTTAGATTTGAATAAATGTTGTTACTCGCCAGGAATGGCAAGAAATATTATTTCCTTTCATGCTTTGTACAAACAAGGGTTTACCTTTTCATTTAATAATGAAGTCGGTTCTATTGATGCTTTCTTTAATAATGTTCTTTATTTTAAAGCATTACCTTGTGATGGTGTGTATGAAGCTGTATCTGTTGTAGATAACTTAGGAAATAATGTTTTGTGTATTGATTCTACTAATAATAATTGGATAAAGTATCTTTATGGCATTGTCGTCTTGTACATATAAGCAAGAAATGCATAGGCCAACTCCAAAAGGATGGAGTCTTGGAGTCGTTTGACCTAAAGTCAGATGATAGTTGCGAATCATGCTTACTTGGAAAAATGACAAAGTCACCCTTCACAGGTTCGTGTGAGAGGGGTGAAGGTTTGTTGGACCTTATACACACGGATGTGTGGGGACCATTCAAACATGCCACAAGGGATGCTAATCGTTATTATTTGAATTTTACTGATGATTATAGTAGATATGGATATGTCTACTTGATCAAGCATAAGTCAGAGACTTTCGAGAGGTTTAAGGAATTTAAACAGGAAGTCGAGAATCAATTGGGCAGGAACATTAAGATGCTTCGATCCGATCGTGGTGGTGAGTATCTTAGTTCAGAGTTCGTCGACTATCTAAGGGAATGTGGGATAGTCTCACAATTGACACCTCCCAGGACACCACAGTTGAATGGTGTGGCTGAGAGGCGTAATCGAACCTTGTTAGATATGGTTCGTTCCATGATGAGTCGAGCTACGCTACCAATCCCATTCTGGGGGTATGCCTTAAAGACTGCCGCCCATATTCTTAATCTAGTCCCTACAAAGAAAGTTGCCAAAACTCCTCACGAGATGTGGACTGGTAAAGTACCTAAACTATACCACATCAAGATTTGGGGTTGCGAGGCTTTCGTGAGACGCGAGACTCATGATAAGCTCGAACCTCGAAGCGAGAGGTGTATTACCCACAGCGATCCTTTGGTTACCTCTTCTACAGACCTAGTGACAATGTGGTCTTTCTAGCAAGAAGAGGAGTCTTTCGAGAAAGAGAGTTTATAAGCCAAGGAGACAGTGGGAGGCAAATTGATCTTGAAGAAATTCAAGAATCAAGCGGTGAAGGAACTTTAAACTCTAGCCCTCAACTTGAGGAGGAAACTCCTGTTGAGCCAATTGACAAATCTGTACCTCTGAGACGTTCCACGAGAGTTAGGAGTGCACCTGAGCATTACTATGGATTCCATATTACTGCAGAAGGTGAGACACTTATTAGTGATGGGACACTAGTAAGTCAAGATGACCCTAACAGCTACGAGGAAGCCATGGCAGGCCCCGAGTCTGCTAAATGGAAAGAGGCTATGGATAGCGAGATACAATCCATGTATGACAATCAAGTTTGGAACTTGGTTGAAAATGTACCAGGTCGTAAGACAGTAGGGTGCAAATGGGTCTTCAAGAAGAAGACCGACATGGATGGTAAAGTACACACTTATAAGGCTAGACTGGTTGCAAAGGGCTTCTCTCAAATTCCTGGAGTGGATCATGATCAGACCTTTTCTCTAGTAGCCAAGATTAAGTCTATTCAGGTTCTGTTAGCCATAGCTGCATTTCATGATTATGAAATATGGCAGATGGATGTCAAAACCGCTTTCCTTAATGGAAAGTTGGCTGAAGATGTTTACATGAGTCAGCCAGAGGGTTTTGTCAGCAACGAGTACCCTAATAGAGTGTGTAAGCTTGAGAAATCCATTTATGGATTGAAGCAAGCACCTCGCAGATGGAATCTTTGCTTTGATGAAAAGGTCAAGGAATTTGGCTTTTCTAGGAGTGAAGATGAATCTTGTGTGTATGTCAAGGCTAGTGGGAGTATAGTTAGCTTTTTGGTATTGTATGTGGATGACATACTACTCATAGGAAACGACATTCCAACCCTGCAGGAAGTAAAGTCCTGGCTTGGGAAGTGTTTCGCTATGAAGGACCTTGGTGAAGCTGCCTATATTTTAGGGATAAGGATCTTGAGAGATCGGAGTAAAAGACTAATTGGACTTAGTCAGAGTACCTACTTGGATAAGGTGCTGAAGAGATTCAGCATGCAGGATTCCAAGAAAGGAGAGTTACCCATCTAGAGTAACACCAGATTGAGTAAGACACAAAGCCCTAGCACTGAGGCTGAGATAGCAGAAATGAGTCGAACACCTTACGCTTCGGCTGTAGGATCGATCATGTATGCTATGACGTGTACTCGACCCGATGTAGCTTTTGCCTTGAGCATGGTTAGCAGGTATCAGGCGAACCCTGGCAAGGCACACTGGACTGCGGTAAAGAATATCCTCAAGTACCTACGGAGGACTAAGGACTGGGTTCTTACCCTCGGTGGGAGTGATGACTTGAGAGTTGTAGGGTATAGTGATGCTAGCTTCCAGACTGATAGGGATAATTTCCGCTCTCAGTCGGGCTGGGTCTTTACCCTAAACGGAGGAGCAATTTCTTGGAAGAGTTCCAAGCAAGAGACAGTGGCAGATTCTACTTGTGAATCAGAGTATATTGCAGCTAGCGAGGCAGCAAAGGAGGCGATATGGCTGAAGAACTTCATTGGAGACCTTGGAGTTGTACCAGCTATTAAAGAGCCAATGGAAATTTTCTATGATAGTGAAAGTGCTGTTGCCTTAGCCAAGGAACCAAGGGATCATGGGAGATCCAGACACATCGACAGAAAATACCATTTCATTAGACATCGGATCGAAGAAGGACACCTCGTGGCAAAGAGGGTATCATCAGATGAGAATCCGGCAGATCCCCTCACAAAGGGACTGACTCGGGTTAAGCATCTTCAGCATGCTCGGAGCATAGGGCTGAAGGATGATATTAGATTTAGTATTTAGATAATCTCGAAATTTGTAAAGTGTAATTGACATTTGATGATGAATAAAAGTGTTTTATTTATGAGTAAAGTGTTGCTATCTCTTGTCGATCGTTTACTATATTTCTTTTGCATGTTTTGACTTCCAGAATAATTTTGTTTGGTATAACATATTATTCAAACCTCCACAGTCAGTCATATGTTGGAAGTAGATATGAATCAAGACTGTCATGTTTGGTTGTAGAGGTCTTGGACAAGGCTACAACAATCATGAGTGCTCATAAGTTCTGAGCATTGGACTCAACCCACGCTCACTGGAATCACTTCATGGAATTCTATCTCGAGTGATCGTGAGACGGTAATATCATATAAGTCTTCAAACCTAGAGATATGATTTGTTACTTACAAGTTGGTTATGCATTGACTGTACGAAACCGCATTGGTAACTCGATGTTATAAAACGTACTTTTGTGTGTAATTCAATGAGTGGTAGAACAAACATATGAGTCGAAGTTTATCTGTTCCTTCTTGGATTAGAAGCTGATATCTGGGCCCCTCGATGATTTTGTTTTGACCCATGTACCGGGCCCGGTCAGAACTAAGTTGATGTGTTCAATTAAGTTCTATGTCAAACAAATCGGAAATCGGGAAACAAATGTTGGACAATAAGCAAGACAATGTTCCATGTATTTGTCCGGCTGATATCTAGAACGGAGGATTATATGATCACTTATCTTAAATGGCGTACCATCATCTTCTCAGTTCCGAGAGACCTTGAAAGAGCTACGATTGCCGGTCGGTTCCTGAAGTACTAGAGAAATAGTTATTAGACTTATCCAAGTGGGAGACTGTTGGATAAGGTGTCTAAGTCCATAACTATTTCAGGTGTGTACTTGACCCGACCCGGCATGGTCCATTTGGGTTGCATGGCACCATGTAATTGGATAGACTAAATGAGAGAAATAACACTTGGAGATTATTAATATATTATAAGTTCTAATATATTAATAATATTATTTGATTAGTTGATCAAAGAATTAATTTGGAATTAATTAAGTGATCAAAGGATAACTAATTAAATATATGGGTTGATTATGTAAATCATCCATATCTTGTATAGTGGGCTAAGAGGCTCCATGGATTATCAAGTTGGGTTCTACCCATAGGATGCTCCATGGATGCTCCATGGGAGTTACAAACCCATGGTTCATGGAAATGAAGAGTCATAACACATTAGGGTTTACATGGTGTAACCCTAGATGTGTCAACACTATATAAGAAGCATATTCTCCACCAAAATCGGCTACACTAAGAAACTAGAGGGCTTGGCCGATTTTGAGAAGTGTGTGTTATCTCAAGAGTCTTTCCAAGAGCATTTGGTGTTGTGTGAAGCATTTGAGGCATCACACTTGGGGTGCTAGGGTCACAAGGTTTCAAGGAACACAAGCAACAACAAGGTAAGTTATTCTATCTATGATTCAAGTTAAAATTGTTCCCCATGTATGCTAGATAGGAATATAACCTTGGAATTCAACTTTGCATGATAATTAGACAAACATAGATCCAAGGTTATTAGGGTTGCATGTACACTTAGGAAGTGTTAGAATGCTCAAAACCTATCACCTTCTTTATCCATTTTATTCCTAAATATCCATTTTAAACCAACAAACGATGCATTTGGAGGAGTTGGAATTAGACTCCAAACTTTGTTTCGTTCAAACTCATTAAGTTCATCTTGCATTGCTTGAACCCAATCGGAGTGATCGAGAACAATGTTGTAGGTTTTGTGTTCAATCTTGGATACAAACAAGTTAAACATATAAAATTCTAATTTGGAGAATAATGTAGTTTGTTTCGCTTTTAGTTGAGAACAGGTAAGGACACCTGTAGAGGACTCACCAAGAACTTGAGCTTTTGGGTGATCTTTTGTCTATTTGGTCATAGGAGGGTAATTTGGATCTAAGGATGGATTCAGCTCTACATTGACTTCCTCAAATTCAGATTGAGCAGATTTAGCGTCGGAGTTGTCATTGTCTTCATTCGCTTCATTATTCTCCCCCTCAAATGAGGCAAACTTGCTGACTTCAGGAATTGAATCATCACCTGCGAATGGTGGTTCATGGGACAAAGTGTGTGGGGATTTATCTCCAACAGAAGGAGGCTCAGTAGAAATGGGTGATGCGAAACCCTCCCCCTGGAATTGAATGTTCGACACAGAATTCTCCCCCTAGAAATGTGTGCTCGTGTCTTGAGGGTCATACGAAGTAGAAGGCTTTTGAGGCAAGTCTTACGCAACATCATTGAGAATCTTCTTAAGTTCGTCGACGTTATTATCCAATGCTTTTTCTTTCGATAAAATAGTTTTCACAGGTTCATCAAAGAGTAACATGAATTCTTCATAAAGGTTGGACACTGGAGTAATGGCTGGACTTGGTTTAGGAAAGATTTTGTAGGGTCCATTAGGTGTTGCGTCTTAGGCTCGGTTCATAGTCCAATTTTGTATCCGGATTGGGCCTGTCCATCTGTGATTTATTTATTAGGGTTTAGTATTTATAGATGCTTGGATGCATCTTTGTACATAGGATTTTGGAGTCGATCATTCATAGCAAAAACCTTTTAACGATTGTAACCCTAAACAGCCTCTACAGCGGGAGTTCTTTATCGAGCTCTACTGAGGCGTGAGTCCATTGAATCATTCAGCATATTTTGATTCATTCATGTGTTTGATATTTCTGTTTGTATTATTGTGATTAACTTGTTTAAGATCTAAATGATCAAAGAGTTGTTCAACTCATCAATTGGTATCAGAGCAGGAGACTGTGTGATTCATACACATCTCTTCTGTGAAAGAAGTGATTAGGGTTCATTCCACATTCATTGATATTTTTTGAGCCGTCACTCCATAATTGACGTATCTCATTAATTATTCATCTTTCCCTAATATTACATATTACAAATCTGATCTTATAACAAGAAAAACGATCAAACATGGACGATTCTCAATCCAATCCCATCAACATATCTAACAGCATCGGATCAACAACCAAGATTCTGATCCTCTACATTCAAGAATATGAAGTGTGGACGCACCACTTTGAAGATTATGTTATTGGATCGGAAGATAATGGGTATCTGAAATGGGAAGCTATCACGGCTGGCCCTTTCGCTCATTCAAGCACTTCAAGAATCATTAAAACTCAAAAGGAGTATATTGATCTATTAAAAGATGTGAAAGACGTCGCCTAAGATGAAAAGGAGAAGTTCCAATGCAACATTAAGGCATTGAGACTAATCCGATTTACTCTTCAATCCGACACATTTCGATTAGTAAGTTCTTGTGGTACAGCAAAGGAAATCTGGGATCGGCTGCGAGAGTTGTACTCCACAGATGAAGATCTAGAGCACTCAATTCATACCCTACTTCTCTCTGAATTTGGAGAGTTCAAGCAGAAGCCAGAAGAGGTTGTTACACAAACTTTTGATCAGTTCAATCATCTTCTTAGCAAGATGATCAAACATGACATTGAAAGGAAGCTCATCGAACAGAAGGTCACTTTCTTGAATGGCCTAAGGCCCGAATGGAGAGCAGTTGTGTCGACGGTTAAAGCGCATGAGCAATTCAAATCGTACTCCTTGGCAAAACTGGTGGGGATTCTAAAATCCCAGGAAAAGATTGTTCTACAAGAGAAAAGCGTGGTTTCAAACTTGGGGTCCTTGGCTCTTTTGTCCAAAGGTAAGAATGCAGCAGAAGAAGAAGAAGATTTGAATCTGGGAGACTACGATTTAACAGCTGAAGACTATGCTATGATGGTGTCAAATCCCAGAAGGTTCATTAAGATGAAGTTCCCTACCAACAAGAACCGAAATTGGCAGGGAAGCTACAGCTCTGAAAAAGTGAAAGAGGAACCGAAGGTTGAAGAATCAAAGAAAGAAGCGAAAGGTGAAGCTGACTCTGGTGTCAGTTGCTTTTACCGTGGTGGGAAAAATCACTACGCAAAAGATTGCGTGTTGAAGAAGATGGCAGAGAAAGATGAGGAGAGGGATGAAGAAGCAAGTCTCCTGAAAAGATTGAAGGAGATTAAGAGGAAGAAAGCTACCACTAATCCCTCTATGAATGCTCTTTTTGTGCAGGATTCGGTAGATGATGATGAGTTCGGCGGTGTACAAGTGTGGTCAACCGACTCAGAAGATGACGAAGTGAGAAAGCCTTCTCATGGAAAGGCTTATGAGGCAAAGAGTGGTGATGCTGGTGGAAGATGTCTGATGGTGACGGATGTATCCCAGATGAGAGGATACAACACTGATGGTGGAAATGAAGTGACTAAGGAGCGAGAGGATGTGTGCTTTACAGCGAAGCCTCTCAGTGTGCAGATCAGTAAGCTTGATGAACTGATCAAGAAGGTACAATCCATTTTTGTTTCGTTTAAAATTCCACAAACATCATATGAAAAGGAATTAAATAACTTGATTCAAGAATTTCAAACCTAGATAGCTGCTTAACTCAAACACGTGTCACGAATTCTAATCTAACTGACCAAATAAGCAGGGTATCATCCAAGAGTGAGGAGCGAAGGATGTGGATTGAGCAGAAGGAGTTGGAGTTGGTTAAAACTAGGGATGAAAATATCTATTTGCAAAGAGACAATCTTAAATTGTTGAAACAGAGGAATTTTTTTTGTTTAATTGCAAAAAGACTTTATACTAACATTACTCAGCTGCATTTAGACTGTGAAATAGGCCAGAAGATACATCGCATGATTTTTCCCTTCCTTGAGTTAAAGGAAGATGAAATCGATGCCGAAGCATACAACTGTGAAAGTGTTGTATCTTCAGATGATGTAAATCCCACTTATATATATGGTCTGGACAAAATTGAATCTTTCATAAAGTCCAAAGACCATAAGGACATGCTTAAGAATCTTTTGTATGAAAATGATAAGTTGAAACTCAGGGCCGAAACTATACAAAAATTTGACTCATTGAGTACCAAATTGAGTTCAGAGAATAAAATTGATGTTGAAAATGCATCTGAACTTAATGAGGACGATGACATGAGTGAAATCTCTATAGAGGATGAGGTTGACTGTTCAGAGTTCATTAGGAGCGAACTTGAAAACCACAAAAACTTGATTTCTGAAAATTCTGTGGATTTCGCTCGTCTGTCCAAAAACAAGTCCCCAATCCTTAAAGAAAAGGTCGTTGTATACCAAAAGGTTAGAACCACTCCCAATCAGGTTTATAAGGTCACAGGAGTAACCGAACATCAGACAGCCGAACTCACTGCCATAGTGAATGAAGATAATGCAGATGGCTGTGATGAATTTTTCTGGTCTACACCGATAGACAACGCAGATGAAACAGTTGGTTTGTCGGAGTGAACAATATGGAAGGCCAAAGGTAGGTATGTGGCAGAACCACTGAATAAACCTACCAACTTTGACATGCCCAGTTCAAGCGGCACAACAGAGGTTCCAGAGGAATATGTCTCCTCAACAAGCGAAGCCTCTTCCATGAAAAGTGAATTTGTTGCTCAGAAGCCGAAACAGAAGGCAAATATTCACAGACAACCGAAACAAGTGAAAAATCAAAAGCAGCAGAGAAATATGAGATACAAGAAAAATCTCTCAGAGCGAAAGCAATTTTGGCGCTCCCAAAATCCTCACTATACTCACTTTGATAGAAACTTCAAGCCAAAAGGAGAAGAAAATGAGAGTAAAAGGAGCTTCGGTCCATCAGATCAAAAGAACCAGAAGAAGACTTCCGGGCCACCGGAAGAACAAAACCGAAAGGATAGGTTTGGTCCCGAAAATAAAAACAACCGAAAGGTTGGTTTCGGTCCACCAAACAACAACAAGCAAAGACCAGAGTTCAGCCCATCAAGCTTTTACAGTAGAAGACCCAGCTTCGGTCCAGCAACTCACAACAACCGGAAAAACAGTTTCGGTCCATCATCAAACAGCAACCGAAGGTCCAGGTTCGGTCCCTCAAATGACCACAACCGAAAGGATCATTTCGAACCTCAATTCAGGAAAGATTCTCATTCTAATTTATTTTCCTCTAATTCTTCTCGTTCTCATTCTTCTTTTAAGCCTAATTCTCATCCTACACCAAACTCACAATCGACGAATGATTTGAAAGGAAAAAGGAAAATTCTGTGACAACCCGATATTTCAACTCTTTGTAATAACCAAAAAGGGTCAAGTGTTGTAACCACTTTTGAGTAATAAAATTTACTTTCATAATAAAATGTACAAATAGTTCTATTTAATTTCCTTCTGTGTTTAAATGTCTTTGAACCATGATCGTACGTGAAAAGAACGCCCAAATCCGACTTCATATAGCGAAGTTATGATTTTTCCAAGTTCGACTTAGCAACAGACAGCTAAAAACTCGAATCGGAGATCGAGCGACTTTTGGCCGGAATGACCTAAACGAGAATCGAAGGTCTCGACAATGGTATTCCAGCGGTAAAAAGTCTGGCAAAAACCGACATCAGATAAAGAAGTTATGAATTTTCAAAGAAATTCCTTAAACACGATGAGTTTAAAATAAATAATAAAAAAAATAATTTCGGAATTTGCCATCGGAGTCTAAACGAAAGTTGTAGAGCGTAGTCTCACCTACGCGTGGATATAAAGACCATCGAAAACGGAGTTCGTATGAAGAAGATATGAATTTTTGAAGTTTATTAAATAAATTATATATTTATTTAATTCAAAATTCGGACCTTATCCGAAGAGGAGTCAGCGTCCTCATCCGGGTACACGCTGCGTACCCCTGTACGCCCTGCGTACCCGAGAGACTTGGCCTCTGATCATCCACGTCGCCCTATCCGAGGCATCCGACCCGTCCGACCCGTCCGAAGTATCCGACCCGTCCGACCCGCTGTCCCGTCCGACCCGCCGTCCCATCCGACCCGTCTCCCCAGCAACCCGTCCCATCCGACCCGCTTACCCAGCAACCCGTCCCATCCGAAGCCGAGGCAGTCGAGGCTTCGGTCATGCATGACGTACGCGTACGCGCTGCGTACGAGCGTACGCCCCGCGTACCGAGGCGGTTCAGCCTTCCTATAAATAGGATGCGAGGGCTTCCGAGAAAAGGGCTCATTTCTCTCCTCTCTCTCACAATCTTGCCTCGTTTTCCGTGCCCGTTCAAACCCGAAGCTCTGGTCTTTTTGCTCAAGTCCCGAGGGTCGATTTTACTCCCGAGATTCCCGAGAATCCCGAGAAAAATCCGTTTCCAGAGACGAAACTCTGCCCGGTTTTCCATCTCGCTATCTTCAAACTTTCAAGTGAGTTCATACCCCTTAATCTACCTTTTAAATATACTTTAAATTCTTTTATATGCTTTCAAGGGGGGGGATCACAAGTAAAACACACGAGTATTATCGTGTGTTACATAAAGAAACTCTTTTATATGCTTTTATATATCCAAATCACATGCGATTTACAAACTTTATAAGGAACTTTCATATATATATAATATGTTAAAATAGCATTCTATCTTTTGAAATATACATTGTTGTAATGCATGTATAAACTAAACTTTTCTTAGATTATTCTTGTCTATCTTAGACTCTACACCAAAAATCTATGCTTTCATAAACAAGTGATTTCTTTTCTAGGTATTTCTAAACAAACAAGACACACTTTTAGAAAACTATAATAGGTATAGTTTTACGAACAAATTTCTAACTCTTATGTACTAGAAACATGAATTTCAAGAAGTTTACTTTCGTATACAAGAACAAACGTAACATGTTAACAAGTAGATCTGTTTTTATACCACGGTTTTGTGAGACACTAACTTCATGTACGTTCGAGTACACATTTCAAGTCCTGTATTATATACCAGAATCCCTTAGAGGGGGAGCGTGGTGTTTGTGTATAGATCTATACGAGCTTGACAACCCGCGCCCTGACTGTTAGCTGCAGTCCACCGTTTGGGGTGACAAACGTCATAACATTCCAACGCCTGAAGAACGTTGTGTATAGGCATTCCGAGTCAATAGTATGGTTATAAAACTCACAAGGGGTATTCAAAATGCATTGATTTACAAGGTTTTCAAACTCATTGGTTGTTTTACACTTACATACATTTTAGAAACAAACATTGGTCTTGAGTGAAGGCTACTATTATACTAGTAGAAAATATAGGATTTTCTAAACACAAACAAACAAAGACAAAACATTTCATTTCATTCAAACATTGTCATTTAAATACTTATGAAACTCACCAGCTTAAATGCTGATCTACTCTTTCAAAATTTACTTGTATGTCCCAGGAAATCAGTAAATTTCAGGTATTCATTTTGCTTTTGATGAAGGGATGCTGCGGCACCAGTTTAATCTCGTATTTTGACATCATATTGTAATTGGTTTTGAACATGTAACTTTTGACAAATGTAAACTTTCAATTATATATATGATGGTTGTATTGATTTCTTTACTATGTATTCATTTGTTACGTTACCACATGAAGTCATCCGCCCCCGAACGTTTCCGCCGTTCAGGTTTGGGGGTGTGACAAATTCCCTCAGCAAATGAAGACCAAAAGCAAGCTAATGTCCAAACTCCCAAACCTGAATCTAAAGTACCTGAATCTAAAACCAATAAAATCAAAGTGTTTACCATTAAGAGGAAAGATGAAACAACCCTAATAAAACGAACATATCTTGTTGATATTTCTCTTACTATTCCTGTTTCTGTAAAAGGCTCACGTGGACCCAAGAAACTTTGGGTTCCTAAATCTGCTTAATTTTTGCAGGTTATAAGTGACGAGCTGTTCGACGAAGAATGTTACATAGACAGTGGCTGCTCACGTCACATGACAGGAAGGAAGGAAGAGCTAAGGGAGTTTCGGGCACTTCAAAACGATGGCAATGTCAAGTTTGGTAACAAATCTTATGGAACAATAAAGGGTTATGGGATGATAACTAATGGAGATTTCACAATCAGGAAGGTGGCGTATGTATAGGGGTTGCAACATAATCTCATCAGTGTGTCTCAACTGGTGGGAGGTACAGGTCTCAAAGTCTCGTTCGATGACGACGGTTCAGAGATAATAGAGAAGAAATCCAACAAAGTTATTCTCAAGTCAGAACGAAAAGGTGAAATGTTCCCTCTGAATCTTAGACCAATCAAAGGGAATCCAACCATATGTCTTTTGTCCAAAGCCCATTCAGACGAAAGTTGGTTGTGGCACCGAAGGCTCTCACACCTCAACTTCAAAGACATCAACAAACTAGTCACCGGTGGTCATGTTCGGGGACTTCCACTGCTTAAGTTCGATCGAGAACACTTATGTGCTGCATGTGAAATGGGGAAACAAAGTCGCCAAAGTCACCCAACAATCATAAACACCAAAGTTGTTGAACCACTTGAGTTGCTTCACATCGACTTATGTGGTCCATCATAAATTGAGAGCATTGGTGGTAACAAGTACATCCTTGTTATTGTTGATGACTTCTCACGATTTACTTGGGCATTCTTTCTAAAGCACAAATCTGAGGCGACTCCCAAACTGAAGATCTTTATCAAGCAAGTCGAAGTGCAACTGAGAAAAGTTGTTCGAAACATCAGGAGCGACAATGGACTGGAATTCAAGAACAAAGAATTCGAAGATTTCTTAGCAGAAAAAGGCACCAGACACAATTTCTCAACCCCCTATACACCTCAACATAACGGAATTGTCGAAAGGCGAAACCGATCCCTGTGTGAGGCGGCCCGAACCATGATGAGTTTTGCTTCCCTTCCTCTATATTTCTGGGCTGACGCCATTGCTGCAGCTTGTTTTACTCAAAACATATCTTATCTCAACAAGTGTTTCTCTCTCACCCCTTATGATATCATTAACAACAGGAAGCCGAATGTCAAGTTCTTTCATGTGTTCGGTTCAAGGTGCTTCATCTTCAACTCTAAAGAACATCGCAACAAGTTTGATGTCAAAGCTAATGAAGATATCTTTCTGGGATATTCTCTTACTTCAAAGGAATACAGAGTTTTGAATAAGCGTTCTAAAAGAATTGAAGAAACCTATTATGTGACGTTCGACGACAATTACGTCAAGAAGTTGAAATCTACCGAAGAAGCAGTTGGAGAGATTTTCTCTCAATCAGGTCAAGTCACAGCCTCAATCGCCGATCTCTTTGACCAGTTCATGGATCTATTTGATGAACCTGAGAAAGCTGCTCATTCTGAGGCCACGGCAGCAGACAACAAGATTGATCACCTTAAGAAGATTTTCGAAGATGCAACCAAGCAAATGGGAGAAGAAGAACCAGTTCGAAAAGATCCTCCCCAGAGCGGTACTTCTGCCGAGGGGGAGCATCAATTTTCTTCAAATCAACAGGACTCACATATCCAGGGGAGAATCCAATTATTGACAGACCTGAAAGCCCAGCTGCACCCGAAAGCCCTGCTGCACCCGAAAGTCCTGTCTCAACCGAAAGTCCGGATCAGCCTGAAAGCCCAGCCGAAGAAAGATTTTTAGGTTCACATCCATATGATTCATCATCTGTCGAGGGGGAGAATTCCAGTATGCTCTATGACGATGAAGTTCAATCAGAATTGGAAGAAATGGTAAATGCTGAATTGGAACCATCCTACGATCCAAATTACCATCCTCTCACCAAATGGACCAGAGATCATCCTCTGTCTCAAATAGTGGGTGATGCATCAGAAAAGGTTCTAACTCGATCACAAGTGAAGGCGAAGCAAACTGCTCTATTCTCCAAAGTAGAATTCTGCATGTTTAATTCTTTCGTCTCCAAAATAGAGCCGAAGACTGTAAATGTTGCCCTCAATCATTCTGATTGGGTTCAGGCAATGCAAGACGAACTCAATGAGTTTGAAAGAAATAAGGTCCGGAGACTCATTCCAACACCAAAAGATGCCTCGGCTGCTTATGCTGCACATAAAAATTTCGAGGTCTACCAGATGGATGTAAAGTGTGCCTTTCTAAATGGGGAACTTGAAGAAACCGTGTACGTGGAACAACCTCTTTGTTTTGTAAATGAAAAACATCCAGATCACTGCTACATCTTGGATGAGGCTATTTATGGTCTGAAACAAGCACCTAGGGCATGGTATGAAACATTAACTAAGTTTTTAAAGATGTCTAAATTCAAACAAGGTTCGGTTGACCCAACCTTCTCTCGCAAAAAGGAAGGTAACCACCTTATGATTGTTTGAATCTATGTCGATGATATCATCTTCGGCTCAACGAATTCTAGCCTAATAGCTGAATTCAGGAAGTTGATGGAGACTAAATTTGAAATGAGCTCAATGGGTCCAATTAACTTTTTCCTTGGCTTAAATATTAGACAGGGATCCGAAGGCATCTTTATCAACCAGGAAGCATATACAAAGAATCTCCTTGACAAATTCGGCATGATGGGAGACTCAAAGGTCAAAGTCCCTATGGCGTTTGGCACCAAGCTCACACTATCTTTGGAAAAACTGGCAGTCTACATAACGCTTTATCGCCAAATGATTGGTTCCCTGATGTACCTCACCGCTAGCAGGCCCGATATAATGTTTAAAATGCTATTGTGCTAGGTTCCAAGCAAATCCTCGTGAACCACACATGCTGGCAGTGAAGAATATATTTCAGTATTTGAAGCGAACTACCTCTCTCGGTCTCTGGTATCCCTCAAACTCAGGTTTCTTCGTTCAAGCCTACTCAGATGCAGACCTAGGAGGATGTGGTCTAGACCGGAAAAGCACTATAGGAGGCTATCAATTCCTCGATGGGAAGTTGGTGAGCTGGCAATCTAAGAAACAAACATGTGTTTCTCTGTCTACAGCCGAAGCAGAGTACATTGCAGCCGCCTGCTGCACATATCAAGTGATTTGGATCCAAAGCCAACTCTGGGATTATGGACTCAATATGAAAAAGATCCCACTATATTGCGACTCAGAAAGTGCAATTAGGATCCGTGATAATCCAGTGCAACATTCCAAAACAAAGCATATAGCACTGAGGTATCACTTTATTAAAGATCATGTGGAAGATGGAAACGTAGAGATTCTCTTTGTTCGAACCAATGATCAACTGGCCGACATCTTCACCAAAGCCCTTCCTAAAGCAAGTTTCAATAAAATCCTACAAGGCCTAGGTATGATGGAATCGGAATCAATACCAAAAACACCTTCTTAGAACTAAAAGTTAGAAGTGAAATGAACCGAACGCTCGGTCTATTTCGGGCTTGGTTCACATGGGAACCGAAATGAACCGAACTCTCGGTCTATTCCGGGTTCGGTCCCACTGCACTTATTTTCGCTTATCTCAAAAAGGTGATATCTTTGGCTGTATACTTCTGTATAATTGTTTTCCAAAAATCCAAAATTTTTTTAAGGAACCGAAATGAACCGAGCGTTCGGCCTATTTCGGGTTCGGTTCCAAATTCTTTTTGTTTGGTTTGTTTTGTTTTTTTTTCTCTTTACAAAAATTCCAAAAATATTTTCTTTTTCTTTTTGTCTCTACTTCTTCTTATATTAACATTTTATGGAATATCAATGGGGCAGGTATCCTTCTCACACTTCTTACTAGCTAAGTGTCCCTAGAAGCATGCTGCTACATGTCGTCCAAAGCCTCACCTGATTTTGAATAACGCCTTCTTGACTTGGTATATACAAACCTTGTCTTCCCAATTAGGCTGCTATATTTATTCTAATCATGACCTACCTTACTCTTTTCTCATATGAGTTAATATTTTTCTGCTTAGTCACTATTTTTATAGCAGAGGTACTTTGGTTTCCTTACACCACCTCAAACATTTTTCTCCATCATATTTGCTTCATACATGTAACCCTTGAGACTCTTAGAAATTACCACTGAGGTTTATGGTTACAAAATCTCTGTGTTTGTGATCTTAGCTTCGTGTCACTACGTGCTAAGTGAAACATACAATTCAATACCTACTATGCATTGACGGTGAACAATTAAATTTGTTCTAACTTTCACTTATGAATTAACGAATCCACCCAAGTGGTTGTACCTTGAAATCTCTATTTTCTTTGTTGTGTGATTCTTCTGAAATTGTTACATACCATAACATTTCTTCCCATAGAATCCAGTTTTAAATTCTCTTGAGATTTCACACTAAGCATTTCCAACAAGTCACTAAAATATTTTCCAAACCTACTTGTTCAACAGATCACATCGGTCTCACAAGTACTTCATTCGGTTTCTATCTTATGTCAAGATCAGGAATTCTGAACTGAAGCGAAAGCCACCCTTATCAGCCTTATTAAAAGATGCCTTTCAACACTTCTTAACAAGTGCTTGATCGTAATTCAACGGGAAACCACACAAACACTTTAAAGTCTCTCTTGACTTTGAAGGAAGAGATTCATGCCCGGGATCCACTGTTTCGTGTCTATATTGACATCACAATTTCCCACATATATGTTGCTTTATTTCTTTATCTCTCACACTCTATGCACGAAAATCTTTCTGATTTTCCAAAAGTCTGGTTTTGTTCACTACAAGCTATTTTTGTAGCTCTGTTTTTTCATGCTATATTCTCAACGGGATGTTGTGGTTTATTTACGTGGTTGCTTTTATTTGGTGAAGACAACTCATTTTAAGGATAAGATGATGACTCAGCCGGGAGACTAAAGGTTTCAGAAATTCAAAAAGGCATTTGATGGGAAGCGTGAACAATGGAAATGTTTTTCTCTCTCACGCGTAATCATAGAAGTTGCTAACTATCACGCGTCAATCAACTCAGGAACCGTTTCGTTTTTCAAGAAGATTTGGGGGCAGATTTTTCTCTCACCTCTACACACGGTATAAAGTATAAACCCTAAGTTCTTTTACCTCTTTACTGCACCCATATTTCTAAGAGCAAGCAAAGACACTTATCTTCCACTGTTCATCTCCTTCTTCGAAGCACTCAACAATGGCAGATTCCTCCTCTGTTCATGAAACCTCCCACATTCTCCCAATTCGACCCCAGCAAAGCTTGGTCATTGATCTCAACCCAGTTACTTATGATGCCTTTATGTACCCTATAGTGGAGTGTCTCAAATACTCTCCACTGGTTCTTGCTCTGACCAAGGTTGAAACGATGCCAATGGAGTGTCTTTCCCAAATTTTCTCCATTGCTCATTACGATAAGTCTGTTGATCGCATCTTCTTCGACATTCTTGATACCAAAACCTCTATCTCAAAACAGCGATTTTGCTCGCTTCTAGGGTTTGAACCTGATGAGTCAAGGATTAACCCTGAGTCAATTTCAGTGGGACAGTTTTTCTCCATGTTTTACAACATGGGTTACACTGAAATCCTTACAAGCGTGACGAAGTTCAAGAAGTCGTCTCTTCCTCCTCAGTGTAATGGCTTCTTCACGATACTGTTCAAGGGCCTATCAGAGAGGAGTGCAGGTTCTGATGGGGCTAGTCGTCTGTTCATGACGATTCTCTACGGGCTGTACACAGGTGCCAACGTCAACTATGGCTTAGTTTTATGGCAGCAATTAATCCAAAGCCTTGCCTCTACCTCTCGTCATTCTGAAATTTCATATGCAAGGTTCTGGACGCTCATCACCAAATGGGCAATGGACAAGTACCATGTCCCCATTGTGGCTACATCTCCACTCTCATCTATTGGCGTCTTCCACACTACGAAGATCATTGTGATGGATCCTTCCAAGTTTCTGTTTGTTGGCTCAATTCTTCAATCGATGTATGCATGTGTATCAGGGGAGAGTCGCATCATCAAGACCTACAAGGAGTTTCTTCCTTCGGGTCCCAGAGAGCTCACTCCTTAGATGATTCAGTCTGTTCATGATGCTGACAAGCCTGCTCCCAGGGGCAAGAAACCAGAGAAGGCGAAAGACAAGGTGGTCAAAGGGGCGAAAGGTCCTTCTCCTAAGAAGCGAAAACCAACGAAGGCAGTCCAATCACCTCCACCAAAGAAGAGGAAAACCCAGCCCAGGCAAAAACTCATTCTTGCCTCTTCCTCCAGTGAATCTGAGGATGAGAGTTCAGACTCAGAGGAGTCGTTTCCTGGTGACACTCCTCCCCGTTCGCCTTCACCTCAGGTACCAGTTTCCACCAAACCTGTCTCTCCTCCCCCAATCACTATCTCCATTTCCATTCCCACATAACCTCCACTACTCAAATTCCACCTACCTCTATTCCTATACCACCTCCTATTTTCTCAAACGCAACAACAACAACAACCAATGGAGTTTGAACCAACGTATCTGATACGGGGGCTCGTACTTCAACACCCAAACCTACACCTGCAACCGAACATACTTATACACCCGAACCTACTACCACCACCGAACCTCCACCTTCGCCTTCATCTCCCAACCACTCAGCAGATATCGAGACTTTTCTTGGAGGGGAAGACATGACCTTCGACTCTGTCTACTACAGTCCCTACCAGGTTCAAAGCGATGATGACAATGATGCTCCTGTCACGAAAAAGCACATCAAGGAACTTCATGAGAAAATTGATAGTCTCATCGCTTCCTCCTCCTCCTCTCGGTCCAATATCTCAGAGGATGCTATTCAGGGGCTAGTTGATTCTTTCACCAAGGCACATGACGCCTCTATCAACTCTGCTACTGCTGCTATAGAAGCATCTACAAAGGCTTGTGCTGCTGTGACCGAAAAAGTCAAAAAACTATTTCACGATGCTAACACTCTTTTACAGTCTTAATAGGGGGCCGCTGAATCCAATGCAGCGACGGTCGATTCCATTGTTGAGAAGCTGGCTACTTCTTTTGCATCCGAACATCAACTATTTGCCGGTCTTCGTCAGACTCTTGAAGATGACAATAAATATTTTCAGACTGCTGTTGAGGAGTGATTGACTAAGCTCCAAGAAGACCTTGCTTCGGAGAACTTTGTGATGGATGCGCTTGCATGCAAAACCACTGCTCTCAAGGTCAAGAGTATTCAGCTTTCCCAATCAGAAAAGGAGGTTGCGTCTCTTCGATCTGAGCGAGCGGTCATTTCAACTTGTGTTTCGGATGTCCACGACGCCCTCTCCAACATTATCGAAGCACACAACCCTATTCTCAACTGCTCAGTAAGGCGAACTCTCGTTGAGACGCTTGCTCCTGCCCTTGCCCTGCTCAGCAAAATTGAGGGGCTTCCAGATTTCGTGGCCCATCCAAAACAAGAGGGAGAAGGGGTTTCAAAGGGTGATAATCAATCTCAACTGCCTCCTACTTCTACATCAGCTTCAACTAAAGAAACCAAACCTCCAACAACTGGTCAGACTTCAGGTTCGGGTGCTCAAGATAAAGAGAAAAAGGTTCTTGGTGACAGTGATGGTGATGATGAAAAAGAAACCATTGTTGATCTCTTGAAGAAACAGGCCAGGGATAAGGATTCAGACATGAGTGCTCGGATTGCTAGAGAGGCAGAAGCGAACGAAAGGAAGATGAAGGAGGCTCATGATCTCCTTGAAAGTCAAAAAACTTTATTCCCTCCGTGGACTCTTGAGAAGCTTATCAAAGAAGCTATCGATACCCCAAGCATCCTCTGGCTTGAACCGGTGATTTCCTTGGAAAGGGTTAATTCTGTTGACTCTCAGTTCGACATGCCCCTGACCTGAAAGGCCTTCATATTTCATGCATTTTCCCACGTTGCTGATGTCCCTCATCCTCACCCGAAGGTTGATACGGAGCTTGTTGACTTCTATCTGAGGTCTGCTCAGCCTCAGTATCAGACGTGGAGTGCGTAGAAGATCATCAATGTTCTTGTCCTTAAACCCTTTCGAGAGGGTAACTTCACAAATGTCAGATTCAAAGTGTTGAGGGGGTCAGCTAAAACCGAACATGCCATTTCACTCACTGAACTTCCTAATCTGAATCCACATGATTGGATCATCCTACATAACATCCTCCTCACCAATGAAGCTGAATATGGGCCGATCATAGATCACTTCAAAAGGATTTTGGTTTGCTACATTATGGAGGTTGCCAAGATGGATCAGGAGATTGCAAGTGTCTTCAAGAAAAATCTCACCATCTCCCCAGTTGGTTCTGCAAGCGATTTGAATAAAATGCAGATAGGGAGGATCGATCCAAAGCGGAACTCAGTCATGTTCACCAGGAATGAAGGCCAAAAATGCCTATTTGCCTTGGCAGAAAAGCATCTATATACCACTTCGTGCTTGGAACATGTTTTGGGGATCATCAATCGATGCAAGCAGAATTCTGAAGATGACAAGAAGTATTTCGATGATATGATCCAGTGGTACATTCGTTTAAGACAAACCATCCTTGCTATCATTCCTCGTCTGTTCGACACCACGAAGAAAGTTCCTACAGCTGGACCAAGCAACCCTAAATAGAGTCTCGCTCCAATTGACGCAAAGGGGGAGATTGTAGGGTCCATTAGGTGTTGCGTCTTGGGCTCGGTTCATAGTCCAATTTTGTATCCGGATTGGGCCTGTCCATCCATGATTTATTTATTAGGGTTTAGTATTTATAGATGCTTGCATGCATCTTTGTACGTAGGATTTTGGAGTCGATCATTCATAGCAAAAACCTTTTAACGATTGTAACCCTAAATAGCCTCTACAACGGAAGTTCTTTATCGAGCTCTGCTGAGGCGTGGGTCCATTGAATCATTCAGCATATTTTGATTCATTCCTGTGTTTGATATTTCTGTTTGTATTATTGTGATTAACCTGTTTAAGATCTAAACGATCAAAGAGTTGTTCAACTCATCAGATTTCTTGGTTTTGACTTTTGGTTGACTGAATTCACTTTAAGTGCCTATCGTCAAACGTAACATAGTAGTTTTCTTCCATTTTCTTTGAGTGTTTGTTGAGAACCCTGTATACCTTTGATGTTAGTGAATATCCCAGAAATATACCTTCGTCAGCTTTCACATCGAATTTGTTCCTTTGTTCTTTGGAATTGAAGATGAAACATCTGGAACCAAAAACATGGAAAAACTTAACGTTAGGTTTGCGATTATTTATGATTTCATAAGGAGTGACTGAGAATAGCTTATTCAATATTGATCGATTTTGGGTAAAACAAGCGGTAGTTATCGCATCAGCCCAAAAATAGAGTGGTAGACATGCGAAGGATAACATGGTTCGAGCAGCTTCACACAAGGAGCGGTTGCGTCTTTCAAATAAGCCGTTCTGTTGTGGAGTGTAGGGAGTGGAGAAATTGTGTGTGACTCCCTTTTCAGCAAGAAACTCTTTTAACGCTTGGTTTTTGAATTCAAGCCCATTGTCACTGCGAATGTTGCGAACCAACTTTCGTAGTTGAACTTCAATCTGCTTGATAAAATCCTTAAGTTTCGGAGTTGCATCAGATTTCTGTCTAAGAAAGAACACCCAAGTGAAACGAGAAAAATACTCAACAATTACTAGCATATACTTACTACCACCAACACTTTCAATAGTAGAAGGGCCGCAAAGGTCGATGTGTAGAAGTTCCAAGGGTTCGATAACTTTCATGTTCATGATAGCTGGATGACTTTTTCTACTTTGTTTACCTATCTCACAAGTAGCACACAAATGATCCTTGTCGTATTTCAATAGAGGAAGTCCTCGCACATGATCACCAAGAACTAGTTTGTTGATGTCTTTGAAGTTTAAGTACGAGAGACGCCTATGCCATAACCAGCTTTCGTCTGAGTGAGCTTTTGCAAGCAGGCATGTGTCAGGCTTTCCTTGTATCGGGTTTAGATTCAGTGGAAACATTTCACCCTTTCGTTTTGATTTTAGAAGAAAGATTTTGGATTTCTTTTCAATAATTTCAGAACCTTTGTCATCAAAGGAAACTTTCAATCCTGTTCCCACGACCAACTGCGAGAACTGATGTGGTTGTGCTGCAATCCTTCAATATAATCCACCTTACGAATAGGAAATTCCCCATTTGTTATCATGCCATAGCCTTTTATTCTTCCAAATGAATTATTTCCGTATTTTACATTGCCGCCATCCTTGAGAGACCTGAATTCTCGCAGCTCCTCCTTCCTTCCTGTCATATGACGAGAACATCCATTGTCGATGTACCATTCAGTGTCGTACTGTTCGTCACAAATAACTTGCAATAATTAAGCAGATTTAGGAACCCAAAGTTTATTGGGTCCTTGTGATCCTTTCACACAACTAGGAAAAGTAATATTAAGATTAACCATATATGCTCGTTTTATAAGAGTGGTTTCATCTTTTCGTTTGATGGTGAACACTTTGATTTTGTTATCCTTTGAGTTAGATTCTTTGGAATCAAAGGTTTTATTATTGTTATGGATTTGATTCTTGATGGGCTTCTTTTCTTTAGGATTCATGTTAGTTTTCTTAGTTACAGCTTTTGGTTCTGAAAACAGCTTTCCCTTGCCTTTGATATTATTATTTGTTGACTTCGTGGATTTAGAGAAATAAGCTTTGGTTTCTCCATTTGTTGCTTTACGAAGAAGGGTTGTGGAGTTCCTTTTGCTGAGAGTCCCTTGGACTATGAGAATAACAGTGCACACACTGATTGGAGTTTACTTGCGAATGTGCTTTCACTTTAGGATTCTTCCTTCTTTCGAGGCGAACATAATCCGAATTTTGGGATTGCCAAAATTTCTTTCTTTCACTGAGATTTCTTCTATATCTATCGTTTCTTTGTCGTTTTTGATCAGCAAGTTGCTTTGACGACTTTTGGATGTTCACCTTAGGATCCGCTTTTCTCATTTCAAGTTCGCTTTTCTTCACAGAGTTGGGTTCGCTACGAACCTCCTTGGTACCACCAGGATTAACTTTTTCAAACGTTGAGCGATTATTTAAAGGTTCTGCCACATATCTTCCTTTGACTTTCCAGGAAGTTCTTTCAGATAAACCAACAGTTTCGTCAGCATTATCTATGGGACCTGACCAGAAGAATTCATCACATCTGTCTTTGTTGTCTTCGTCGACAATGGTTTTCAGCTCGTTGGTTTGAGTTTCTGTTACCCCATTGACTTTAAAAAATTGATTTGGCATTATTTGAACCTTTGGGTAAACAGTTGCCTTTTCTCTCAGGATTTCAGGTTTGTTGTGAACAATTCTTGCGAATTCAACAGAATTTTCAGAAATAAGAGGTTTCGCAGGTTTAGATTCACTTTTAACAAACTCTGAACAGTCAACCTCAACCTCTACAGAAATTAGACTCATATCACTATCCTCATCAAATTCAGAAGTACTATCAACATTTATTTTTCTTTCTGAACTTAATTTGGCATTCAATGAATTAGACTTATGCACAGTATCAGATTTGATCTGCTTTTTGTCATTCTTATCCAAAATATGATTCAACATGTTTTTGTGGTCTTTTGACTTAATGTAATTTTCAATGCGTTCAAGACCGACTTTGTATGCATCAGAAGTTTCTTCAGATGGAATGATAGATTCGCATTTGTAACAATCTGCGTCTATTTCGTCTTCCTTTAATTCGAGAAATGGCTAGATCATTATATGGATTTTCTTACTGATTTCACAATCAAGGTGCAGTTGAGTGATATTAAAATAAAGCCTTTTTGCAATTAAACAAAAGATGTTTCGTTGTTTCAAAATCATTAAATTTTCTCTCTCTAAATAAATAGATTCATCCCTAGACTTAGATAAATCCGACTCAACCTTCTGGATCCACATACGTCTCTCCTCACTTTTGGATGTTGCCCTGCTCAATTGATCAGTTAGGTTAGAGTTTGATAGTCGTGTTTGCTTTAAACTATTGCTTATACTTGAAAATGTGAATTTTAGATCATTAAATTATGTTTTGTATCTAGATGTAGGAATATTAAGTGATTCAAGAATGGAATTTACCTTATTGATCAGTAGTTCGCAATCGTTGATCTGTTTTGGAACAGTCTTTGTCGTGAAACAGATGTCTTTGCTCCTTCCATAGTCACTTGCATTCTCCTGCATCTGCGATCCACCTTCAGATACCATCAAGCACCTTCTGGAGTACTGCAAATTCTGTTGTTTCACAGTGAACGCCCTTCCATGTGTGTGCTTGCGTACCTCTTCATCTTCTGAGTCTGTTAACCAGACTTCCGCTCCTACGAACTCTCCTTGAGCCATGTTTTCCTATACAACAAAAGCAGGCATAGAATTATCATTAGATTTCTTCTTCTTAATCTCTTTCAGCTTTTGTTTGAGATAAACCTCTTCATCCTCCTCTTCATTTTTCTCATTCTTCCTTCACAACATGCACTCCTAAGAAAGATGGTTTTTACCATGACAATAATTGCCATTGTATCCGGAGTCTCCAACTAACTTTTTCTCCTTCTTCTCTTCCTCTTTCTGAGAGCCGCTTTTGTTTTCTTCTTTCACTTTCTCCGAGCTGTAACTTCCCTGCCATTTTCGATTTTTGCTTGAGGGAAAATTTTTCCTAGCGAATCTCTTAGGGTTACACACCATTAATGCATAGTCTTCATTTGAGAGCTCGTAGTTAGAATGATCTGAATCAGATCCTTCATCAACAACAATATTGCCTTTTGCAAATAAGGCTAGAGACCCCATCCCAGATGTCACCTTTGCTTCTTTCATTATGTCACTCTCTCGTGCCTTCAGGATTCCTACAAGCTTCGAAAGAGTATACTTCTTGAATTGTTCGTGTGCTTTAACAGTTGACACTACTGCTTGCCACTCTGATCGAAGTCCGTTCATGAACGTGACCTTTTGCTCAGTAAGTTCACGTCCAATCCTGTGCTTCATCATCTCGCTGAGAATATGTTGTATCGATTGAAAGTAGCACTTAGAGTTTCTTCAGGCTTTTGAAGGAATTCGCCAAACTCAGATAAAAAGAGGGTTTGATTCAAGTGTTCTAGATCTGCGTCTGTAGAATAGAGTTCTCTCAACCTATCCCATATATCCTTCACTGTATCATACAAACTTACAAGACGAAAAGTATCTGCTTGTAATGCAAATCTGATGATCCTCATTCCTTTAATGTTGCTCATGAGTTTGTCTTTTTCATCTTGAGGCACGTCCTTTACTTCAAGAAGCAGCTGGTTGCAATCTCTCTGGGTTTTGATTCTTCTTTTGGTTTCTGTATGAACAAATGGACCTAGAGTGATTGCTTCCCATATCAGATAACCATTGTCTTCTAAACCCAAAACATAATCTTCAAAGTATATCGCCCAAACTTCATATTCCTGAGGAAAGAGAATCGGAATTCTTGTGGTTGATCCGATGCTGCTTGAGATATGCAGGGAGTTGATATTTGAGTCTTCGTTCTGCATGGTGAATGATCTTTTAATACCTACAACTAATCAGACTGCAAACACTTATTAGGTTAATATTTGAATCTCAGAGTTACGTCAATAAATCAGTGACGGCTCTTAACAGATCCAATATTTGCGGAAACCCTAATAATTTCTTCAAACAGAAGAGATGCGTATGAAGAACATAGTCTCCTGCTCTGATACCAATTGATAGGAATATTTACTTAGAGATCGAATAGATTAAAGCAGGTAAAGAACACAATATGATCAAAATGGTGCTGAATGATTAACTCTCACGCCTCAGAAGAACTCGATGAAGAATTGCTTCTGTAGAGGCGTTAATTAGGGTTACAAAATAATTATCAAAAAGGTTGCTTACATACGTAGCATGCATGCACCTTATATACTATAACCCTAGCATTAAATACAAGTGGACAGGCCCAACTCGTTTATACACAATGGACTAAATAACATAGGCCCAATTACGCAACACTAATATCTTCAACAAGGGTTGTTATGGGTTTCTAGCATATATGGCGGATACTTAAGGCACAACGATGCTGAGTGGGGTACCCATTGTTCGGGACTTCCCCGATGTGTTTCCTGAGGAATTGCCAGGAGTGCCTCCTGAGAGGCAAGTCGAGTTGTAGATTGATCTGGTTCCTAGAGCGGCTCCAATAGCCAAGGCACCGTATCGCTTGGCACCACCAGAGATGCAAGAGTTGTCTACACAGCTTTAGGAGCTGCTAGACAAGAGATTCATTCGACCGAGTAGCTTACCTTGGGTAGAACCAATTTTGTTCATGAAAAAGAAGGATGGTTCGCATAGGATGTGCATTGACTACCGAGAGTTGGATAAGATAACGGTGAAGAACAGTTACCCACTTCCGAGGATCGACGATTTATTTGACCAGTTAAAGTGGCATCTTGGTTTTCCAAGATTGATTTGCGATCATGTTACCATCATATGAGGGTCATAAACTGTTGGATTAGGTGTCTAAGCCCATAACTATAATTGGTATGTACTTGACCCGAGAGTAGCATGGTCCATTAGGGTTGCATATCACCAGGACAATTTGATAGGATGGACTTTTGAGAAGAGGTTATTTATGATTTGTTAATATATTATAAGTTCTAATATATTAATATGAAATCATATTATTTAATTAGTATTGATCAAGAATTAATTTGGAATTAACACTAATTAAATATAAGGGGTTCATTGGTAAATCATTCATTCTTATGGTGTGGGCCAATGATCCATGATTCTTTAGGTTGGGCTAAACCAATATTACAACCCATGGATGATCCATGGGGGTTTAAACCCATGAAGCCTAAGGAATATGGAAGGTCATACATATTAGGGTTTACATGGTGTAACCATAATCTTGCCACACTATATAAGAATCCCCTTAGCATCCAAAATTTGCTACTAGACACACTAGTGATCCTTGGAGTTTCATGAGCTGTTTTTGGTGCAAGAAATACCCTCTCAAAAGTCTCCTTTGTCCTAGGTGTGTTGTGATTCCATTTGAGGTGAAACACTTAGGACACTAAGTTCTTAAACGCCAAACTCAAGAAGTTCTACAAGCTACAACAAAGAGGTGATTCTATAACTCTCTTTTATGTTGATTATGTCATTTCCATGCTAGTTGTAGGCTTAATGCTTTGGAAACAATATTGTATGTATAATTAGAGAAAACATAGATCCAAAGCATTTAGGTTTGTATATGCACCATAGGATGATGTAGTATACTAAAACCCTTTAGTGGTATCAGAGCCTAGGATTGTTTTTCACCATACTTGATGTTTTATTGGTTTTCAAAGAAAAAAAATGAATTTTTTGCATTCTAGATAGTGAACTCGTCGAGTCCACAGGGGAACTCGCCGAGTCAACTCAGAAAAGGTCCAACTCAACAAGTCTCTTTCATGTACTCGCCGAGTTCGTGCTCCAGTGGGTAGTTTTTCGAGTTTTGTGGTCTGCTTTGGATTAGAATCATTACCACAAAATGTTTTAGTTCATAAAAATTGATTTTGTTGATATGGTAATGATTATTCTCATCCAAATAAAAGATAATTGTCAAAGTTTCATGATTTGTATTAGTTTATATGATTAGGCTAATTTCTTGAAACTTGTTTGATATGAATTATCTTAACTTATGAGTTTAATTAGATCATACACAAATTGTTTGATTTTGTTAGTTGGATTTTTTGATCTAATTGTTTTTGGTGAAATCCATAACTTGTCCTCAAGTTATGGAAAATGAAAGGTCTCATTTTTAAATGTCATCATAAATTGGTTTTAAATCTTCCATGACTTGTCCTCAAGTTATGGAACTTGAAGAGTCTTTTACATAAATGTTTTATGAACTCCATAACTTGTCCTCAAGTTATGGAATGTCATGATTCCTTTCATAAAACCTATATTAAACTCATAAGCTATGGAAACCAAAAGTTTTTGAACAGTTCAAAACTTTCCCTCAAGTTTTGGAATTTGTAAATGCAAAAGTCTCACTTTGAAACATTTAGTTCCAAACCCTAGAATTTTAAAAGTTTAAAATTCAACCATTATACTATTATAATATTATAGGTTTTATATATATATATATATATATATATATATATATATATATATGTATGTATGTATAAGAGTAAAGTCAGTCTTACCGTTAGTAGGCCTCATTCACGAAGCCCATCTATAAGGGGGGGGGGGGTATTAGGTTACTGCTTATAAAATGGCAGTTTAATGGGTGTCCACTCTCACCCACCGCTTCCTTGACTGGTGGAGGGTCGTTAGGCGAACGGGTTTGACAGGACATTTAAATTCTCATTAAAAGTATAATGAAATACTAAGTAACTAAAGACTTATAAATGCCTAATCTTAGTTACTTAGGAAAATGTGAATTTGGTGCTAATCCATCAAATTGCACTTTCTACCTTGTTAAGTCGTTAGTGGAGCGTGTGTGGTTAATTGGCACAATAACCAGGGACTGATGGTGCATGTCAAAGGGTAGCTTGATGTTAATCATAGATCAATGGAGCGTGTGTGGTTAACCGGCATATTGATTAGGTGGTTTGTAACATTGGGTGTACCAAGCTAATTTACATGGTTATTCACACCTTGTTTGTGATCCTCGGCATCCCAGTCACAAACTTGAAGGGCACAATCGGGATTTAAACATGTCATTGAAAAAATTCAATGAATCTCAAAGGATCTAGGAATTTCAATCCATTTAAAACTTAATAATCAATTTCGTTTTTCGTTGTGGAAATTGGTAAATCGTCATTTACCTACCTTCAAATATTTAGCAATTGGATTACGGCATCCCTCTTCCGATTTGTAAAATATTGTGTTGGGTCCTAGCCTTAATATTTCATTTGGGTGTTATATTAAGGACTTAAATCAACTAACTTGAATTTCTCCCATTGTAGATGTCTAGTTCAGGCAACTATGGTCTTCCCAAATCTTTTGGAAAAAGCTTTCCTCTTGAAGATGATATCCCACATGGTGATTAAGGTGAAAGATTAATCCCTTTGTCGTGCATTACTGGAACTTCCTCCAATTATTCTCCCTAACCCACAAGTTCAAGGTCACTCAAAGCCCTATTGGCAGGATGGAAAGTCTGTAGTGCTCACATCTTGGAGATAAAGTTACATATTGACAAACCGGGAGAGTTGGGTGTCGAAGTCTCGAGGAAGTTGGTTGTTGACTGGGTTCTTCAGTCACTTCCTAAGTCATATAGTGGGTTCTTTAAGAACTACTATATGGGAGATCATGACATGACACTTTATTGATCTAACATATTTGCTTGTTGCTGCTGAATCAACAATGATTTGTCACACTAGGAAAGCAAATTTGAGTGGAATATCTAGTCCCCAAACTTTCATGGACATTGACAATGGGAACATTGGAAGTCCAGAAAAGCTTTCTTCTTCCCAATGGAAAGGGATCGGCCATAGTCAAGTCATTTGACCAAATGGTAACGAGAAATGTTAAGTATGAGATAGTCATGTGTATCATTCCCAAAGAGTCCATATGTTTCTATTGCCAAGAGAAGGGGCATTGGTTGCGAAGCTTCCATATTTACCTGAAAGATTGCAAAGATGGTAAAGTCAAAAAAAATTTGACTCTACTTCAGGTAAAATCCACTATCTAACTCTTTTAAGTTCTTATTTGGATATTCTTAATACATGATGTAATGAAATTACATTTTGATGTTTTGTAGAATCAAAGGAAGCTTAAAAGAAGAGTGGGCTAAGTCTGATCGCGAAGAAATGGATTTCGATCGCATGGTTCGATGATCAGATTCTTGAGCTGTTTTTATGATAGATTGCTTAGAAATATTTAGAAACATAGTTTTCATTTGTAATTGCATTGTAAGGAAAAGTTTTCCGCGTTTTATAAATAAATAAAATTTTGTTTTTATTTTATTATATCTCCTTACAATGGCATTTGTAAAAATTGATGTTTATGTATATTCTAGCAATGTTCAATATGGATTTGATTCTTTCGTTTATGGTAGTGTCATAATTTATCAGATAAGGAAATATTCTCATCACCCAAGTTTACGTTGGATAGAAACTTGGAATCATGCAACTTGTATTGTGTGATGAATGAGAACCTTTTCCTTTGGGGAATTAAGACTAATTCCTGGTTCACATGAATATGTGAGTCAAGTGAAGGACTAGGAGATTGGGTACACTTGGTTATGCGCTGGTCAGGTCCACCACAAAGATCGATACAACTATTAATCATGATATACTGAAAGTAAGTAAATATGGTTATGCTTACAAGTTTTAGTATAATGATGAATCATTGGAAAAGTTCAATGTATAGCCAAACGAATGAGAAGAATCAAATTAGGCAGAAAGATAGAAGTTTCTCCTATCTGAAAAGACGGGAGAGTACTTTAGTATCGTGTTTTACGATCATCTTAATGATTATGGAAAACCATATCACAATTGATCCTCTAAGGACACATTAGTGCACTTATATGGCTAAGAAGAGGAATCATGAATTGCTGAAATGGTTAAATCAAAAGGTGAATCATACTTCGTTCCAAGAACAAGTCTTAGTGTCATACTCCAAGATTGTAACTTGAGTGACATAATCTTAAGAAAGGTTTATAACACTTGCCAAATGTAGAGTAAAATGTTTCTTACTCTTGTACATTTGAAATTGGTAAGTTGTGATGTCTTGGTAAGGACAAAGACCAACTAAGACCAATTGTGTGAAGTATTTATCTTGATAAGAATCCGCACTAAATCTTGAATATTTGGTTGTCAAGGAATGGTTCATGACAAGAGAATCTTATATGTCAAGAGGTCAATGGGAGTCTTAAATCTCTTTACAAGTTTCAAGAACTAATCAAGAATAAACCTATTGTTAATCACTAGCACATGACTTGAAGTTGTAACCTATCGTGATGACATATTCTTATTTATGTGTTCATTCCAGTTAAAAGTTGAATATGCATGTGAGTTCTATGAGTTCTCAGTTGTTTGCATAAAGCAAAGCACCTGGATCAATGAAAGTTTCATTGATCAGTATGGGTGAGTTGCTTAACAACTTGGAAGGCATGGTAGGCCTTTGTGCTACCACGTGACAAGAAATTAAGATTGAACAAGTTCAGTCCATATGAGTTTGGATTTATCACTAACCTTGTATTATGATTATGGTTTGACAAATTCACATGGATAGGAACACATACACCATAAAATCTAAGTGTCATAAGGTTTCTCTCCAATTCATGAAAATGATTGTGAGGAAACTCTTTCATTAAGTAGATTTTAAAAGTTAGCAATTTTGATATTTGCATTCTCAAATTCGATTATGATTATGGCATCCCTCTTGATAGTTCGAATTATGAGAAATGGAAAAGGTCTAAACAGTTGAGACTTATTGGTGTAAGTTCTAAAATTGTTTAGACACACATGTGAGGTATCAAAGGAAAGGTGTATGAGTTTGAGAAGCCTAGATAAAGTCTTATCGAAGCATCTCATATCAGAAATCTGAACTTTGGAAAGGAAGTCAATAGGTATTGATTTCTAGAAGTACAATAGATTTCTGAATACATGTCAAAGCTAGTGGGGGCATAAGTGTTATGCTAGCAAGATAATTATTATTATGCTAATGGGAGCATAATCATTATGGAAAGTGTTGCAAGTTAGCAATGTTAATTATAGAAAAAAACAAAAGGTTTCAAATCGCAAAGTTACAGGGTTTGAAAAGTTGTTTTTCTATAATTAAGGGAGAGGAAATTATACTTCATTTCAAATCTAAAAGCTTAGATTGATATTTTTTAATCAAATTTAGTCAAGGCTATATATGAATATGTTGGAATGGTTCAACATAAGGAAATTCTATATATATGGAAATGTTTTAAGCGTTTTCAAATTCAATTATGATTTCGGCATCCCTCTTCATAGTTCGAATTGTGAGAACATGACCAATAGAAATATTATAGCAAAAGACTAGTCAAGTATCATGTCTTTATGAATCGTGTCCAATATGCTTTGGGTATAGGATCGATTACATGTGCTATAATATTCATCCGTTCTAATTTTTTCAAATTCCTAGGGTATTAAGAGGGAAAAAAAGACTAGAACTGGATATGACTAAAGTGGTTAACAACGACAATCTAAGGTTCGCCAAGGATTGGTCGCTTGTAGTTTGAAGTATAAAAATGGATAGACCATATTGACACACTCTGAGAAGAGGTAACTCTTGTTCACAAGTGATAGTCAAAATGGGAACATGGAAATGTTTCCATAAGTGGAAGTTATTCTTTACATCCGTGTAATATTAGGAAACTTAATGCAAGAAGGATGTTCAAAGGAATGTACTTTGAAATTGAGACTTCGTTTCCATGGAATTGCTCTCCATTGGAATACTTCGTAATGCCTGTTGCCAAGTCTTTGTGACTTTTGTGCATAGTCATTACAAGATGATCATTGCATATAAGTTTACAATCTAACAGATTACAATAAATGACAAGAATTTGATATTCTTACATTTACGGTAAGGATTTGGAATTGTGAAATGAGCATTATTGAAATGTTGTCAATTGATATATTTCACAAAGTAAGGATCATAGATAAACATAGTGTGCATGCTTGGAGCATGGGACAACTATTGTTTTAATTTAAGTATTAAGTCGATTATACGAAACATTATACAATGAATAATGAGTAATCAATATGACACTCAAAAGTTTTGGGGCCATATAGGATTAGTATTATTCTTGTGTTTCACTTTGCATGTTTTGACTTCCCGAATAATTAGATTATTCAAACCATCCACAGTCGATTATACTTTGGAAGTAGGTATTGACGCAAGACTGTCATGAATGAGTCTGTAGTTTGTCTAGGTGTTTTAGACATAGAAAAAGTTTGTTGTAGTGTTCATGAGTACTCCTGGAATAAGATTCAATTATTGGATTCAACTCATGCTCATCTAAATCACTTTACGAATTTTATCATGAGTGATTGTGTAGCACCTGGTCCCTGGTACGTAAATCTTATTTGAGTATTTTCCATTTTTAGTCTTGGACTCGGCGAGCCATAGGTCCGACTCGCCGAGTAGAGACGGGACCCTGGACATGTTTAAGTTGGCGACTCGGCGAGTCCATATTGCGGACTCGGCGAGTCACCGCTGTTGGATGAAACCCAAAGTTTCAGGGGTTTGCACCCTATTTAAGCCTCATATCCGCCCCAAGCCAGCCCCATTCACCCTCAGAGCCCCCAACCCTCGTTCAAAGCTTATTTCCTTGACACTTTGAAGCATTATTGTGTGTTCTTGAAGGTTTTGAGAAGGAAGTGGAGTAGATCAAGAGGAAGGGAAGGAAACCAAGCATCTTAGTGTTCTCTCAGTGGTTCCTTGGAGGTATAAGCCGTTTTCCCTCTGTTTCTATGCTTATTACTCCATTAAGTCTTTCTTGAGCCCTTCCCAAAGCTTGTATGTGCAATATAATCCGTAATAAGTTGATTGGCCTTTAGATCTAGGCATGGTTGAGCTCCAGGAGCTCAGATCTGTTGCCTTTATGGACCCACATTGCATGAAGACCCTAGATCTACCCTTTTGGGTGCATTTTGAACCCTAAAACCCTTATTGGTGAATATCTACATGTAAAGTTGGAAACTTTACGTGTGATTCATGCTCTAGGAACCCAGATTTGTGAATGGCATGGACTGGAATCGAGCAAAACCGCGTATTTGGTAATTGCATGGCAACGACTCGGCGAGTCGTTCATCTGACTCGGCGAGTCTGCTCGCGAGTCTTCGAGTTGTCCCCTTTTTCGTAGTGTCGACTGTGAGCAGCGAGTCACGGGGTATGACTTAGTGAGTTGGAAGCTGAACTCATCCATGGAGGAACTCGGCGAGTCAATGCCCTGACTCGGCGAGTTCAAGGCAATCTTCTTAGATCAAGAACAGACTCGGCGAGTTGTTCATACAACTCGGCGAGTCTTAGCATAAGTGTTCATCGGATGAAGATGAACTCGACGAGTTGTTCATACAACTCGGCGAGTAGGATGAAGGACTTGAATATCAGTTTAGAAGGAGAACTCGTGGAGTCATCGCCTAACTCGACGAGTAGAAACGGGATTTAGGACAATCGTTTGGGTAGGGACTCGGCGAGTTGGAGAGCCAACTCGGCGAGTCGGGTCAACTGAAAGTTGACTCTGACTTTGACTTAGGGCATGATCAGGGGAAAATGGTCATTTTACCCAAAGGACAGTTAGCAGTGTTTGATTGAGTATGTTGTGGGAATTACAGCCGGAGGATTTCCGGAGCAGCAGCAGCAGCAGTAGACAGTCAGTTCCCGATCAGATCAACAGCTACTTCGAGGTGAGTTACCTTCCAGTAGCGGTGGGTCTAAGGCCACAATGTCGGCCCACCAGTAGGAGACGTATGATAGATGACTGTCTCTGTGATATCATCTAGGTTTGCTACTACCTGATATGTTATGTGCTAGCATGATATGTTATATGTGATAGTAGTAGAGTTCGGTTGTTAGGACCGGAGGGTAGTCAGACACCCCAGATACGTCTGACAGTATGTGATGTTATGTTTATATGCTAGCATGATCTGTTATATGAGTTAGAGTTAGTAGGAGGGGAGCAGTCCCCGAGTTCGGTTGTTAGGACTGAAGGGTAGTTCAGACACCCCAGATATGTCTGATAATATGTTATGTTATTATATGTGATAGTAGTAGCAGTAGGGGTGAAATAGTCCCCGAGGATCGGTTGTCAGGACCGGCGAGTAGTTAGCACCCCAAAATAGCTTGACACGGGTAGTCAGCACCCCAGAATGGCTTGAAACGGGTAGTCAGCACCCCAGAATGGCTTGACACGGGTAGGACGGCACCCCAGAATGGCTGCACGGGTAGTCGGCACCCCAGAATGGCCGTACCGGGTAGTCAGGCACCCCAGAATAGTCTGACAGTATGTATGATATGTGTTGTATGGTATGTGGTACGATGGGGGAACTCACTAAGCTTTGTGCTTACAGTTTACAGTTTTGGTTTCAGGTACCTCTTCATCAAAGGGGAAGGAGCTGGCGCGGTAGCGACACATCATGCACACACACTGGTTTCCGCATTTACGAGATTTCTCTGGGATTTATACTCTGATATTTCGATTGGTTGTATGATTTGGCTTTTATACATGGTTTACGTTGTGATGTGGTTTGATCAAGAATGTTTTTAATTATTAATGTTTTCTAAAGTAACGTTTTAAAAACGAAATTTTTGGACGTGAAAATTGGGTCGTTACAAATTGGTATCAGAGCCCTGGTTTGAGGGATTCGGACACACCTTCGGGGGTGTCTGAACTCAAATCAAGGGATTAAAAGATTTTACAAAAGAAAATGTTTTCTAAAGATTAAGGAAAGAGTTTCGAGAAAGAACGAAGTGTTTGATGTGCGTGACCGGCCGAGCTCAAGTAAGTATTCCCCAAAGTACCCATACAAGTTTATGTTATGTTTATCAGCTTTTGTAGAACAGCATGCTAGAATAGGACTAAGGATCTAGGAGTGATGCCTTATGTGCCTGCTTTATGTATTTCAGTTGTATGAGAATTGCATGCTAGTATTGAGTAGACAGCGAGTAGGATAGCCTGATTAGGTTATGCCTGGTAATATGAGCTTAGCATTTTATGCTAGTACAGTTCCTGTAAGCAGATAGAGTTGATTAAGATTGTTACCCTTGTCTGAATGTTGCTTGCTTCGTGCTATGTGGGACTCTGAATAATGGGAGTTAGCCATTAGGCGAATACGCCACGTCACATGTGATCAGGGTTGAATAATCTTAGAGTGCCGGATTTGATCCTACTACGCAGCTCTTGTTTGACTCCAACCGTTGTAGGGACGAGTCGGGTACTCGAAGGATTATCTGAGCCTCGTCAAATGTGATGGTATTCGGGTAACGGCTAATTGGCATTACAAGGAGGCCTGCAGCAGCTGAGGACTGGATAGAGTAGAATTAGAGATTTCCCTAGGGCAAGCTTAGGATGAGTATAGCAGTGATCAGCAGTAGTGAAAGGGATCTGGTGGAGTCGAGGCATTACTTGAAGAAGGTACAGATAGATGAGGAAGGTAGTATGGGCCCGTACTACTGAAAGTAGAGGATCCGTACCCGAACCAAGGAAGGCCAAGATAAGACCAGGGAACTTGTAAGTAGAAGTGATCCTTCAGGAAGTATCAGTATCACTAATGATTGTATTATGTATTGCAGAATGGTGGTACTTCGATCGAGGCCGATAGATGGCGGTTCAGGAGAGGGGTCAGGTTCGGGATCAGGTTCCGAGCCGGTAGATGAAGGACTACGCGAGTTCATCGCGTCAGAGATCACCAGGGGTATCCTTGAGTCAACTCCCATTATCTTCGGGTCGATCAAGGAAGGGATCATCGAGTTGATGGAGGATCGCCTCAGGGCGTTCAGGAGTGACATGGCATCTGGCCAGTCGGAATCTCGCACGCTGTCCTTTAAGGACTTCAGGGGCAGTGGTGCGTCGGATTTCCACAGGGTGAAAGACCCCATTGCTTCCAGGTGATGGATTGCAGACATCGAGTCTGCACAGTTGACTAGCTTCTGCCCCGAGGGGTCGAAGGTGAGGTATGCAGCAGGATGTTTACGAGACCGATCTCGAGATTGGTGGGAGTTAGTGGGTGACTCGTTGGGAGCAACAGTTATCGAGGCTATGACCTGGTCGGACTTTGTGACCAGGTTCAGGGCAGAGTTTGCGCCGGCTGTCGAGCTTCAGCAGTTGGCCAGGGAGTTTTTGGACATGAGACAGACGACGGAGACTGTGGCGGAGATCACCGCCAAGTTCCGGGAGAGGGAACTGTTGGTGCCCCAGTATGCGGGCGATGAGGACATGAGGAGGACCCGCTATCATGACATGCTCCGGGCAGATATCCGGGAGCACGTTAGTTTTTCAGCTTGCCCCACCCTGGACTCCATGATTGCCAGGGCGAGGGAAAGGGAGATAGATTTGGAGCACATCCGGAAACGGAAGTCAGAGGAGGGACAAACAGGAGGGGCTTCGGGGAAGAAGCCCAAGGGATCAGATGGTAGGCCGAAGGTCCAGACAGGACCGAGCCGCTGCAGGAAATGCGGCAGGCCGCACGAGGGGGCGTGCAGGTTGGGATCATCAGGCTGCTACAAGTGCGGCAAGTCTGGGCACTTTAGCAGGGATTGCACTGCTCCGGCAGCAGTTATTCAGACGTCCGAGTTGTTGTGTTTCCACTGCAACCAGAGGGGCCACAAGAAGGTCAATTGCCCCCAGTTGACAGTTTCAGCGCCAGTGAAGGCGCCAGCTCCAGCGACCCTACGGATCATAGATGGCCGGCAGGGCAAGGCAGAGGCTCCAGTGGTGAGGAGTCGGGCATTCCAGCTGACCGCCGAGGAGGCACGCGTCGCACCCGATGTGGTGACGGGTATGATTCTTTCCCTCTATTTTATTTTTATGATGTTATGATATTGATATGTGCTCCGTATGTATATGTATGCATTAGGATCGTTCCATGTGAACGACATCCCAGTTCAGGTGTTGTTCGACTCGAGTGCATCCCGATCATTTGTTTCCCTTGCGCTTAGCAAGAAGTTTCATGAGTCTTCGGGCGAGTTAGATTGCCCTTTAGAGGTAGAGATTGCTGATGATCGATCGGTGCGAGCATCGATGGTGTTTCGAGATTGCGTATTGCGTTTGTTTGAGGAGCGCTACTTGGTAGACTTGGTTCCCATTCCGTTGTGTGGGAACAAGGTGATTATAGGTATGGATTGGTTGAGCCCCAATGGGGCAGTGATAGATTGCGCACAACAGCTAGTGCGAGTCAGGGCCCCAGGTGGGGGAGAGTTAGTGCTTCATGGCGAGAGGCCACAGTGTGGACCTACAGTCTGTTCGGCAGCGAGGGCTAGACGATACCTTCAGCAGGGATGCGCAGGATATGTCGCATACGTGATGGATACCCGGGAGGCGGGTAAGGCGACGGTGAGCGAGGTTCCGGTGGTGCGAGATTTCGTAGATGTTTTTCCATAGGAGCTTCCTGGGATACCTCCGGAGCAACAGGTTAAGTTTAGGATTGACCTCGTTCCTGGTGCGGCTCCGATAGCCAAGGCACCATATCGGTTGGCTCCTCCTGAGATGCAGGAGTTGTCTACACAGCTGCAGGAACTATTAGACAAGGGATTCATTCGACCGAGTAGTTCACCCTGGGGAGCCACGATTTTGTTCGTGAAGAAAAAGGACGGGTCGCATCGGATGTGTATAGATTACCGGGAGCTGAACAAGGTAACGGTGAAGAAACGTTACCCACTCCCGAGGATTGATGACCTCTTTGACCAGCTTCAGGGAGCATCTTGGTTCTCCAAGATTGATTTGCGTTCGGGTTATCATCAGATGAGGGTCAGGGAGGAGGATACGCAGAAGACCGCGTTTCGGACGCGCTATGGCCATTATGAGTTCGTGGTGATGCCGTTTGGGCTCACCAATGCTCCTGCCGCGTTCATGGACCTCATGAACCGTGTATGTAGACCAATGCTGGATCGGTCTGTGATAGTCTTTATCGATGACATCTTGGTTTATTCCAAGAAACAGGAAGAGCATGAGGGGCATCTGAGAGAGGTATTGGAGACCCTGAGGAGGGAGAGCTTGTATGCCAAGTTCTCCAAGTGTGAGTTTTGGTTGCGCGAGGTGCAATTTCTTGGACACCTTGTCAACCAGAATGGGATTCTGGTCGATCCGGCCAAGGTCGAGGCCGTGATGAGGTGGGAGGTTCCGAAGTCTTCATCTGAGATTCAGATTTTCCTAGGATTGGCAGGCTATTATCGGAGATTCATTCAGGACTTCTCCAAGATAGTCGTACCCCTGACGCGACTGAAGAAGAAAGTCGTAGTCTTTCGGTGGGGACCCGAGCAGCAGGCGGCGTTTGAGACGCTAAGACGGAGATTGTGCGAGGCGCCAATCTTAGCCCTACCAGAGGGCGTAGAGGATTTTGTGGTATACTGTGACGCATCCATTTCAGGGCTGGGTGCGGTAGTGATGCAGAGGGGGCATGTCGTTGCCTACGCTTCAAGGCAGCTCAAGCCTCATGAGGCGAACAACCCGACGCATGATTTGGAGTTGGGGGCGGTGGTTTTTGCCCTCAAGATTTGGCGACATTACCTCTACGGGGTTCGATGTACCATCTACATGGACCACAAGAGTTTGAGGTACCTCATGGATCAACCGAATCTGAACATGAGGCAGCGTCGGTGGTTGGACGTGGTGAAGGATTATGATTGTGAGATACTTTACCACCCGGGGAAGGCCAACGTGGTGGCCGATGCACTTAGCCGCAAAGCGGTGCCGATCAGGGATATCTGCATGAGGATGACCGTAGTGACTCCCCTGTTGGAGCAGATTCGGGAAGCTCAACAGGAGGCTATCAACGAGGAACATCGGAAGAGCGAGTGTGTGGTGGGTCAAGTTTCCTCCTTCGATTATGATAGCCGAGGACTATTGACACTACACCGTAGGGTGTGGGTGCCGTATCACGGAGGTGTGCGCCAGATCTTGTTGGAGGAGGCGCACAAGTCTCGATTCTCTATTCATCCCGGGGTGACGAAGATGTATAGGGATCTTCGTCCAGATTATTGGTGGCCCTGCATGAAGCGGGATGTGGCGTGGTACGTTGAGCGGTGCTTGACCTGCAGGAAGGTCAAGGCCGAACATCAGAGACCACATGGCAAGATGCAGCCGCTGGACATCCCGTTGTGGAAATGGGAAGATATCATGATGGATTTTATCACGAAGCTTCCCAGGACCGCGCGTGGAGTGGATTCGATTTGGGTCATCGTGGATCGATTGACCAAGAGTGCTCACTTTATCCCGATTCAGGAGAGCATATCGGCCGAGAAATTGGCCGACATCTATATTAGGGAGATTGTGGCGCGACACGGGGTGCCAGTATCGGTTATCTCGGATAGGGATGTACGTTTACTTGCAGGTTTTGGAAGAGGTTTCATGACGAGTTGGGCACTCGTTTGCATTTTAGCACAGCCTTTCACCCGCAGAAAGATGGTCAGAGCGAGCGGACCATCCAGACTCTGGAGGATATGTTGCGGGCGTGCGGAATAGACTTCGGTGGTAGCTGCGATACTTATCTTCCATTGGCCGAGTTCTCTTACAACAACAACTACCACGCGAGTATTGACCGTCCCCTATTCGAGATGTTGTACGGTCGGAGGTGCAGGACCCTGATATGCTGGGGTGAAGTAGGCCAGAGAGTCATGGGGAGCACCGAAGTGGTGCTCAAGACGACCGAGAGGATCCAGCAGGCTTCAGACCGCTCAGAGTCGGCAGAAAAGTTACGCCGACAAGCGCCGATCCGACCTGGAGTTCCAGGTCGGGGATATGGTTCTCCTGAAGGTGTCGCCTTGGAAGGGCGTCATTCGATTCAGGAAGCGGGGCAAGTTGGGCCCGAGGTTTATTAGGCCGTTCAGGGTTGTAGCCCGGGTGGGCAAGGTGGCGTATAGGCTGGATCTGCCAGTCGAGCTCAGCCAGATCCACAACACTTTCCATGTTTCTCAGCTTCGGAAGTGCCTAGTGGACGACTCAGCAGTAGTGTCGTTAGAGGATATTCAGGTTGATGACAGCCTGAATTACATTGAGCGCCCAGTCGCAATCCTCGACAGGAAGTCGAAGGATTTGAGGTAAAAGAGGGTGGAGCTAGTGAAGGTGCAATGGCAGCACCGCAAGGGTTCAGAATGGACTTGGGAGCCGGTGGACGAGATGATGGAGCATTACCCCGAGCTGTTTCAAGATCGAGCAGCAGACTTCGAGGACGAAGTCTAAAATAAGTGGGGGAGATTTGTAGCACCTGATCCGTGGTACGTAAATCTTATTTAAGTATTTTCCATTTTTAGCCTTGGACTCGGCGAGCCATAGGTCCGACTCGCCGAGTAGAGACGGGACTCGGGACATGTTTAAGTTGGCGACTCGGCGAGTCACCGCTGTTGGATGAAACCCTAAGTTTCAGGGGTTTTCACCCTATTTAAGCCTCATATCCGCCCCAAGCCAGCCCCCATTCACCCTCAGAGCCCCCAACCCTCGTTCAAAGCTTATTTCCTTGACAGTTTGAAGCATTATTGTGTGTTCTTGAAGGTTTTGAGAAGGAAGTGGAGTAGATCAAGAGGAAGGGAAGGAAACCAAGCATCTTAGTGTTCTCTCAGTGGTTCCTTTGAGGTATAAGTCGTTTTCCCTATGTTTCTATGCTTATTACTCCATTAAGTCTTTCTTGAGCCCTTCCCCAAGCTTGTATGTGCAATATAATCCGTAATAAGTTGATTGGCCTTTAGATCTAGGCATGGTTGAGCTCCAGGAGCTCAGATCTGTTGCCTTTATGGACCCACATTGCATGAAGACCCTAGATCTACCCTTTTGGGTGCATTTTGAACCCTAAAAAATCCTTATTGGTGAATATCTACACGTAAAGTTGGAAACTTTACGTGTGATTCATGCTCTAGGAACCTAGATCTGTGAATGGCATGGACTGGAAACGAGCAAAACCGCGTATTTGGTAATTGCATGGCAACGACTCGGCGAGTCGTTCATCTGACTCGGCGAGTCTGCTCGCGAGTCTTCGAGTTGTCCCCTTTTTCGTAGTGTCGACTGTGAGCAGTGAGTCACGGGGTGTGACTCAGTGAGTTGGAAGCCAAACTCATCCATGGAGGAACTCGGCGAGTCAATGCCTTGACTCGGCGAGTTCAAGGCAATCTTCTTAGATCAAGAACAGACTCGGCGAGTTGTTCATACAACTCGGCGAGTCTTAGCATAAGTGTTCATCGGATGAAGATGAACTCGACGAGTTGTTCATACAACTCGGCGAGTAGGATGAAGGACTTGAATATCAATTTAGAAGGAGAACTCATTGAGTCATCGCCTAACTCGACGAGTAGAAACGGGATTTAGGACAATCGTTTGGGTAGGGACTCGGCAAGTTGGAGAGCCAACTCGGCGAGTCGGGTCAACTGAAAGTTGACTCTGACTTTGACTTAAGGCATGATCAGGGGTAAAATGGTCATTTTACCCAAAGGACAGTTAGCAGTGTTTGATTGAGTATGTTGTGGGAATTACAGCCGGAGGATTTCCAGAGCAGCAACAGCAGCAGTAGACAGTCAGTTCCCGATCAGATCAGCAGCTACTTCGAGGTGAGTTACCTTCCAGTAGCGGTGGGTCTAAGGCCACAATGCCGGCCCACCAGTATGAGACGTATGATAGATGATTGTCTCTGTGATATCATATAGGTTTGCTACTACCTGATATGTTATGTGCTAACATGATATGTTATATGTGATAGTAGTAGAGTTCGGTTGTTAGGACCGGAGGGTAGTCAGACACCCCAGATACGTCTGACAGTATGTGATGTTATGTTTATATGCTAGCATGATCTGTTATATGAGTTAGAGTTAGTAGGAGGGGAGCAGTCCCCGAGTTCGGTTGTTAGGACTGAAGGGTAGTTCAGACACCCCAGATATGTCTGATAATATGTTATGTTATGATATGTGATAGTAGTAGCAGTAGGGGGTGAAATAGTCCCCGAGGATCGGTTGTCAGGACCGGCGAGTAGTCAGCACCCCAAAATAGCTTGACACGGGTAGTCAGCACCCCAGAATGGCTTGACACGGGTAGTCAGCACCCCAGAATGGCTTGACACGGGTAGGACGGCACCCCAGAATGGCCGCACGGGTAGTCAGCACCCCAGAATGGCCGTACCGGGTAGTCAGGCACCCCAGAATAGCCTGGCAGTATGTATGATATGTGTTGTATGGTATGTGGTACGATGGGGGAACTCACTAAGCTTTATGCTTACAGTTTACAGTTTTGGTTTCAGGTACCTCTTCATCAAAGGGGAAGGAGCTGGCGCGGTAGCGATACATCATGCACACACACTGGTTTCCGCATTTACGAGATTTCTCTGGGATTTATACTCTGATATTTCGATTGGTTGTATGATTTGGCTTTTAGACATGATTTACGTTGTGATGTGGTTTTATCAACAATGTTTTTAATTATTAATTTTTTCTAAAGTAACGTTTTAAAAACGAAATTTTTGGACGTGAAAATTGGGTCGTTACAGATTGTGAGACAATAATATCTTATATTCTTGAAAACAAGACATGAGAGTTGTAATTTACAAGTCGGTCGCACATTGACATATATAAACGCACCAGTAACTTGGTGTTATAAAACATATTGTTGTGTGTGATTTGATGGGTAAGTACAAGAAGACATTTGAGTCGAAGTTTATCCATTCCTTTTACCCCATGTGGTTAAAAGCGATATCTATGGGCCCCTCGATGATTTAGTGATGACACCCCTAAGTGCTTGGCCAAGTCTGGACTGATTTGATTTGTTCAATTAATCGGTCGCCATAAATCGGAAATCTGGAAACAATAGATGGACAACGAGAATGATTATAATCCATGTATCATGTCCATATGATATCTAGAATGAAGGAATATATGATCCCTTATCTAATGGACGCGTCATTGACTAGGTTAGAGTTCGACAACGACTTTTAAGAGATACGATTGCCAGTCGTGTAACCATTGGTGAATGTTTATGGGAAGGTGACCTCCTCCTTATCATCCCTTCATAAGTATCTGTTCTTGGACTGTTCAGAAGGCATGCATTTCTGCTATGTTTTTTGTTTTTAAAATTTTGTGAATGTTTTCTTTTCTTGATTTTATATTATTAATTTTTTTACAAACTAAATAAATGTTTGATTAATGATACTTTGTGGTGGTAACAAAGCATCAACAAGAGAGTGGTCTGCATTCATCCATTGAGATCTAGGATAGAGTGAGACCGGAAGCATTTGACAAATTACTACAACAACTTCTCGTGTCCAAAAGCCATGTGGTTATGGTAACTAACCAAATCATCTATTTTTCTTTATTTCTTTGCGTATTCAGGAATTAATCTTTCAAAGAAATTGGCATTGATTACTTAAAAAAAACAATTATTGAAATTACTTGTAGCCATGCATGGCATTGATTACTTCCCTTCTTCGTAAGAGGTTAGTAATTCATCCACTGCTTTGATTTTATGTTATATACAAGTTTTGATGTTGGCTTTTTCTTCCAGCTTATGTTTTAATACTTGTGATCTCCAATCGCATCTGGAATCAAACACCATGCTCTACATATCTTATAAACATCTAAATTAATTCCAGTAAATTATTAATAAGAATATAACATGTTTATAAGTTAGATTTGATTATGCACTTCCTTCCATATGAAACATCTATGGCATAAGTTTGTTTTGTGGTGATTTCAAGGGTGAACATATCGGTTGTGCATGATGATTGACATTAGATACTCCATATTTTGAAAATTTTAAATAGGTATGTAAAAGTTTATTTCTATTTTACAGTTTTTCTATTTCCCACTTTATGTTTTCTTTAATATTTCATTTTTCTGAATATCAATTTTGGGGCAGTTAGCAATGGTGATGGTTGGTCAACCGAGTTCTAGAAAAGTCAACCTACCAACAAAAATGGGTAACTTAGAGTTTGAATGACGAATGAAGATTGAACGTTGGATACGGGTGTCTTTTCACCATTAGATGGGATCCTGACTCTAAAAAAGAGTAGGCAGAGGAAAGGACTACTATACCATGTATGCAAACTAGATGCAAGATGACGAGGTGCATTATTTGCTAAGTTTAATTTTCATTCTAATAAATAGCATTTTACTTTCAATTGTTAAGCTTTAAAGTGTTGTATTTAGTATATTTCGTTTTAAAATAGTAGACTTAAAGGAAAATTTATGTTGCTATTGTGGTTTCCGTTTGCAAACCATACTATGTTTTTAACTGCTAAGCAAAATAATGTAAAAATGAAAATAATAATCTGATTCATCGATGTGTGAGTTTGTTGATGTAGGTAACTTTTGTATTTTTACTCAATTATATCGTTACTAAAATACAACATCATTTAATAAGTGGTATTGAAGAGCTACTAATGGCGACTTCATGCCCATTAAAACACAAGTATTATTTACTTATTTTTATTTGGGTTACAATGATTAATGTATGTATAATGTATGTACTAATCAAACACCGAATGTAATGGGGTTTTATGGTGGAATAAAAAAAATATTGTTTCTTTGCCACAAATGAATGGAATGGAGCATTCCTCATGGAATTTTATACCTTTTTAGTTGTACCTGCCCCCACCCCCTTATAAATAATATACAAAGACCAAAATATGTGAAAGCAGCTTACTATTAAGAATTGGATGCAAATCCATTACTAGATGTTATCTTTCAAATAAAAAAACCCAACAATCTTTAAACCTAAAGTCCATGAAAAAAAAAAAAGACAAAATCAAAATCTTTTAAGCCCAAAGAACAATAAATCTTTAAGAAACCAAACCAAAATCAAACTTTGTATAGAATTATCTTATTATCATAACATTTACTTTCCACATGACTCATTTGCAGAACTAAATACTAGTATTTATCTGAGTTCTCTGAACTTTCAGCTCCCAAACTTGCAATGTCCGTTAATGTCTTAGGGCAAGGGCAAAATCGAACACAAAAGAAGATGAACAAAAGGAGAAGTAGAGAGGGACGGGAGATGAACCAGAAGAAATCAGTCCTAAAAAATTGGAATGAAATTAGAAATCGATCGATGTAGTCGGTGATTAGAGAACAAAGTAAGCATCTCTGTGTAAGAACACGTGGAGAAGCAAAGGAGATAGGCCCCAAAGTGTTCATTTGGATGGATGGATCGATCCGATCCAATCCAATCCATTAAATCCAAATTAATTTCTATCTTTTAAAATATGAATCTAAATTGTTGAAATTAAATTCAAATTCATAACAAACTAAATTATAATTTGATTGGACCGTTTTTAGAATTTGATTTTCAATAGGCAATATATTTTAAGAAATATATAACACGGGTATTGGCCATCTCTATAAACGAAAGTAAGGAAATATTTTTAATTTGTTGTAAATTAAAATTTATAAACAAATACCAACAAAAGCATATTATAGACAGAAAAAACTTTTGATACAAATTACATATTAAGGGATTATATTAGATGAAAATATATAATCTATTACAAAGATAATTTAGTAAATTTATAAATTATTAAGGTTATATATATTAAAATATTTAATATAAATAATAAACAATTTTCAGTTTTTTTAGATTATTTGGTTTTAATTTATAAACCAAAACCAATCCTAAATCTAAAATAATGATTCGATTTTATGAAAAACAATCTAAAATCCAAAACTCCAAACTAACCAACAGAAGCCAATGTTGAAAACAAACCACTAATACTTGATACGGTTTCTAAGGAACACATGAATTAATATATTTATATAATATAATTCCAAATTTATGAGTAAAAGTAAAGGAAACTATCTCGCCATTAGGCACTAATAGTTGTTAATGCATAATACATAAATTTTTTGAGTAAATTACGTCGTCCTCGTACATGTGCCAAAACGTACGTTTATTCCATATTTTCAAAAATTAATTCGGACTGTCTCTCGTTTGTTTAAAACTTGCACACTACATTCCTCATTAGTTTTAATTGGCATGCTTCATCCATTCTCAAATATAAAAAGATTGTATTACCCTTACATATTATTATTTTTAATTTATTTATTATATTATTATTATTTATATCTTTTAAAATGAAAATGGTCCCACCTACCATATTCACGCCACCCAACTGTTAAACTAATACTTCATGCGTTCATGGTCTTGGATTTATTTGTAAACTCATTTGAAAAAGACCAGATAGAAAGAAGGAACTGATTCAAGGATCTTCACCGTAAGAGTTGTCAGATTTGCACTCTTTTACCGAAAAAATGAGAGGTGGATAGGGTTTTAGGAAGGAAATATGTGAGGAATAAAAAGCATGTTTGTCAGATCTGCAACTCTCTGTCTGATGCCGGAAACCTCTAGAAACCATCAGTCGAACAACCATCCATTGCTCTCAATCGCCATTAAACCTCCACCGTTCATATCAGTCGTCAGATATTGTCCTTATGGTTGCCGACATGTGATGATACGTGAGTGATGGGTATAGGCGTTCTAGGGTTTTTATGATGAAGAAAATGAAGAAGATGGTTTTAGTTTGCTTCGAAGTTGTGATGATGCTGAAGTTCAACACTTTAGGGCATGAATCGAGGGTAAAGTTCTACCTCTCAATCACCGAATTTTGGGTCTTGGCGGGATTTCATGAATGATTTCAGATTTGAGGATTTCATCTTGAAAAATGATGTTGATTACATGCTATAAATTAGGATTTGATGTTGATTACACTTTCAGATTTTGGGTTGTTATGGTTTTAGATTTCAGAAAATCGGTGTTGATTTGATTTGGGTTTGAGCTTTAGATTATGCTTTTAATTTCAGGTTTCATATTCTAGTTCTAGTATAGATTTGGTGGTCGCACTAGGTGTCAATGGTGATTGCAGGAGGTGTCGATGGTGGTGTCGAAATGAATACAATGGCGGGCGATTGTTTCAAAAGAGAGGGATAATAGAGGAAGAAGAGGAATGGGGGATAAAAGGAGGTGCGACCAAAATTTTTTAATAACTCTTAAAATAATCATATAAAAAAAATTAAAGGGAAATATAAATGAATTAAAAATAGAGTAAATTACACGAATGATCCCTATGGTTTGGGGTAATTGCTTGGTCCCTAAATTAATTTTTAACTCGGAAGGTCCCTACTATTTGTTTTTGTTATATGCTTGGTCCCTACCGTTTGTTTTTGTTATGCACTTGGTCCTTGTCTTATCTAAAAAGATTATTATTTAAATAAGGAAAATGGTAAGGTAAGTAAGGCAAGGTGAGGGGGTGGTGTTGAGAATATGTTTATTTAAATAAATTAAAAAATCAAGGGCAAAATAGTCTTTTAGGTAAGACAAGGACTAAGCACGTAACAATAACAAACAGTAGGGACATTCCAAGTTAAAAAAACAAGTTAGGGACCAAAAGCGCAAATTACCCAAAACCATAAGAACCATTCGTGTAATTTACTCTTAAAAATATTAAAATAAATTAATAAGGGCAATATAATCATTTTGTGGATACAGGGATCAAGCGTGCAAGTTTAAACCAAACGAAAGATGGTTCAAGTTAATTTTTAAAGATAGAGACTGAACGTGCTTTTTGGCTCCTACACGAGGGACTATTCGTGTAATTTACTCTAAATGAAATTTTGAGAAAGTTAGTGAGTTAGACATAAGAGCGTGAGCTATATGAAAATTGAGAAATGATATCAAAAAGTTACATGAAAAGAGTTTCATTTCCAAGGATGTAGCTAATATAGGGCAAGAATGGGCCTTGACCCACCCATACAAAATTAAGGTTATATATATATATATATATATATATATATATATATATATATATATATACCCTTAAGGGTATATAAGCTTAGGTACCCAAACTCATCATAATAAGTCATTTTGTTTGATATATTTATTATAATGTTCTTAAACTTCAACCACTAACTTGATTTACTTTCAAAATTTTTGAAAATTCACTATTATCTTCCTCTTAAATCACATCTTTTTGCCGAACACATATATATATATATATATATATATATATATATATATATATATATATATATATATATATATGTGTGTGTATATATATATATATATGTATATATATATATATATATATATATATATATGTGTGTGTATATATATATATATATGTATATATATATATATATATATATATATATATATATATATATATATATATATATATATATATAGAAAAGTTTAATAGAGAACCATTATTAATCAAAGAACCAATAAACCAATCCAAAACGTCCAAATTTAAAGCGGTCAATGACAAAAGGAAGGGTTGTAGAATTTTACAATGGACGCACATGCACCAGATTATAAAAAAACTCACTTCTCTTTTTCCGTTTAAAATTGTTTTTAGGCCACATTTTTTATCGAAAAAAAACCGAATATACCGTTGTTCACGATTTTTCGTCATCTTTTCATAGAGATCTATGATGATATATAAAAAAGAACTTTTTTTTTCGGAAAAAACTCATTTCATTTTCTTTGTTAAAAAGTTAAAGTCTATTTTTTTAGAAAAAAATTAATAAATATATCAAAATTCATAATTTTTGATATTTTTTTAAACATACATTCATATTCATGTTAAAAAAAAACGATATTTCAGTTCAGATTCATATTGTGAACCTATTCAGATTCACATTGTGAACATTCTCAAATTCACAGTGTGCATAATAGTAAGTCAGATTCACGATTTGAATCTGATCAGATCGAGCTTTTTAACATTGTGAATGTTAAAAATTAAAATATTTACAGTTTATATTCACAGTATGAATCTATACTGATCGATTTTTTTTTTAAGTCGGTGTTGATGTTTATTAATAGAGTACAAAAAATTAATTTTTTTTTTGGTATAATTAGTTTTTTTTAGAAGTAAACTTAAATATTGAAAAAACTAACAAAATTAAGTGAGTTTTTTCGAAAAAAAAAAGTTCGTTTTTTATATATCAATATAGATCTCTATGGAAAAAGGACGAAAAATCGTGAGTTTTTTGGTAAAGATGTGGATTTTTTGTATATCAATATAGATCTCTATGGAAAAAAAGTTCGTTTTTTATATATCAATATAGATCTTAAAAAAAATTTAAATGAAAAAAAGAGGTCAGTTTTTTGGTAAGGATGTGAATTTTTTGGTATAATCCGGTGTGTATGCGTTCAATGTATAAGTGTACATCTATTTCCTTGACCGTTGATTATTATGATTTCCGACACTCACAATTTTGTTCATTGGCTCTTTGTTAATTATGGTTCTTTATTGAATATCACACTCTCTCTCTCTCTCTCTCTCTCTCTCTCTCTCTCTATATATATATATATATATATATATATATATATATATATATACACACACACACACTAGTTTATAACCCGTGGGAACTACGGTTATAAAATTAATTAAACTTTTATAGTAAAAATTCAAAATTATTAATCAATTATTTTAAATAAATTATTAATTTAAAATATACTTTTTTAGTTATGCGAAATTATAATCGTTGATTCAAATAAATATGTAAAATTAATTTTTAATATATATTAGACATTTTTTATTTGTGAATTAATGAAAAATTTAATATAAAATTTAAATTTTAAAATAGAGAATAAATACATTGACAAATAGCATCACATTAATGAGGAGATCTAAAAAATTTAAAATGAAGAACTAATATATTGACAAGTGGCAACACATTAATTAAGATGTCTAATATGATGACACATGGCAAAATAACTACTCTTTTATTAGTGTATATATATATATATATATATATATATATATATATATATATATATATATATATATATATATATAGGGAAGGGTTATATGAAAATAAAAAAAAAAACTCTTAAAAAAACCCTAAAAATCATAAAAATGCAAAAAAAAAAAATACTTAGATATTACAAATCTTTTTTTTTTAAACCAAAAAATCGTAGGTTTTCTTACAAATTCATTGGAAAAAAATAAAAAAAAATGACTTTTTATTTTGTTTTTTTTCAGCGAATTTAATGAAAAGGCTGCGATTTTTCAGTAAAAAGGTCAAAAGAAAGATTTGTGATCTCTAACTAGTTTTTTAATACATTTTTATGGTTTTTTAATGGTTTTTGTTTTCGTAGAATCTATATATATATATATATATATGTGTGTGTGTGTGTGTGTGTGTGTGTGTGTGTGTGTGTGTGTGTGTGTGTGACGTGGAGACGCATTCCTAGCGACTCATGTTATAGATAAAAAAATATTTCTAAAATGCAAAATAATTGAAAATTTTTGAAATTTTTTTTAAAATATCATTTTCGCCAATTTTTTTTCAAAGTAAAGAAAATAAAAAAAATAAAAAAAATTACCATTTTTTGAAATATTGGGGAAATATTCTATTAGAATATTAGAATATTTTAGTAAAATATTAGAATAATTTACATATCTGACAAAATCTATTAGAATACTAGAATATATTCTAACAATCTAAAAATCAGAATATTTATAGTGCAATATTCTAATAGAATGTTTTACGTATTTAAAAAAATGGTAAATTTATTTTATTTTATTTATTTTTTTAGCTAAAGAAAAAGACGAAAATAATAATTAATTTTTTTTAGATTTTTTCTTTTATTTTGTATTTTAAAATCGTTTTTAGATTGCGTTTCAGAAAATTAAAATGGTCTCAAATAAATAAATATATATATCAAAATCAAAATCAAAATCAAAATTATGGCATACAAATGATTATTCAACCCGCCATCCACAATATTAATTTTAATCGAAGCAAATGATTAATGTTATTATAAAACTTTGCCAAAGTGAAATATATAAACTTTTTTACCTACACGACAAATTTTTTTTATTCCAAAATAAACTTCTATAAAATAGTTACCTAAAATAGTTTAATAACTAAAATATCTAAAGTTGGCATATTTAAATAATAATCTAAAATAAAAAATTTGCAAACGACTGATGTATATTAAAATTGTAAAGATCGGAGGGAAAAAAAGAAAAGTTGTCAAGTTATAAATTGTAATCGATTGATGTAAATTCGAATAGTTTGTTTAATTAAAATGACTCTTTTTTAGCCAATGTCCATCGAT